>NC_061511.1:185296755-185432863 GCF_022539505.1 Lolium rigidum | reverse complement strand
TTAATTAAGTAGGGTTGATTAGCTAGCTAGGGTTAGTTACATATATATGGTTTAGGGTTAATGCATGGCACATTTAATTTAATTAGAGGACCGCGAGGCACCCCTCGGCCTCGCTCGATGCACAATTAAGTGTCGTTGGCCTATACATAGGGTTTAATTAGGGTTTTAGGGTTAGCTAGGGTTTAGGGTTAGGGTTAGGGTTAGGGTTTAGGGTCTAGGGTTTAGGGTCTAGGGTTTAGGGTTTAGGGTTAGCTAGGGTTAGGGTTAGGGTTAGGGTTAGGGTTAGGGTTAGGGTTAGGGTTGGGGTTAGGGTTAGGGTTAGGGTTAGGGTTAGGGTTAGGGTTAGGTTTTAGGGTTTAGGGTTTAGTGTTTAGGGTGTTTAGGGTTTAGGGATTAGGGATTAGGGACTATTAGGGATTAGGGATTTAAGGTTTTAGGGGTTGTTTAAGGTTTAGGGATCATCGATCGAGTGCGCACACACATTATTAGAGGCACTGCGCGCGCCTTTACGCATAAAGTGCATGCGTATATATGTGTGTTTTTGGGCCACCAACGATATATAGATGATCGAGAGAGAGATTGAAATCCCCAAGAATATGTTCAAATATACAATAAAATATATGCACGAATGCATTGTAGGCCATGCATGCACACTAATTATATATATATTATGAGGCAACTTAATCAAATGTGTTTTCATTCGAGAGAACTTGTCAAAATTCAAGTTAATTAATTTATCACGATAATTATATAATTAATTAATGAATCTCGTGGATATGTTATACAACATGATCGATATAGGCCATGTATATTTTAATTGGTGTTAATCTACTATTTGCTAGCTAGCCGCTATATATAGAGCATGTTTTTATTAGATCGGGTTATAGCTAGCTAGTATAGTTTAGGGTTATGTGTTTTAATTAAGTAGGGTTGATTAGCTAGGGTTAGTTACATATATATGGTTTAGGGTTAATGCATGGCACATTTAATTTAGTTAGAGGACCGCGAGAGGCACCCCTGGCCTGCTCGATGCACAATTAAGTGTCGTTGGCCTATACATAGGGTTTAATTAGGGTTTAGGGTTAGCTAGGGTTTAGGGTTAGGGTTAGGGTTAGGGTCTAGGCCGGGTTTAGGGTTTAGTGTTTAGGGTGTTTAGGTTTAGGAATTAGGGATTATATATTTAAGGTTTTAGGGTTGTTTAAGGTTGAGGGATCATCGATCGAGTGCGCACACACATTATTAGAGGCACCCGCGCCTTTACGTATAAATTGCATGCATATATATGTGTGTTTTTTGGCCACCAACGATATATAGATGATCGAGAGAGAGAAATTGAAATCCCCAAGAATATGTTCAAATATACATTAAAATATATGCACGAATGCATGGTAGGACATGCATGCACACTAATTATATATATATATATATTATGAGGCAACTTAATCAAATGTGTTTTCATTCGAGAGAACTTGTCAAAATTAGAGTTAATTAATTTATCACGATAATTATATAATTAATTAATGAATCTCAGTGGATATGTTATACAACATGATCGATATAGGCCATGTATATATTAATTGGTGTTAATCTAAGGTTTGCTAGCTAGCTGCTATATATAGAGCATGTTTTTATTAGATCGGGTTATAGCTAGTATACTTTAGGGTTATGTTTTTTCATTAAGTAGGGTTGATTAGCTATGGTTAGTTACATATATATGGTTTAGGGTTAATGCATGGCACATTTAATTTAATTAGAGGACCGTGAGGCACCCCTGGCCTGCTTGATGCACAATTAAGTGTCGTTGGCCTATATATAGGGTTTAATTAGGGTTTAGGGTTAGGGTTAGGGTTTAGGGTATAGGGTTTAGTGTTTAGGGTGTTTAGGGTTTAGGGATTAGGGATTAGGGTTTCATGGTTGTATAAGGTTTAGGGATCATCGATCGAGTGCGCACACACATTATTAGAGGCACCCGCGCCTTTGCGCATAAAGTGCATGCGTATAGTTTAGGGTTATTTGTTTTAATTAAGTAGGGTTTGATCAGCTAGGGTTAGTTACATATGTATGGTTTAGGGTTAATGCATGGCACATTACATATAGTTTAAATCTCAAGAATGTTTATACATGATAGGCCATATGTGCAAAGGAATTTTTTTCCCCGTGAACTTGTCAAAATTCAAGTTTATCGATGCCAATGGAAACTAGTCCAAAAAATTACATAGAGGACCAAAAGTACTAGAGAATAACTAATAGAACCTCGCAACTTTACAAAAAGGACCCCAAAACATATAGAAGAAAATCAATCGAGTCCTTCTCGACCGCACATCGATCTCTCGCTCCGCATCCTTTCCAAAGAACTCCGTCGCCGGGGACGCACCACTTGGGACGGTGTCGCCGGTAGTCGCCAGACGAAGGAGAAGAAGGGCCTCAAGCAACGGCATATTGGCTCTGAGAAGGGCCGCTGAAAGGCCAAGATGTGCACGGGCAAGATGGATGACGCCGTCGTATGCCCCGAGCTTGTGAACTTTAGCAGCTTGACTTCCCCATTGGCCAGATCTGAAGCACTGACCAAAGCAAGCCTCACCATTAGCGCCATCACATTGATGGCACCAGATCGGGGTTTGGCCGGCAAGATCCGCCGGATTCACCATAGGCCGGATCCGAAGCCGATGACGAGATCCCCGACTCCATTGCGCCATTCCGCTCATGGGAAACACTCGGATCTAAGCTTACAACAACACTAACTCCCTCGGATCCAAATTAGCTGACTCAACTTTGGTTATCTAAATATGGATGTATCCACACATGTTTTTACTCTAGATACATACACATCTAAGGAAAGTTGAATCAATTAATTTAGTTCGGAGGGTGTACAATATACAGAGAGAAGTCGGCCTCGTCTCCGGCCGGCGAGGCCGCCGGAGAGAAGGGGGAGAGGAGCCGGGGGGTGGGAGAGACTCGAGAGAGAAAGAGAAGAGGAAGAAATGAGAGCTCCCCGGGGAAGAACATTATTTTTGTCGTTCCGCTCGTAGCTTGAAACTGAAAATTTCGGCCGCGCGCCAAATCATCCCGCCGCATCCATTCGAAAATCCCGTGACCAGCTTTACCCTTTTAACCCTGGTCCGAAGCTACAACCCACCGACCATGGAGGGCTCATTCGATAACAATGAAATATCTTGCCTAGATCCCGAACCCTCCCCACGTGCCCACACCCACCCACCAACCATTCGCCCCATTAGCTCAAAAATACTCTCACACGCCAAAGCTCGACTCTCTACAAGCACTAGATCTGCTTCGCCGCCGGCATACTCCTCCACAGCCGTAGCCTTGATCGTGTTGGCTGTCCACCCACCTGATCCGCTCCCCCGCCGCCCTCGTCACCGCCGGATCTGCTTCACCGCCGACCTCGCCACCGACGGATCTGCTTCACCGCCGACCTCGCCACCGACGGATCTGCTTCACCGCCGACCTCGCCATCGACTACCTCGGCGCAGTGGCTCTATCAACTTCACCGAATCCCTTGCCAGCCAACCAGATCTGCTTCACTAACGCCCGCTTCTACTGAAACAGGGTCGATTCATTGTCTCCCGCGTTCGCCGCCGCTGGAATGCAAGTTGCCGCCCTCGTCCACCCCGCCGCAGCCTTGGTTAGTACGCTGGCCCGTTAGATCGCGGTGTTTCTTTAGCCATGTTTTGTGTAGTTATTTGCAGTATCTCATATGCCGTTAACTTTCTTGATGTGTTGCTTCGCATGAAGTTTGTTTAAATATTGTACAAGACAAAAGCATTATCCGGTCGCTACCATCCTGTTCATTCTATCGACACTCGTGTGCATCCACATATTTATAGCCTTATACCCATTCATTTGCTCGCCAACTCGTTTTTGTACCGCATGCTATTGTCGCATCGCTTTTATAGTCATGCTATGGGCATTTCCAATCCGCTTGTTCTTATACCACGTCATTAGCTCACCGCTAGCCGCTAGCTGTTTTCTCGTGTCCGCTATTCTCACACTCGCTTTTATAATCATGCTATGTGCATTTCCAATCTGCTTTCTATTATACCTCGTCTTTAGCTTATATAGTTATTGCTGCGTGCATGTCCGGTCTTTGTATTATCGTAGACTCGACTTGTCAATGTTATTTTTCCTAGGGATTGATCATGCGAACCACTTATTAGAACATCCAACATTAACAACGGGGACGCTAGGGAAGGTTGGAATCTGAGTTCTTGGTTGGTAATTTTGGCGCTTACTTCCGTTATTATCTATAACCTATATGCATTGTTCCTTATGCAAGAGATTAACACTTGGAACCCCGCCATAGCAATGCCATTCATGCTTTACTATGTTTCCGCCTATTTGATATGCTTGTCTTGGAGAAACTGCGAAGGTGATTTGAACCCGACATTTGGTCATTCTTAATGCCAGCTTTACTTTATGTGGAAAACCTTGGCATTACCCTACTCTAAATCTGAATGTCTCGAAATTCGTATCTCATGCAAAGCAACATCTAGTTGGTTTTAATCCGATATCTGGTAAATATTGGCTTATTCATTTGGCAGCTCAAGTTTTTTGTTATTTGAAACCAGCTGACTTGGTCTTAAATGTGATATCTAAACACAGATTAAGGACAATGGAGCAGGAGGATTAGCATTTCACTTGATGGCTGAACCTAAAATGACAGGCATGTTGACCACGACTAGTGCACGCAAGAGAAGGACCTGCATCGAGCCGTATGTGCTTAGTACATGCATCTTATCTTATCTTGTGCTTATTTCTGCTACATGTCGTTATCCGATCTCTACATTGCGTAATACATGTTTGAATAGTTAATTGTTGTAACTATGTTTGCAATGTTACCGTAATGCAGCTTTAATGAAGCAGATCATCATTAGAAGATAGTCGCCAAAAAGGATCCGTAGCGACCCCGTGCAACATTATGATGTAAGTTTGTGCTTAGTACAAGTTCCATACATTGTCTTATTTATGCAACTTGTTATTATCTTATATCTACATTGCATAATAAATGTTTGCATAGTTCATCGTTTAACTCTTTTTGCATTATTATCGAATGCAGCTTGTGATGAAGCAATCTTCATTAGAAGTGAGGCCCACAAAAACTTCTGATATTTCTTCTGATGCATCTTCTCATAGCCGTCAACCTAGACCATTGCTTTCATCAAACAAGAAATATCTCAAGGTTGTACTTTATAAAAGACATGGTATTGCCGCTTTAAGATCTCGTAGCTGATATGTTGACAAAGAGTACACAAGATTCAATCAAGGCGATTGCCAAATGTCAACGTGTTATTGATGATGCTAATAGAAGTCCTCAATGATTCTATGTAATTTTTTTATTTGGGCACATGAATTGCCTTGTAATTTTCCTACTTGTTTTATTTGTGTATGTAATTGTGTGTATCATTGATATCAGATTTTAGGCTCATGAAATTTAATGCAAGTTGACTAGTTAAACAAGTAGGGCACTACAACAGATTGGGTCGGCCCACTTACAATAGTGTGGGACCCACTTTCATTTTGGGCCGCCCACTTCTTTAGTAGGCCGGCCCTGATACACGATAGTGGGATCCACATGCTTATTGGGCCGGCCCACTATCTTGTTGGGCCAGCCCATTTGCTATATGGTGGTCCCACATGGTAAATGGGCCGGCCCTTTAACATGAAGGTGGGACCCACATGTGTTTTTGGCCCGACCCACTATCTTGTTGGGCCGGCCCACTTGCTATATGGTGGACCCGACATACTAAATGGGCCGGCCTTTTAACTGGAAAGTGGGACCCACTCGTGTTTTTGGCCCGCCCACTATCTTGTTGGGCCGGCCCACTTGCTATATGGTGGACCCCACATACTAAATGGGCCTGCCTTTTAACAGGAAGGTGGGACCCACCTGTGCTTTTGGCCCGGCCCACTATCTTGTTGGGCCGGCCCACTTGCTATATGGTGGACCCCACACACCAAATGGGCCGGCCCTTTGACAGGAAAGTGGGACCCACCTGTGTTTTTGGCCCGGCCCACTATCTTGTTGGGCCGGCCCACTTGCTATATGGTGGACCCCACATACTAAATGGGCCGACCCTTTAACCGGAAAGTGGGACCCACTCGTGTTTTTGGCCCGCCCACTTGCTATACGGTGGACCCCACACACTAAATGAGCCGGCCCTTTAACAGAAAGTGGGACCCACTCGTGTTTCGGCCCGGCCCACTTGCTTCTTGGGCCGGCCCGCAGGCCGTAAGGTGGACCCCACATGTTAAATGGGCCGGCCCATTTAAGTTTTGACCGACTCAACCTTAGAGGTTAGGCCCGGCCCACGTAACTAATGGACCAGCCCAGCCATATAGTTGACCGGTCAAACTATGTCACCGGCCCGGCCCGCTTAAGACGTGGCAGGCCTCGTGTGGGCCTACCATCTACCACGGGGTTTCAGCTGGCTAACGTCGTTAACCGCCATTAATGGCGTCCGCCACGTGTCAGTTTGCATGACGTCAGCAGCCAACGGGCTCCCGGAAACACTTGCGCAACGGTCCGATTTTCCGTGGCGGAAGGGCGCCCAAGCGCGACGGACCGAAAAAAACGTCGTTGGACTTTGCCTGACGCAGTTTCCACAACAGAACCCATATCGTCGGGTTAGGCCCATAGGCGACGAAAGTTACCCCTTAGCGGACGATTTTGAGACGTTGTCTATCAGAACTTTTCTTGTAGTGAGTATCATCAAAGAAAATTTTCTCCTCAATGCTTGGGGGACTAAAAATGTCATGCTCATCAAAACCAGCTTCCCCAAGCTTAGAATTTTCCATATCATTAGCAACAATGGTGTTCAAAGCGTTCATACTAATATCATTGCTACTAGAATGCAAATAAGATTCCATAGGTTTTTTAATTTTCGCAACAAACAATCCATGTCTTAACTCGAGAAATAGCTTAAAAAGCTCATAGTTGCTTTCCATTATGCCTAACTAGTGAAATAAAAACAAGAAACAAAAAGATGCAATTGCAGGATCTAAAGGAAATAGCTTCGAGCACTTACAACGGCACCAGAAAATAACTTAGTTATCTGGGACCGGAGTATGAGTGCCGTTTACCTTTCCTCCCCGGCAACGGCGCCAGAAAATAGCTTGATGTCTACTCACGCTTCTTTTCCTGTAGACGAGTGTTGGGCCTCCAAGAGCAGAGGTTTGTAGAACAGCAGCAAGTTTCCCTTAAGTGGATCACCCAAGGTTTATCGAACTCAGGGAGGAAGAGGTCAAAGATATCCCTCTCAAGCAACCATGCAATCACGATACAAGAAGTCTCTTGTGTCCCCAACACACCCAATACACTTGTCAGATGTATAGGTGCACTAGTTCGGCGAAGAGATAGTGAAATACAAGTGGTATGAATGAATATGAGCAAGTACTAACTGCGCGTAAAAATAGCTTCCTGGCGTGCGGTTGATGGTAGTAATATTGCAGGAAGTAAAGATGCAGTAAAACAAGTAAATAAGCGATGATTGCGGTATTTGGAAACAAGGCCTAGAGATCATACTTTCACTAGTGGACACTCTCAACATTGATCACATAATAAAACCACTCTACACTCTCTTGTTGGATGACAAACACCATTAATTGTGTAGGGCTACAAGAGCACCTTAATGCCGGAGTTGACAAGCTCCACAACATTCGATGTTCATATTTAAATAACCTTAGAGTGCATAATAGATCATTGCAATTTAGACCGAGAACTAACATAGCGCACACACTGTCACCATTACACTATGAAAGGGGGAATAGATCACATCAATACTATCATAGTAATAGTTAACTCCATAATCTACAAGAGATTACAATCATAAACTACGCCAAGTACTACATGATGCACACACTCGTCACCATTACATCATGAAGGAGGAATAGACTACTTTAATAACATCACTAGAGTAGCACATAGATGATATTCAACTAGATCACAAAGCTCATGATCACATAAAGATCACATGGGAGAGAGAGATGAACCACATAGCTACCGGTACAGCCCTTAGCCTCGAGGGAGAACTACTCCCTCCTCATCATGGGAGACAGCAGCGGTGATGAAGATGGCGGTGGTGTCGATGGAGATGCCTTCCGGGGGCACTTCCCCGTATCGGCAGCGTGCCGGAACAGAGACTCCTGTCCCCTGAATCTTGGCTTCGCGATGGCGGCGGCTCTGGAACTTTTCCCGTATCGTGGCTTATTCGTTTAGGGTTTTCGCGACGGAGTCCTTAAGTAGGCGGAAGGGCAGCCTCGGAGGGGGTCTGGGGCAGCCAGACAACAGGTGGGCGCCCCCCCCCCCCTTGGGCCGCGCCGCCACCTTGTGTGGTGGCCCTGGGCCTCTCCTCTGGCCCCTCTCCGGTGTTCTGGAAGCTTCGTGGAATTATAAGATACTGGGCGTTGATTTCGTCCAATTCCGAGAATATTTCCTTACTAGGATTTCTGAAACCAAAAACAGCAGAAAACAAGAACTGGCACTTCGGCATCTTGTCAATAGGTTAGTTCCGGAAAATGCATAATAATGACATAAAGTGTGTATAAAACATGTGTGTATCATCATAAAAGTAGCATGGAACATAAGAAATTATAGATACGTTTGGGATGTATCATGCGGCCATCACGAACCACTACTACCTCGACCTCACGCCGGAGCAGCGGATGAATCCCCGCTGGCATCCCAACAACCAGTAGACTTGGGACGCCTTCTTCATCAATCGGCGTGAGATGGCGCTCTCCAGGTATGAAGAGGACGCTCTGCCTCCTGGGAACTTCCACGAGGTCGGCCGTCGACTATGGTGGGGCGGTCGGACTCTACAGAGCGTCTTGGACTACATCACGGCCGGCGATATCCCCGCCTGCGGTACCCTTAGTACCAGTCGAGGTTCGAGCCACGAGCGCCGCCCGATGACAACGATGACGGCAGCGACGGCAGCGACGATGACGGTGGCAACTTAGAAGGCGACGACTACCAGTACAACAGCGGCGACTACGAGGACTACGAGTATGCATATTATAGGCCTAGGCAGGAGTATGACTAAATCACTCCAATATTCCAAGATGTACTCCTAAGCCTAGGCATGTCCTTCACATCATTGGCTGTAGTTCAAATTTCATGTATCATCAGTGGTATCTCGAATCAATCGAATCATTCCAACAAAGTTTGGTACAATAAATTATTACACATAATTTCTTCTCTTGTGTCCCTTGCTTACGATTGTGCCGTATCCATGGATCATCCTCATAATTTAACCGAATGCTTGGATCAGTGTTCACTTTGAAGGGCGGAATTTCACCAAACATATTATAATCTTCTGACATGTCTATCTTGTCCTCCACTTCCACGATGTTTCTTTTCCCTGAAAGAACAATGTGGCGCTTTGGATCATCGCATGATGTACTCGTTTTCTTATCTTTCCTTTTCCTCGGTTTGCTACTCATGTCCTTCACATAGAAAACCTGAGCGACATCTTTGGCTAGGACGAATGGTTTATCAAGGTAACCAAGATTGTTGAAATCCACCATTTTCATTCCGTATTGCTCGTCCACCTTTACCCCACCTCCTGTTAGCTTGAACCATTTGCACCGGAACAAAGGGACCTTGAAGGAGGGTCCATAGTCAAGTTCCCATATCTCCTCTATGTAACCATAATATGTGACCTTTTGCCCATTCTCGGTTGCTGCATCAAAACGGACACCACTGTTTTTGTTGGTGCTCTTTTTATCTTGGGCGATCATGTAAAATGTATTCTCATTTATCTCGTACCCTTGGAAAGTCGTTATAGTCGAAGATGGTGTCTTGGCCAACATGTACAGCTGATCTCCAACATCATTGTCATTCATTAAATGTTTTCGCAACCAACCGCCGAAAGTCTCCATGTGGGCCTTTCTAATCCGGGATTCGAGCTTCCCGGGTTGTCTGAGCGTAAAATATTCTTGTGTTCCTCGAAATACGGAGCCACCAAGCTGGAATTTTGCAGAACTGTGTGGTGTGCTTCAGTCATAGAATGGCCGTCCATACATATCGTTGATTTCCTTCCGATCGTGCCTTTTCCACTTAGTCTCCCCTCGTGTCGCGATTGAGGAATACCAATCGGCTTAAGGTCAGGAACATAGTCAACACAAAATTCAATTACCTCCTCATTTCCATAGCCCTTGGCGATGCTTCCTTCTGGCCTAGCACGATTACAAACATATTTCTTTAATACTCCCATGAACCTCTCAAAGGGGAACATATTGTGTAGAAATACAGGACCGAGAATGGAAATCTCTTCGACTAGGTGAACCAGGAGGTGCGTCATAATATTGAAGAAGGATGGTGGGAACACCAACTCGAAACTGACAAGACATTGGACCACATCGTTCTATAACCGTGGTAGATCTTCTGGATTGATTACCTTCTGAGAGATTGCATTCAGGAATGCACATAGCTTCACAATGGCTACTCGAACATTTTCCGGTAGGAGCCCCCTTAAAGCAATCGGAAGCAATTGCGTCATAATCACGTGGCAGTCGTGAGACTTCAGGTTTTGGAACTTTTTGTCCACCATGTTTATTATTCCCTTTATATTCGACGAGAAGCCAGACGGGACCTTCATACTACTCAGGCATTCAAAAAATATGACTTTCTCTTCTTTGGTAAGAGCATAGCTGGCACGACCTTGAAATCATTCCGGATGCCGGTCATCTGGGTCTTTCAAACGTTGCTGGTCCTGACGTGCTTCTTTTGTATCATTTGTCTTCCCATACACGCCCAAGAAGCTTAGCAGGTTCACGCAAATATTCTTCGTAACATGCATCACGTCGATTGCAGAGCGGACGTCTAGGACTTTCCAATATTCTAGCTCCCAAAATATAGATTTCTTCTTCCACATGGGTGCGTGCCCGTCAACTCCCTGCGGAACTGATTGTCCGTCAGGACCCTTTCCAAAGATGACTTTCAAATCTTTGACCATATCAAATACCTCAGCACCAGTATCTTCCTTGCCGTTGTAATGCTTGCGTTTCTTTCTTAAGTTATGATGTCGGGGAAGAAATCGATGATGCCCCAGGTACACGGTCTTCTTACAATTACCCAAATATATACTTTCAGTCTCATGTAAGCAGTGCGTGCATGCATTGTATCCCTTATTTGTCTGCCCCGAAAGGTTACTAAGAGCAGGCCAATCGTTGATGGTTACGAAAAGCAATGCTCGTAGGTCAAATTCCTCTTCTTTGTGCTCATCCCACACACGTACACCAGGTCTTCCCCACAACTGTAAAAGTTCATCAACTAATGGCCTTAGGTACACATCGATGTCGTTACCGGGTTGCTTCGGACCTTGGATGAGCACTGGCATCATAATGAACTTCCACTTCATGCACAACCAAGGAGGAAGGTTGTAGATGCATAGAGTCACGGGCCAGGTGTTATGGCTGGAGCTCTGCCTTGCGTCAGCTGCAAAATCTTTGAACTCTCTGTCGATCTTTCTCCATTGCGTTCCATCAGCGGGGTGTCTCAACTCCCCGTCCGACTTACGGTCCTCTTTGTGCCATCGCAACAACTTGGCATGCTCTTTGTTCCTGAACAGACGTTTCAACCGTGGTATTATAGGAGCATACCACAACACCTTGGCGGGAACCCTCTTCGGGGTTTCTCGCCCTCAACATCGTCACCAGGGTCATCGCCTCTGATCTTATAACGCAATGCAGTGCATACCGGGCATTCAGTCAAATTCTCGTATTCACCGCGGTAGAGGATGCAGTCGTTAATGCATGCATGTATCTTCTAAACCTAGAGGGAAGACATTCTTTGCTTCGTACGTATTGGCGGGCAACTCGTTATTCTTTGGAAACATATTCTTCAACATTTTCAGCAAATTTTCAAATCCTGAGTCAGCTACACCTTCCCGTGCCTTCCATTTCAGCACATCCAGTGTGCAACCCAGCTTTTTCAGACCATTATCGCATCCTGGGTACATCAAATTTTTGTGATCCTCTAACATGCGATCCAAATTCTCCCTCTCCTTTGCAGTTTCGCAGCGTCTCCGTGCATCAGCAATGGTCCGACCAAGATCATCAGCGGACTCATCATGTGCCTCTTCTTCACCTTCACCTTCCCCTTCACCTTCCCCACCTTCAGCATCCTCCATGAAAGTATCACCGAAATGATCAGGATAGTTGTCATCGATGATATCATCTCATTCTTCATCTTCTTCCATTCTAACCCCTCTTTCTCCATGCTTGGTCCAACAATTATAGCTTGGCATGAAACCATGATGAAGCAGGTGCAGGTGAACGTCTCTTGAGGAAGAGTAACCCTTCTGATTCTTACAGGCAACACATGGACATATAACAAAACCCCCATGCTTGTTCGCATTAGCCACTACGAGGAAATCTTTCAAACCCGTAATGAACTCGCCGGAGAGTCGGTTACCGTACATCCATTGCCGATTCATCTGCATTATTATTATATAAAGTATATAATTAACCATCATGCATTTGTTAAACTAACTAGCTAGAAATAATAGAAATTAAACAATGAACTACACACATGCATATTTTATCAATGACACATGAAAGGTTCAAGTTGCTAACCGCGATCGAGTAGGAAAAATAAATGAGAAGCTCAAGTGTGGCTCGGATACTTCATATCATGTTTGTTTCATGCTATCGGGCATTTCATCGAACACCTTGTGTGCATAAGAGGAACCAAAAGCAAAGCCACCACCCCCTTGTGAATATTGTGAATAGAAGTGGCACCAAATGACCAAGTGAAGTGTGATGAACCGCATTTATAGGGATGGGCCTTTAGTCCAGGTTGGCCTAGCTAACTGCGACTAAAGGCCTTCGGGCCAGGCCTTAGGACCTTTAGTCGCGGTTGGCCTGGCCAACCGCGACTAAAGCCCCTCCCGTCCACCAGCTGTCGACCGACCCCGCTGGGCCCGGACCTTTGGTCGCGGGTCGCCTCCCGAACCGCGACTAAAGACTCCTTTAGTCGCGGTTCGAATATTTTGGGAACTAATGGGGGCAGATGAAAGCCTCTTTTTCTACTAGTGAATAAAGCGCGTGCGAACTAACGCAAATGTTGTTCTCCAAAGAAACTGTGTGCTCAACTTTATTCTTCGCAGTCCCATTCTTTCTCTACACCGTGTGCCATGTTTTGGCGCATTATTTTTCTTTCCCGCTTCTTTTTCCTGTCGTTTAGCTGTTTTTCCGCCAACTCTAGCTCATCTATAAGTCCAGTGAGTGCCACTGGTAGCTTAGAGTTGATCAAGAATGTCTGAAAACTACAGAAACAATGCCTCCCTGTTGCAGATTTGTGCCAAGCCCGGAAGTACAGGCCAAGAATAGAGCGCGGATGGATGGGGTGATCTTACTATGTCCACACAGACCTCTCCTTCTCATGGCATGAATTCATGCTCAGCAGAGTGGCGTTCAGCTCAAGATGGCTAGCCTCGAAAAAAAAAGCCGATGAAAAAAGCGGCCGGGACAAGATCAACTCTGTCGATGTTGTTGAGGCAACAAGCATCAGCAAAGGCCCTGCTAACGAGGAGGTATCTTAGTTTATTTAGATATTAGAATTAGAATTTCTCTAAGTAATTTGTTGGCACAATTTCTAATTGGCTTGGACCACTAGTTAGGTGACATGCGTCAAAGGAGGTTAGTTTTCTCGTCTTTTCTAGCAGAGCTAGATGGACCTAGATCTGATTTGAACCGAGCAATTTGGAAGTTTTCATATTTTGAACTATTGGCCAAAATTTATTTTAAAATCAGACTTCAATTATTTTTTGATAAAGATGCCAATAGTTTCGATTTTCCAAAGCTGTCTCCAGCTGGCTAAAGCATGATATTGAAATTCTCTAAGAACTCGTTTGGAAGCCAGGTTTTCATTTCATTTGTAGCATTTTGAAATGAATACTTCCAGAAATGGACACTTGTTTGCCACAGAAATTGCAAATGACAGTAGAATTCAATATTGAATTTGTAAACTACTTCCATGTACTAAAATAAAAACGCATGCATCACGTGATTGCAACAAGTATTTCTCATAATTTTTGACCTTAAAACATTCTACAAAATACCGAAACATAGATCATAATCCACATATCATCCAAGTTCCAAAGTTCTAGTCCATAAAACATAAATGCATCAACTTAATAAATACAAGTTCTAGAGTTTAAATAAGTTGCACATCACAAAGGCTGCTACATCACTAGTTCCAGAGTTTAAACAAGTTCCAGAGTTTAAATAAGTTCCTGCTACATTACAAAGGAGTATCTCAATCATGTGCTTATTTGCTTCAGAACCCACTTCTTCTTCATCCTTTCAGGCGCCACCAGAGACTTGAACTTGCGATCATCGGCAACTAGAACATCATATATTGCCAACAGCTGATCTGATCATCTTCTAGGTCTGGTATTCCACCAAGGAGAGCCCATATTTCTTCAGAACTTGCTGGCTTTGGTGGTGCCTCAGGAGCATCATCTTTGAACACAGCAGTAATATTGTCTAATTTATCTCCAAGCATTGTTGCAATCGATTCATCGGATCGGTACCTCTTCTTTGGACGATCTTCGTCATCCTTAGTTGAGGAGTTGGCATCTTTATTGGTTGCGGTGGTGTTAGCAATCTCCTCCGCCATTTCAGTTGCGCTCTCATTTGCTGTCCTTGCACCCTCGCCTGTAGCACGGTCTATATTGTAAAGTGTACTGATCATGTCCCAATACTAGGTGACCTTGTACCTATACGAGGCTGCATCTTTGTAGGCCTGCAAATAATAAAATAACCAGTGAATATGAATGACAATGTATGTTCAAACTAATTTCAGACATATAAGCATGCAATGTATGAAATCTATTGTAGACATATAAACTAATTTCAGACAATGTATGGAATCTATTGCAGGCAGTTTCAACTGCCCCCAGGAGAAGTGCTCATGCATAAAGCATGCAATCTGAAGGTGTATATGATGCCCCCCATAGGGGGCCTCACAGGCGTTTGGATTTTCGGCCGTCCGATTGAGCTGATGTGGCGCGATCTCGGCCGGCCGTTCCATCCAGGGTGCGAGGCCCTCTCGCGGACCCGCGTTTTATCCATGGGTCGCCTGAAGCCCGCCTGGCCCGGCGTCTTGCAAACCCTATCCATTCTAGCCTGGTCCTCCTCTCCCCTCGCGCAACTGCCGTGATAGCTCCCGCCGCCACCCCGCGCCGCCTCTCCCCTTCTCCACCCATCGCGCCGCCCTTCCGATGGTCCACGCGCGTCGCCCCTTCTCCTCCCGTCGAGCCGCCCCTTCCCTCGCCTGCGCATGGAGGTCTTCGACGGCCGAGCACGACGACGAGGCGCGCTGGGAGGGCGCCGCCTGGCCATCGACGAGCCCCGCGCTCCCAGCAGCTCCGAGCTCATCAAGCAGGAGGAGGGCTGCTGGAGCTCCGCCCTCGACGGCGATGGTGGACAGGATACATCTGGAGGTGGTGCGGCCCGAGAAGACCGCGGGGGAGCTACCAGCGCCTCGAGCTCGACCTGCCGCCTCGCGCCCCGGTCGTCCTCTTCGGGAGCAGCACCGCCCCCGCCTCGCACGGCATTGTTGTCCCCAGCGCAGTGGACTGCGGGTCGCCGCCAAGCCGCACGCACCAGAGCGAGATGCTTAGCTGCGGCCACACAGACGGACACCTAATTCGACCCGAGCTGGGTTGACCTCTGAACAACGCTGCACCACAGGAAAGGGCACCAATGTGAGTTTTTTCCTTTTCCAATTGATCATTTTTAGGCACCATTTTCCCCAGATTTTGAGTTGTAATCACTCTTAGATGAACGCATCTTTTCCCATCTCCCAGCTCATTCATCTATTCCATTGTTTATATCTAGATTGTCTGCTCATTTTTGGTCCCAAACATGTGTCTCGACTGCTGGATGGTTTCAAATATGCCTACTGGATGTTTCAAATTATGGGCATCAAACATACAGAGCAGGTGAGTGTTTCCATGTGTCCAATTACTAAACCTTTGACATTTCATACTGGATAGGTAGTATGATTCAAGTACATAGCATTGTAATATGGTTCAAGCAGATGACAAAAAAAGAACTCATGTACGCAAATTCTAGAATATGGGAACTAACTAAACCGTTGATGCACTCTCGACAGGAGTTGGCAATGATTCACGAGAAGACCGGTACCCTAGCATCCCCAATCAACTGAGTATCGATGTTGATGCTGGTGATGATTAAACATGTGAGCTGAGGTAATTTAGATATCTAATAATCAGTCCTTGCTAAAGAATAGGATAAAAACCAACCTCCTAATATTTTATAATCTTTCTCTGTTTATCTTTTGGATATACCACCACTTTATACTCTGGTAATTGTTGTATGCAGGCTCCGTGGCATTGTCACAATGATAATTCAAATTAGCAAGGATTCACTTCGTGCCCCACATCTTCTTCTTCAGAGAGGATTCTTCTTCGTGCCCCACATCTTCTTCTTCACTTCGGTGTTCAATTTTGGCTTTAGAGTATTTGGTTCGGGTAGTATAGTCGTTGTTAGTAGGATGGATTGGTTTGATCATTTGATGGCCTTCCTAGGTTTTAGGTTCAAGAGATGGGTATTTTCTTGAGAATGCTAGGCTTTTTTGTTCCTGAACTTCGTTACTAGACGTGTGCATAGAATTTTAGGGGCCGGAAATTGCAGCTTGCCCATTTTGTTGTTTATGTCTGTAGGGTGTTATTTATATACAGAGCAGAACATGGCCAGATAATCGATCTGACATTATCGACAATGATTTGCGTCAGAGCATTTTGCTTCACATTTCTAACATATTATCTTAAATTGGTTTTATGTACTGGGAAACTATATACATGGTTGAATATCATCGACAGTCCATGACTTCTGGTGTTGCGCTTTGATATTTCAGTATTTTTAACTGTGGCAACAAACACAGTTTTGAGTTTTAATGGCAAGTTCGGTTCACTTGCCAATGGATTTGTGTCAGGACTTTCAACATTTGGTTTCCTGTTTTTCTTGTAGCAGGCTTGACCTGATCTAAATAGCTAGCACTCTTTTCAAATTTGACGTTTGAGATTCAATTTTCTTTGTGATTTGTCCAGGTCCCCGCTCGTTGGTACCTCGGCTACCGCTGCAGCTATGGCGGTCTCATTACCATCAGGTACCTATATGCAGAATGTTTTACCCGCTGTAGCTTGAAGGCATATCTGTATCCATGCACTCCTAAATTGGAAGCAGAGTTTTCTCTAGCAACCAGATGCATCTTCTTTGCTTACTGGATTTATGATTTTTTTGTAAAAACATTCGGAACACTAAGACTTTGTGACTCAAGTGTGAAATTCAGTAAATAAAACTCTATTGTTTGACACAGAATGTGAAACTTTATTACACCTATAAGTTGTTCGATAACAATCCAAGCAGGTTGCAGGAAGATTAAATGCATTCGCATGTTCTGCTATCTACTCAATAATTCATTGCTTATGAAATTTCTCTGCACTCAGCTATCACTTACATGTACACATATTTACCTCCCCCCAGGTATTTGACTCCCGGACATGTACACTATGTGCTTCTCTCCATTATGTGAGTTGAATTGCAAGCTTTTTTTTTTTTTTTTTTTTTTTGAAACGAGGCAAAAGCTTTGCCTTTCATTGATATAGGAGAAAAGAGTTGGCCCGTTTATAAGGAGAAACTGGCCGAAAAACCATTACAACACAACACCACACGCCAGCCCCGGGGCTGCGCTCCACACGGGTCGACGACCAACCAGGTCGACACCACACCTCAACGCAACAGGCGGAGGCGAAAAAGACCGGAGCCACCGCTCCAACTACCACACCGACCCCGAGGCCGCGTCCCACCTGGCCGAAGACGAACTCGCCTCCGCCGAACCGCCAAAACACACCACAAACCCCTCTGACCAGTGGACGTCCAAAGCGAGGCCCCAAGGGGCAAAGCGACACAAGAGCGTCACCCACGCCCGATCCCGTGAGGGATCTAGGGTTTCCCCCGGAGAGCCCGGGCGGAGATCAAGAGAGACCCGCTTCGACGACGCCTTGCAAGCTATCATTGATTAAATGTCTGAGTAAATTCCTAAATTTTATTTTGTGAGTGATTGTTTGAAACATATCGGATAATATTTCTCAGATTTCAAGCCCACAGACATGTCTCTCAGTCCCTTCAAAAGTACCAGAAAAGTGCACTGTATGTTGTGCTGATCAAGAGCGGGGAAGGGGCATTTAGAACATGTGTGAGCAGGTTATTGTCAGGTAATTAATTTGGATGCAACTGGTACTTTTCAGCTATATCAAGTGCATAGCAGCATAGCTGCACTGCATCTTGATGATCAAATTCGATGATTTGTGCTGAATGTATTGATGGTGGATAATGGTGCCAAGATGTTGTAAACGAAAATTTGGTAATATCCGAGCTGAAATTCCAGTTCTGTGCATGTTTTCCTTCATATTGAAACTGCATGATATTTTGTAGCTTCTTTAGAAAGAGTATTCAATGGATATACTGCCCATAAGGAAATGTACTTTCTATTGATTAACGCTTAAGGAAACCATGGCTGTTCTCGAGGAAAAAATTAATGAAGACGGTGAGTCTCCTGGTCTCCTGCCTACATACTGCCTACATGAGTAAATGAAGAAGAAAACTATTTTGCTCTTTTATTTTATAAATTGGTTTGCAAGATAGTGATTTGTCACCAATAGGATGTCCACTAATTTAGATTTTAGACTGTCATGTCTGCACTACTTGCTCAAGAACTTTTTTTAGTGATAATCCAAACATGTACAACAACAAAAAACTGAACCTTGAGAAGTAAAAATGTACAACTATGTTTTCAGTTCTTAATTACATATGGTTAGTGTGATTATCCTGAATATACTATTCTGAGTATGGTAAAAGTAAGTAGTTCTCTATCTCAAAAAATAAACTCAGAAGATCATCCCTATTCTTTTTGTCTAATTTTTATGCAGAGTTTGAGAGCTTCACATGGAAACAAGCAAATTGGGATAGAGCTTTACTGCATATATTCCGAAGAAGATCCATATTACAACTATACACTGGTTCATAGAAAGTATATTACTTAGGTACTTCGAGTCTCAACCAAAAAAATTCTTTGAAGTTGATATTTTTTATCTTTTGATAATGGAATCATATTGTAGGATGCGACTCTTGATATACTATCCACCTTTAATTTACTTACTCTTAAATATCATCGATTTGTATAGATGCTAACATAGTGTTTTGCCCCAGCTTATTATCCATCGATTTGTATAGATGCTAACATAGTGTTTTTCCTCAACTTATTTATCAAGTCCATTACAAAACAAGAATTAGTGCGAAATACCGGGGTCGCGCGCCAAGGCGCGCATCAAAATCTAGTGAAGTTAAGATGCCACCGGAGAGCGACAAAAAATACAGTAGCAGTAAGGGAAAAAAACACCTGAGTTACTAATCAACAAGTAAACTGAAATAACAATCAGATGAATAAACTTCACAAGCACTTTCTCCTAGATAGAGAACACTCGCAGCCATAATCTTCCGAAATGATAAAGCAATCATTGTTCAGAGACGTCTCAATATTTTATTGGGGAGCGAACAACCTTACTACCAGCAAACAACATCTCAAACACAAGCTTTACCCGCCTTGCTTAACACAACCAGCATTTGGCTGCACTATGAAAATAACACAATTCTGAACCTTGGGTAAAAGTTCGGCCGAAAACGTCCACTTCAGGAAAACAATTTTGGTTCTAACCATTTTGTTTAACAATCTACATCAAAACATTGAGGATTTACTTTTTATAATGTACATAGAAGCAACATTGTTATTATTCCTTGGGTATAGTGGACAAAAAGCATCCAGCCAACTAATGATCATGACAAAAAGGAGATAATGATATAGAGATTACCTTGGCATAATTGTTCCAAACGTCATCTTCAACAGATATCATGTTCTTGTCATCATCCCAACCAAATCCACTCTGACTAAGCATATTATTGTCGATGACATAATGCTTGTCAAAAGTTTTGCTCCTAGCAATGACGTTATCCTTGGTAAGCTCGACTGGGTATTTCTCCATCACTTTCTTAACTGCAGCTGTGTATACATGGGGTGTCCACCCATTTTGAGCTCGATCTCCTTTGTTGAAGTATTCCACAAACACATCCAACATAGCTTTGTCCATTGCATCTGTCCACTTGATGTAACTTCTACCTTTCTTAGTGGGAGCATTGCTCGAATCCATCCCTATATGTACATAAACATTACAATGAGTTAGTGACAAGTGTATGTATTCCTAAGAATCTGCCTCCTAATTCTAGTCTGGGCCTGTTCCTCACTGAAATCACCAAGCTCAACTATATTTCTCCTACAATACATATGTTGAGCTACTGCAACTACGGTAATAAAGAACCCAGCTGCTGCCCGCTTCCTTTTCTTCCTCTTCTCATGATATAACTCTAGTGGTAGATCAGCCATCTGCAAATATATTTTCTAAGAATCAATCAATCAGCCTACCACCACTAGGCAAGCAAACAAGAATTCATGAAGGATCGAGCAAGAAAAAAGAAAGAAGCAATATATTATCACACAATTATAGCCCAGGATTAGCATTCATAGTTAGGTGTATAGGTAAGATGAGTTGGGACTGTGCCTAATTTAAATGCATGAATAACATCCAACAGGCAGGCACCACATAAAACTACCTACCAGCTAACAGAAATGGCGTTCACTAGAAAATACAGGACATAAATATTTGGTTCAGGAAGGATTTTTGCTACCGGCTAATACAATTCGCCAATAGGGTGCAGAGTCAAGGGCTAAGTGAGTCATTATTTTTAGAACCATGTAGCAGACACACAATTTACCAACCATCAGAGAAAATTATAAAGGCAGTCTAACAACCAGTTCACAACAAATGGATTAATCAGCAATGTCGTGAGTGTAAATAAATACATAGCAGAACTACTGCAGCAAATGTTATTTGATACTTCAGAAAAATCTGACCAATAATAAGCATCATACCGTTCTTGGCCGACGAGGTGAGGGAGGTGAGGGAAGGTGATACATAGCAGAGTGAGGTGAGGGAAGCTCGCACATACCGTTCTTGGCCGACGAGGCAGTGGGAGGAGGACCGGTGAGATGGGATCGGGGATGGAGGCGGCGATATGGTTGGTGGACGAGGGGGCGATGTAGAGGGAGGAGGATCCTGCGAGGTGGAGGGAGGAGGAGGCGGCGACGCGAGCGGAGGAGGAGGCGGCGAGGCGGACGTCGGGGGAGGAGGCGGCGGCGACGCAGACGGGGGATGGGGAACGAGAGAAACGCGAATGATAGGTCTCAGCTCGGAATTGTGTTTACATGTGGGCAAGGTTGGAAAAGCACTAGGCGTAAGCGAGGCGATTGCCATTCGCCTAGTGCCTAGGCGCTGCTTAAGCGGCCTAGGCGCATCTAGGCGGGCATAGTTTATACCAACAAGTGTGTGTATATGCGTTATTATATGTGAATAAACGTTAATTTAGAACATGTAAATGTGTAAATTTCTAATAAATACCTTGAAAATAATGCTAATCTAACTCGATCGTGAAGTATTGCATGATCTCTTATTGTGGAAGATAATTTATAGGTTACATTGCCTAGACTTCCGCTTATGTCCTAGGTGAGGCGTTTATCCATCGCCTAGTGCCTAAGCGTGCTTAAGCGGTGCCTAAGCGTGCTTAAGCGGTGCCTAAGCATCGCCTTGTCCAACATAGTCTGTGGCGTCATTTTGCTGGATTTTCCAAATGAAATGCGGCTCGGCAACCAAACAGCCCACCTATTAAATTTCAAAATGAATTTCAGAATTCCAGACCCAAATGATAGATACTAAACGACTTCTAAACAATATCTCAATTGTTTTTTGGTTTTCTACACACATAAAATGACTCTTGTTTTGTGAAACTCTGCCCGAGTTTCGGAACCAAGGCCGGTTTGGCAACTGCTGGAGAACAGATATGACGAACCCAGTCCAGTGAGCGTGGCCCAGTTGAACTATACCAAGCTTTTTGCCCAAGTCAGCCTACCCTTTGCATTCCGGATAGATGTCCGGCCCAACAACATGTAATGGCCTATATTCTGCTGGTTTCCGGGAGTCGCAGTGCTCTCGGCTGCCCACTTGCATGTCGACACGCGTCCCTCCCATCATTTTGGACCCCTCCTGGGTACGATTAGGGACGATGCGGGATGAGATCTTCTGCTCTGCCTGTATCTTTTCCCTCTGAAAGCGAAACGTATAGTGTACGACGACAATAGAAGGTACGCAAGTAGACTATAGGTACACGAGACAAGGACGTGAATAAAGTGGATAAACACGTTCGCGACCCAACAGATACGTGTGCCAGATAGGAAGGTGGAATGTTGCTCGGTTAAGTCGTTTCAAAGTACTGTAAAACCATTCTAGACGGCTATTTATATGGCCTCTGGCAGGTAGTCAATTTCTCGACAATCTGACTCATTCGTTATCGAGGTCGTGATGGCGAATACATGGAGTGGAGGCAACACGTGGGCGACTGTGGAGACGAGGAGCCAAGGACAAAGGTCTTTGGTGCAGGAGGTAGGGCGCTGTCGCCTGAGAAGATATCTAAGGAGGGCATGCGTTAGAGAGATCGCTGGAGCTCGACAATCTGACTCATTCGTTATCGAGGTCGTGATGACGAATACATGGAGTGGAGGCAACACGTGGGCGATTGTGGAGACGAGGAGCCAAGGACAAAGGTATTTGGTGCAGGAGGTAGGGCGTTGGCGCCTGAGAAGATATCTAAGGAGGGCATGCGTTAGAGAGATCGCTGAAGCGACAGAAGGATCGATGGTCGGGTTTGAGCGGGTGACCCAAGGAGGAGGTGACATCCGATTAGACTAAGTAGGCGGCAGATGGCTCACGATTGAAGACGATAATGAGCCATGAGATTTGGAATGTTAATCAGTTAAGTTGTTTCAAACTACTGAAACACCATTCTATACAGGGATTTATGTGGCCTCTGGCAGGTCGAATTACTAAGAGTTAAAATTTGCTAGAATGCGGTCAATTTCTCGACAGCCGACTCATTCGTGATCGAGGCATGGATGGCGAATCACTATGAAAACCAGTCGAGGTGCCAACGGCATAGGTCATTTTGGCCGTCTAATGTCATCGGCACCTGGCCATCGGCACTACAAGGCCTCGGCACCGGCACAGCCACTTTGGGTCCGCCAACGTCTAATGGCCCTTTGCTTTGGTAGGTTTTCGTGCCGACATCATCCTTTTAAAAAAACATTTTTTTCAAATTTTCTGAAACAATTTTTTGAATTGTTTGAAAGTTTAATCTCTATAAGCATGCTTAATATTAGGTTGATTTACTTATTAATAGTTAAACTTTTCACTTGGTCATCCATCCTCAAACTGATCCCATCCCAGCACGTATAACTTCTTCCTTTCCTTCCAGATGAGCTTCCCGCAGAGGAGTTATTCTTTGTTGACAGTAGTACCCTATCAATCCTATTAATTCTTAGGCCTTAGGCCATGACATCACACTTCTTTATTATTTTAATTCCAAACAATTACTTGACTAAAGAAAATGGAATACATTTTTTTAATAGTAAATCTTGAAACAATAAAATAGTTTTCTTTAAAAAAATATTTTTTTCAAAATCTAAAAGCTACTAAACTCCTTTTTTCCTTTTTGATTTTGAGGTATGTAAAAAATCGGTAAATGGCCGTAGGTAGTTGAAATCGGATGTAACTTTTTGTGGAGATACATTTTCATATAAAAACGTTTTCGTAGGAGGTTGTATGCAACCAAAAAAGCCGTTTTACCAAAACATGACGCCATTTTGCATAATATATCAAAGTTCATGTTTGTTAATTTTCCTAACAACTAGAACTCATAATACATGGTCATCTCAAAGTATTTAATTTTTTAAAATTTCTAACATTTTCTTATATTTTCTTGCAAACTGAAAAGGCGATTCCAGGGGTGTGCATGGAGCAAAAAAAAAAAGTTGTGTTGCTCTTGGCAAAGGGCCTAGTCCTAGCACCGTTGCCTCTCCGTCACCACGGACACCCCTGTGTCGACGGCCTTTTTTTGTGCCGACGGTGGCCGTCTCGGCATAGGTTGCCATGCGTCGACGGCCTTCTTCACGGCCTTCCTTGTTTGGTACCTGTGTCGATGGCCCCGATAAAAAGCCGTCGACACAGATTTTGGCCGTCAGCACCTAGTGCCTTTCCTGTAGTGAATGCATGGAATGGAGGCGACACAGGGGAGACTATGGAGGCGAGGAGCCAAGGACATAGGTCTTGTGTGCAGGAGGTCATGGGTTAATTAGAGAGATCACTGGAGTGGCGAAAGGATCGTTGGTCCGGTGAGAGCGGGTGACCTAGGGAGGAGGTGACATCCGAGTAGACTAGGTAGGACGGGAGGTGGCTAACGAGTGAAGACGATAAGGAGCCATGAGATTTGGATCCAACGGTGGAACGAAACCGAAATCTTACCAGTTGGAGATGGTCACTTCCCGGTAAAATTAAGAACAAGACATGTGATGTCCATGTAAGTGTAGTCGATATTGTAAATGCCGATATTTTCTTCTATATGTTTTGTTAAACTTACTATGTTTTACACTTACTGAGTAAATTTATACGCCTTGTTTTTTTACAATGGAGGTAGCACCATCCGAGTACCAGTCCGAACATGAAATTTAGCCTTCTCTTCAGACACTATGATTGGCCAAATTCTAGGAAGGATTTGACGAAATGTACTCTAGAAAAGCTCAAAAAAACGACATGCCAGTGACATCTAAAGGTATGATTGTTGCACCCCCATGGGGCTCTCACAGCGATTTCAGATTCTGAGCCGTTGGATTTTGTTAGTAGACGTCAGTTGGTGGATCTTGGTCGTTTATTCTGGACGAGTAGCGCGTGTTCTCATTGGGCGTGGGCGTGCTGGCTTCCTCCCATCCCTAGATCAAGTCATGGAATGGCCAAATTCTACCCACATGTGACTGCGTGTGGGGCCCACATTCGACCAGATCCACTTGTCAGGCACCTAGGGTTGATTTTGAGTGGGTCACGCTTGGTTGCGGGCGTAGGGTTGGTGGGCGTAGTGAGGATGTGCGATGTGTGGGAGACCAATCCCCATTCGTGGCTGCCCTCCCCAATCCCCAATCCCTCCCTCTCCACCGCCGCCCCATCTCCTTGTCGAGCCGCTCGAGGCCGTGCCGCCATCGTCGGGAGGAAATACCGGCGGCCGCTCGCACCACTACGTCCGGTTCCCGCACATCTTTCTCGATCAAGGAAGTAGAAGGAGGGCTACAATAGGAGCGAGGCTGGGGAGGGTCCCCTCAATGTTGTCGTCCCCCTCTCCTCCTCCCTGGGCTCTCAAGAGGAGCCGGATGTGCCGCCAAGAGCTCTCAGCAGGAGGAGCACGAGATACCGCCACAGGCGTTTCCTCCTTCCTCTTCCTCCACCTCTGGCCAGGAAGAAGAGCACGATGATGTGCCTATCGTTCCCGCCGTCCCCAGCCATCTTCCTCCACTTCTGGCCAGGAAGAAGTAGCACGACGTTGTACACGCCGACTCCGATGTCCTCGGCAAAGGAGGCCACCAGTTCGTGCCGCTCCGCACCGCGTCTTCCTTCTACCCGAGGGAAGGTAAGAAGCCGCCAACCCATCCCTTCTCTACCCCGTTGCTCTCCTCCTCGCATGTATCTCTCTCTCCTCCCAGGTGATCAACGGGAATAGCCACCAGAACGAGATCTCCACTAGAACAGAGGGGTCGCCTTCAGATCTGACTTGATATGGAACACAGGCACCTAGAGTACCAAATTCTTCATTGATCTCTCTCTCTCTCTCTCTCGATTTAATCCCCAGAAGGTGTGTTTGTTTGTGCAGATCTTCTTATCTATGCCAACAAGATGTTTGACAAAAGTCCTAGCAGATTATTCACTCTTGTATATCTTGATTGGGCAAAGATGAAAAGGTTCTTGTATGCAGTAAAAATTCAGATTTATTATTTTCACAATTTATATATAACAAGTTTTTTATGTGCAGATGGGACACACAAATTCTTGGCCTCATGGTCGCTATCTTTGTAAAGCAGTTTCTGTATTTGCTAAGGTAATTTGTGACTCCTTTAATAGAGGTCTGTTTAGAAGAGAAATTTGTCCCTACCAAACTTTGTACCATTTTCTTGGTTTATGTAGGCCAACTTAATTGTGGTTCATCTATTACCTAATGTTTTCATGAATCATTCTGATTTCAGGTTCGTGTTAATGGCCGTTTTTCCATATGCAAGTAAATGGGATAAATCAAGCATGGGTCACACGGCAAGCTGATCCCTTTACGGAGGTAATCTACCAGGGTCTCAGTCTCCAATTCCGAAGTTGGAAGCATTGCAGCCATCTGCATCATTTTTTTTGCTGCTATCTCTCACTCAAGAGGTATTGATCATCTGCAGATGGAGCTGCTAATGACAGATCGTATGACAGTCCCTGAAGTCTTTCAACAGTGAAAAGTATGTGCTTGTAATTTAGTACTGGGATCTGCCTCAAGTATACGTGGTTGTTGGTAAAAATTTCAGGTACCTCTCATGCTTACCTATTGATATCCGGATGATAAATCAAATGCTTGCTGCCATTTTGGTCAACTATTTTTTGCTTCATTCATGTTGAAATGGTGCTCATTCTGGAACGGTGTTAAATTAAGGTCTTAAGTTCTGCTCCATTCTTTGAGAGATAAAATGCTTCATGTATAGACTGTTAACCAAACTTTAATTATTGGTTGCGTCTTTGCTATGCATTTAGGAGGGAGACCGATGAGGCAAAATTAGAGCCTGATACGTGAAATGTTTTGGGACTATTCGTTGCATACAACCATTGTTATATGGTTGGGCTTACTGAATGTGATATTTTACAAGGTAAATAACAAATATGATGGAGAAAAGTAGTACGTAATATATATTTTTACTTCGAAATATGCACGTGTGGATTCACAAATATGTTAATATAGTGCAAAGGATGCATTGAGGCCACGGTTGGTTGAAATGTACAGAAATTCCTAATCTCAGCTGACCATCTTCCTCAGTTGATTTAGTAGTCTCCAGGTCATAAAATATTTAGTTTCACGTTGACTTGTTGGTGCAATTACCTCAAGGCGACTATTTTTCGTGGCTGAAACAAGATGCTGCTATTATTAATTTGCATTGGCTTGTAATCTTTATCTCACTAAAAAGAATTTCGGTGTCGTTTCTTATATATGCAGGTTGATTTAAACAAAGTATAATGGTTTGTGATAGCCTAGAGATGTATTTTTCATGTTCAAAGAATCCCATTGATGTGTTCTACAATGTGTGCTAAAAGAATTTAAGGTGACTTCTTACTGGGTGATGAAGCTTTCTATTTTAGCCTTATCTTTCGCTGCCTCATTAGATGTCGTGTTTTAGCATGCAGTACAAAGCACCATATAAAACTTTGTTTTTTTAATTGATGCTACTACCACTGTTGAAGAGGCTTAGTTGTCCATCCAAGAAAGACAATTAGTAAAAATTAGTGAGTGGTTCACAGTGAAGTTCATTGAAAACTAATCGCCATATCTATATAATGTATTGGTTTCACTAGCTATGCCTAGGTTCCTATATGTGTTGGTGTTTTTCTGTACACCTAGAACTTCTGCGGAAAAATTGTCTCTGAGTAACCCATTATGTTGCTGTTTTCATAATTTACTTAGCTTTACCATAGGTTGAAACCGGACATGTCTTCACTTTCTACATTATTTATTTAGCTTTAAGTTATTTGTTCCATTGACTGAAACCCGTTACCTTTCCTAGGACAGATTTGTGTCCTTTACTTCCTGGAAAATTGTGTGTCCTTTTCTAATACTGAGTATGGAGGAAGATTCAATATTCATCCGAGCTATAAGTGTTCTATTTTGTTTCCTGGAGAAATGGTTCGATGTCAGGTAATATGACTACTCTATTTTGATTTTTTACAAGTCATCGATTAGTATGCTTTATTCCCAAGGACATATGTTTACTCCATACTAAATTTCCCCAGTTTTATGGATGCAGTTTGTTGTTAATATCTGAAATGTCAATGCTTCATGCAATAGGCACACTTGTTTTGGTAACTGATAAGAAATTCTAGCTCTCAGCTCATAGAGGTTGCTTGTTATCTCTTTTGCCCCAAGCAGGTTGGCCTGGAGAGTTAGATTTCACTGGTGTTTCTTTTGTAACAAAAAGCTATTTTACGAGCTAGGCAGCTAGTGTCTTAGAAAGCTTTAATTCTATTCACTATGTACAATGTTTGCTCTGTCTTATTTCTCATGCATGCCTCGTTGTTACTCTAATGTTAGGCATTGTTCTTTTCTGGTATGATTTACTTTGTTCTGTCCAGGGATTCTTTTTTGGAAATAGTAGCTCTACATGTATCTGGGACATAGAGTAAGCTTCGTGGTGCTTTGTTTCAGGCTATCTTCTGCAACAGGTGCTGGAGCACAAGCCAAGTGAGATCTGTTCTGGAGCATTGTCATTCTCAAACAGGTGCTGCGATTCATCTTCCTCTACATCAATGGGGAAGCGTGTACGCTCTATACTAGGTGTGTCTCTCCCTATGTTCATACTTTCTGCTTCCCGGTGATCGTTGATACTGTCCTTAGGTACAGCTAGGTCTCCAGTCCTTCCTGAAAGAGAAAAGAGAAAGCTTTGTTACAAAATGGGTGTAGCTGTGAAACAACAGGCAGATCCTTTAACATGTCTAGGCCTGGGCTATGTTATAAGCTACTGTCACAATGTGTGAAACTCTCTAGCTCCTGGTTCTCTGCACTTTTTTGTAGTCATTGTACAAGCGGGATATACATGATGAAATAAAATAGCTCAAACAACAACCCCTTTGCAAATGTTATTTCAGTATGAAGAAATTTCATATTTACCCGTAACTTCTTCTCACCTTATCATATTTTGTAAGGAAACGTGAGAAACGAGTTCAAACTAATTGGGTTATATCTATACACATAGTACCACTTTGCACTCTCCATCACTAAATACACGAAGTGCGGACCTTTTCCAGATTATACACAACGGCCACTTACTCCAGCTGTGGTGCGTGCGCATGTGCATGCCACATTGCACAGTGCTGGTGTGGCTTTTACAGGCGTATGCGCTGCAACACTTGAGCAATGGTAACTATTTTCTGTATTCTTCCTAAATTCATATGGGTGGCATCAAGCATTATTTTAGTTTGGATTTGCTTACGAATATGCTAACATATGAGATATACATGGAGATTTAGCTAAATAGAGGTTTCTGCAAAAATTACTTTGCAATTTCTGCAGTTTAGTCATTAGTATACGTTCCCTCATCAGTTCGGATATAATGTGGAGGGTAGTTTCTATGAAATTGTGCTCTGATATCTACATACTCTGGTCACAATGAGTTTTATCCTAATTTCATCTTATTGAGTTTGTTCTGTATAACCCAAAAAAATGTATTATCAATTTATCATTGCCCACCTGATTTTTATTGTTGCTATACAAGTTATGAATATGTGCGAATTTCACCAGATCGTGCGCCAAGGTAGTCAACAAAATCTGGAGGTTGGGGCTTCACCATCCAGAATGACCAGAGTGCGTTACAGACGGCAGGTGTAGGCAATCTGGAACATTGCTCTAGCTTTACGGCAGGCGCCTATCGTCACTCAAACGGGAGGTCAAACTGTACTGTTTGAGACAGAATCCATGATTCTGAAGCAAGACATCTCAAGCGAGAAGTATGATCTCTCTAAATTAGGTACTCCATTTAGGAAGATAAATTTCAAAATGAGAGTTTGTCTAAATGGTTGGCAGAATTTAATTGCGCATGGAAGTTTTATGAAGAGTGGCCGTATAGAGACTTGGCTCGGCCAATTCTTTGAATTTGTACCAGACACTGCGTGATGTAGTAATGGAATGGACCAGTGTTCCTTCAAAATTTGTCTCAGCGCGTGATGTGGTAATGGAATGGACCAGTGTTCCTTAAAAATTGTATTCTTTGAATTTTTTCTGACACCTTAGAGTTTGACCCGAGAAATGATCCAAGATATTCTATTTTCTCTAAATGGGGACAAACAAAAATGTATTATTTGCTAGAAGAGTTAGTGCTCTACAGATGAATCTCTCGCTGGCTTATATTATTTAGTAAATGTTATAATTTGATATGTCTGGGTAGTTGCCTTTTATCAAGATTGGTTCCTCCTTTAAAGATTTCACTTGCAAAGGATGTATGGGCCAGGTAAAATCCCAAACTGTATGTATTGCCTTATTAAGTAGTGGCTTTGTATTGAAAAACCACCTAATTTCACCAGTTTGTAGATGGACTAATGAGATGGCTAGCTATTCATGTGTTGAATATATCCCTCTCCTTTTATAAAAACCGAGACAGTTGTAACCTGTAGACGAGCATTTAGATGCTTGGAGCTTGATATGATGTATCAAGTAAACAAAATAGCTTTGATTCTTCTTTATGCTATGCTTATTTCTAGACTACTTTTTATTGCATTACTTCATTTACCTGGTTACTCCACAGAATTAAAAAAAAACTGGTGCTGAAATTATATGTACTTAGGCAATCCGAACAAGGTTGGGGCCAGGTCACAAAGTGTATTCACTGTTTGATTTTTCGATATAGAAATTCAGTGCCCAAGTTTGTAATTTTAGTGACAATGATGCAATTAATATGTTTTATTTATGGTTGCCTTAGTGAGCTATTTGTATAGTACACCATCTTATCTTGATTTACTCCGTTACACATCATGATTGCATAGTTGTCGTAACCTTTAACTTTTGCTAGATTCAGGCTTTGCCACACATCATTCCAGGTTTGCAGATTTTATCAGTAGCTTATAGCTACGCAATCATTCGGTCTGTGCGTGGAAATTAGACTCGGATTTAAGTACTTGCACTTTTTACCGGATTATATTTGCCATGTCTAAGTGTGTTGCCACTTGCAAAGTTAAGCATCAGTCTCATGCTAAGCATACTGTTGTGTCCAGGTGATTTGATACCTGCCTAAGTATGCATACGATTTTCCAGGAAGATGTTATCTTGCTTCTCTCATGGCCAGATTAGGTGTATTGCATTATATCAACTATGTTTAAGTTGTTCTTGATGCTATAGGCTAATCATCCATTTCAATAAAGGGAGCGATTGTACCCATCCGAGCTACACTGCCAGGGATCAGTTATGGACCCTTGCTCAGGTAAACCCTTGAGAGCACATTACTTCCTAGATTAACTTGTTCTTACCCTATTATATGAACACTCACTTGCCTAGCCAACATTTCTCACATGTACTAATGCTGTTGTCTTAGATGTAAAAACTTTATTTATTGCAACTAACTAATTTTTGCCGTACACTAATGAATATACCTCCATTTACTATATCTATGTTTTCTATTCCTAAAAATGTAGAGTTAGTAAATCGTTTGACTTCACATGAGATTGTCTTATAAGGTTAAGCTCATGTTAAAACTAAATTGTCTACTCAGTAACATATTTTGGTGTAGTTGCATGTCTTTGTTGGTTATAGTAGAAAACCAATCGTAGGTTCATCACACTTTGTTTTCTGGTCAAAGTGTGCAATTATGGTTACTTCTTAAGGTCTGTTTATAGATCATTCAAACTTCATTCTCTATCTACTGCTTGGGCTTATGATACTTACATATTGTGGTAATTACATCAGTATATGGCTTTTTTTGCTTTTCTCTACAATTTACAGTACAAACCTTTGAACAAAAACATGGTTAGGGTTGTTTGGAATATTTACACACGTACTTCTTGCTGTAGGAAACTCAGAGGATAATCAAGATCCCTTTTTGAATATTACTCAATCTTATACTAGAAGAACTTGGTGTTTCAAAGGATGAATTCCATCTTGAGCTATGCGAATATATATATATCTAAGTTTGTGTGACTGCTGTTTAACACCTCTGCGCTACCAGCGGAGTGTTCTCCTGTGTGCCTCTATGTTTGTGATAAAGTCAAAGATCTATGAAACAGCGGGGGATTTTTCATGTGTAAAAGCTGTCACATATGTTGACATGGCGACAAATACAATCATCATAAGCTTCCTATGGGCTTTGTCAATAAGCATTTGCTACTCTGTTTGTGATTCTGGTTGTTTCCATTTGATTTATCAAAGCTATTACCATTTCCTTGCCTGATTTTATCATCGAATATAAAATGTAAATCAGAACGAATTTCACGGGACCGTGCGCCAAGGCGCACATCTAAATCTAGTACATGTAAGTTGGTCACACAAGACAAGGATCTGGATGTGCAATTGGCATGGCACTTGATATGCCTTGGATCATGAAACGCACCCTATCTTTCTCCCATTGGACCGCAGGGATGGGCATGACGTTGATGCCCGGGCTAATAAGTTCACTCCCCTCCAAATCTCACCTGGCTGTCCCATTTTTGGAGGAGGATCCAGTACCTTCATCTGTTTCACACGAGAATATGCCCTTTTAGTGAAACTCGGCCCAGCTTTCACAAAAGACAAAATGGTGAAATTCAGTCTAGCTAGCTGATAGTTGACACTTCATGCAAAATTGTAAATATAGTTTTGAGGCATACATGGATAGGATCCTATACCTATTTTTGGTTCAAAAAGTAGGGATAGCCTATTACTCCCTCTGTCACATAAAAGTTGTTTTAGATTTGTCTAAAGTAAAAACATATTTGTTGATAAATCTAAGAATTTTTAATGGGAAGGATGGAGTACTACTTTGCTTACCAACTGCTGAGCTCGAATGTGTGAATCTCATGTACAGATACCCTGAGAGTTTTGTTTTCTGTTAGGGCATATCCAGCGACCTGGCGCATTTTAGACGTCCGTTTGCGTCTTGCCGCGGACATGAAAATGGTGGCCCGGCCATGATTGTCCGTTTGCGTCTTGCCGCGGACATGAAAATGGTGGCCGGACCATGATTGTCCGTTTGCGTCTGGAGGTGCCCCCAGTGGTCTGACGCATTTTCAGTTTCCAAACATTTTTCATTGTTTTTGATACATAATTCGAAACATTGCAAGATATATGCTGTTACATAATTTGAAACATTACAAGATAGATTTTAGCGCGTAATTTAAAATATTGCAAAATGAGGAAACCCAACTAGTGGGTTGTGATGGTTCTCGCTTTCTTTGCTACGAAAAAAGAACACCCAATCACCCAGACTAGAGTTTTGGGTGTTCCCGGTTTCTTCACAGCAATGGAAGAACATCAAGAAAACTACACTAGTGAATTCAAACTGGCACTTGTCATCTTCATTGTGAAGAAAGAAGATCCTCGACCTAGAGTTGGCCGTGGCTGCCTCCGTCGGAGTTATCGTTGCGATAGGGCATGCAGTAGGATGAGTCGTCGAACACACCGACGCTCATGTCGCCATCGCCTTCGTAGCGGCAGAGCAGTAGGCATCCGACCTCCACGTTGTGGGTGCGGGCAAACTTCTCGAAGTCTGCGTTGAGGTACATCTGCCTTTCCCATCAAACAGCACATCGACGGGCCACCGGCACTCGTCGCGACTGTCTTCCAGCCGGCTGGCGTAGGCCGGCTCCCGGCTGGCAAGAAACTTGTCTGGGAGTTTCTTTCGGTCGAGGGGGTCCTCGGTGATGTGGACGATGAACTCAAAATGCATGGCGAACGGCACTCCCACTCGTCAGGGGAGGGTGAGCGTGCAGATCCAGCACGACCGCCCTGCCCCTGCCTTGGCGGCCGCGTCCTCGACCTTGGCCCCTACGACCCGCCATGGCTAGGGTTTGTGCGCGGGATGGAGAGAAGATGGATGGAGGCGCTGGGTTTGGAGATTGTGGAGGTAACTAGGGTTTGTGCGTGGGAATGGATGCCCCAAGCGCCCCATTTTATACGTCGAAGGCAGCTGAGGGGTCGGTGGTGCGCATTAAGACGGGAACACATTGCTAGACCTGGGGAACCTGCAGCATTGCACGACCGAGGCAGAGGGGAGCGGTCACGCGCTGCGTCCGCGCCGACGCATTTCGGCCCCAAATTTAAGCCGCGTTTGCGTTCCCGTGAACAGGCCAAACTGTTTGCTTTGGGCTGGGGTGTAGATCCATTTATCGACCGCGTGGACGCAAACGATCACTTTGCGTTGGCTGCTGGAGATGCTACTCAAAATACTTTTATCAGTTTACATGGACATCACGATTTTCCGCTTTTTCGTCAGAGCAATGAAAAGCACGGAGAATAAACTGTCAATATTGCTGTCATAGTATATTGCCATTTGTAACTATATGTAAGACTGCAAATCGACATACTTGGTCTCCAATCATCTGGGTTTGGAGTGACGTGGAGGTTCGATTGCCTATGCTCTTTTTCTGTGTCAGGAGCGTAACAAAAGCGACCCCTTGGAGATGCGGCCAAGAGTTGATAGCGGACGTCAGTGCAGTTGGACGCGACTGCCAATCCCTTTGCCACGTAGACGCTGACATGGCATGGTTATCCCGCTCCAGTTTCTACGTTGGAACTTGGAGAAGATACTGTGCTGCGCTGGTAACCTCGCCCAATGCTAGTTAGTTTTTCACCGTATATTTAGGTCCCATACATTGATATATAAGCAGTATCTCTAAAGTTACTCCTTTCGATCCAAATTAATTGACTTCATTTTATCTAAATATATACTAGATAAAGTGAAATCAGTTAATTTGGATCGGAGGAAGTAAGAACAGTTGCTCGAATGATTTGCTACCGTAGTTGGTGTCTCTAGAGTGTTGTGATTTTCTGCATATTGGCTGCTACAATAATGCCCAAAATAATTGCAAAATGTTTTTTTCTATGATCCAGTGATGGGCACGTATGTATGCATGTATGTATAGGTGCTGCATATGGTCCAAACGCGCATGTACCTTATAAGATGATGTCATTTCTGCATCTTGGACACTAGCTGAACGATATTTTCTGAACAAAGCAAAGCCCACGTGCACCTAGCATCTACACAATCTGCATGCATCTCTGAAAACTTAGATATTCGTACTCCAATAAAACATAGGTATCAATCCACACATAAGAATGAGCATACCTGTCAGCGTCCCTTATATATGTTGCTCAACTTGCTTGAAGGCATTTCCTAAGTTTCGTTGACGAAATATACATTTCTACCAAGGTGAAAATTACTGCTCTATCTTTCCACCAACGTTGAATTTTATTTTTACATGCAAGGTTGGGCTTTGATGTATAGTAAAGTCGGCGCACAAATACTTGGGTATCATGGAAGTAACCTCTAAATGTTTCTTCTACGCTAGGCGATTATGTGATGGTTTCATACAAAATCCACCTCGGGTTATGTCTCCGGTTGGGTGCAATTATATTTGGATTATGTGTACATCGTTGTATGTGTTTGTGGGTTATATACATGGTGTTTCCCATAGAAAAAAAAACTAAGGCTTGCATATACAAATATTTTAGGGCATGCACGGAGCAACAAAGCAGGTAGAAGACATTCGTAATATACATTTGTTATTAAACACATTTAAATGGCATATTAACAGGATAAGACCAGTACAATTTTGTTATTTTACGTCGGCATCATCACATCAACGTGAATCCGACTGTTTTGTAGGTGTATCCAAGTTCCTGACCTGGCTGCTAAATTCCAATGTGCCAATCAACTTTGCCAAAACGATACATATCCCCCTTGAGGGGACCCAAGACCATGGCGCAATGTATTTTGTTTGGATACTTTGCATGTTCACGCACAGCTAAGACACATCCTTTCTTTCTACGAGGACCACTTATTAGGACGCGGCGCAAGTGACGCGCTATTTCATTTCACTTGACCTTTGGCAGAGACTTGATTTTGGACTAATAAGTTAGGTCATAGCTAGGTGAACATGCACTAACTATGTACCAAAACCACTCTTACAAGAATTAAAATAATGCACAACCATGTGCACTTTGGAATTTCCTTGAATATCCAAAAACTAATTTAATCTATGGTTGGATTGCATGTGAGGTTTGTGGGGGCTGTCTAAATTGTTTTTTTATTCTTTGTATATTGACATCCACTATTTCTTTATTCTTTTGGACAATACCTTGTACATAAAGAGGTACCTGCAAGAGTCTGCTTTCACCAAGATGTGTATTTTCCGCTGGGAGGGGGGGGGGGAGTGGGGGTCTCCGCTAAGGCTGAATTTTTATACCTTTGAAGTTAACATAATAGTACACTCCTCAATATAAATGTGATTCTCTTTTATACCTCCTTTGTGGATTTTTTTTATATCGGTATAACTTTTTTTCAAATACAAATCTCCCTGCAGCCATCTGCATCTACATGATTCACACAGCCCAAATTGGTACCGAACTTCTATCTGTTCTCTCATACAGACATAAATAAAACATACTAACCCCTTGGTTGGTAAAAAATTATCATGCAACTTTTGCAGTGAGTTCGGTAGAATAGAAGGAAGACTAGTCAGTCCGAGAATGACTTATTCAGCATCTGCCCTAGCCGGTCCCACTGGCAGCGACGTAGCAAGCTACCGAAAAGGGCCAAGCGTCGCCTAGCCAAACGGAAACGGCCCCACCAAAAATCCAGCAGCAGCCAATCACAGGCTTTCTCCTTGGATCGGTATTACGCAGCGGCCAATCACGTCGCAGATAAGGCCTGAGGGTGTGCCCGACGGACGCACCAAAAGTGCAAAGTACACCCCGCGCGGGCCTACGGATAAAAGCGTACGGGCCGGGCCCACGTCCGCCCCTACCCGCTGCTATAAACCTAAAGCCCGCGATATTTTCGCCGCAAATATATTTTGGCCTCTTCAACAGTGCAGACCTAAACACAGAGTCATTGTACAGACGGACACGACGACGGTGAAGCGAAATTAGCTAGCTACCTAGGGTGGTGGTGCGCTAGCTGCTTTGCTTTGATGAGCAGCTCGGCGAAGGCGGCGGCAGACGGCGCGATGGGGATCAAGGCGGCGCGGGCGTGCGACGGGTGCCTGCGGCGGCGGGCGAGGTGGTACTGCGCCGCCGACGACGCGTTCCTGTGCCAGGGCTGCGACACGTCGGTGCACTCCGCGAACCCGCTGGCGCGGAGGCACGAGCGGGTGCGCCTGCGGCCCACGTCGCCGCCGCTGCTCCCGCAGCAGGATGCCGGAGCGTCGGCCCCGCCCCCGCGGGAGAAGCGCCGGGGCGAGGAGGTCGTGCCGGCGTGGATCAAGCGCAAGGCGCGGACCCCGCGCTCGCAGGCCAAGAGCGTCGGGCTGCTCCTCTCGAGGCGGCTCGTCGTCCCGGACGCGTCATCCGGCGGGGAGTCGCCGGAGGGGCAGAAGTGCGGCGGGGAGACCGACGAGGAGGCGGAGCTGCTGTACCACCGCGTGCCCGTATTCGACCACGCTCTCGCGGAGCTCTGCTCGTCGCCGTCTGCCGAGGAAGAGAAGTCGGCCGTCGCGTCGTGCTGCGGTGAGGAAGGCGGCGCCGTCGTGGAGAACTTGGCCGCGGCGACGCTGTCTCCTGTGCCGGCTGAGTTTCTGCCCGTGGACGGCCTCGTCAGCTTCGGCCCCACGGACGCGGAGCTCATGGAGTTCGCCGCCGACATGGAGGCCCTGCTCGGGCGCCCGGGCATGGACGACGGCGGCGAGGAGGAGCCGTTCTGCATGGAGGCATTGGGGCTCATCGACCCCACGGACGCGAGCGTCAAGCTGGAGGCCGACGGCGAGGCGAGATGCATGCTTGCGTGCGGCCTCGAGCAGGAGCTGGACGTGTCCGGCGACATGTTCGACCTCGACTTCGACTACTGCTCGCCTCAGGCGGCGACGCCCGACGAGAACGCGGGAAGCAGCGACGGGCAGCAGTTTCCGAAGAGCCTCGCGCTCAACCTGAACTACGAGGCGATCATCGAGAAGTGGGAGAGCTCGCCATTCGCCGACGGTGAGAGGCCGGACGTCAAGCTCGAGGACTGCTGGCCACACGACGACTACTCGTTACAGGCAGGCGCCTGGATGATGGGAGGAGGAGGTGTCGGCTATGGCGGGGAGGGGCTGGGCACAACGCCGAGGCTGAGGATGGGCGACGGCGGCAGGGAGGCTCGGGTGTCACGGTACCGGGAGAAGCGCCGGACGCGGCTCTTCTCCAAGAAGATCCGGTACGAGGTGCGCAAGCTCAACGCCGAGAAGCGGCCGCGGATGAAGGGCCGCTTCGTTAAGCGGCTAGGCAATGGCGGCGCCGCCGCCGCCACGGCGTGCGTCGCGTAGCTTAGCTGTGCTAGTCGTGCAATGCTGTCGGTGTGCATGCATGGCTTGGTATGGGCTCGTCATGAAATGACAAACAACACAAAACAACTCGTCGAAACTGCGTAATTTAGTTATTTTCTATTTTCAAACCCGGTTGATTGCACGTGATGGTTGCTGTATATCTTGCTGATGATGCAAGGAATTTTCAGTTCCCCCTGATCAGCTAGTGAGAGTCCAAGAATGAATAATACTAGTGCTAAGTTTTTCTGAGATATGTTTGGATGTACTGTAGTTAATTAGATCTGAAATTAAATTAGTCTGGAAATTTCAAAACCAAAATGGAAATGAATTAGCTCCAATCAAAGTTCTGTTATTTTTGGGTGCGCTTGGAATTTGTTGGAATCAAAGGTAGACCCAATTCTAATTCATGTTTGGATGTGTACAAACTATGGAATTTCATGGTTTGTTGAGTTTGGACAATATAAACTTGTGTATATGTAAAAAAAATAGCATGTGTACATTAGAATGTATATATATATATTATTTTCTGCACACATTAAAACATAAAAACAGTCGGAATAAGATGGAAATTATACCAAGACATGACACAAAATAGTTGTCAAGTACCAACAAGAACTAAACATGGATAATAATTATTTCTCTAACAAATAGCATAAAGTTGATAGTTCACGTTGTAAACGATAAGGTAGGAGGGTTCTACTCGGATGATCCAAGCCCCTTGCATATGCATTACTTATATAGGAGATACATCGGGGGAGAGGGGAGGTAACGCACACGACACGGACACAAACGTTCGTGGTCTATTCTATCTCTAACACCCTCCCTTAATCACAACTTTCTTACAGGAGGGTTCTACTCGGATTAAATCTAAACTCCTCAAAACTTCTTACAGGAAGGGGTTTTGTAAACCCATCAGCTACTTGATCCTTTGAAGGAATAAACCGTATCTCCAGTTGTTTCTTTAGCACCCGTTCTCTGACAAAATGAAAATCAATCTCAATGTGTTTGGCTCTAGCATGAAACACTGGATTGGCTGATAATTATGTTGCTCCCAGATTATCACCCCACAAACATGGAGGTTGTCTTGACTTAACGCCAAGCTCTTGAAGAAGAGACTGCACCCATATGACCTCAGTTGTGGCGTTGGCAACAGATTTGTATTCTGCTTCCGTACTCGACCTGGAGACTGTTGCTTGCTTCTTAGCACTCCAGGAAATAAGATTTGGTCCAAAGAATACAGCAAAGCCTCCTGTTGATCGCCTATCATCTACACACCCAGCCCAGTCTGCATCAGAAAAGGCACTGACCAATGTGGACTTTGAATGAAGAAATGTCAATCCAAAGCTCAAGGTATGCTTGATGTAACGAAGAATTCTCTTTGCCGCAGAATAGTGAACAGTAGTAGGGGCATGTAGATATTGACACACTTTGTTGACTGCATAGGAAATATCAGGTCTTGTGAGTGTAAGATACTGCAACGCACCTACCATGCTTCTGTAGTTGGTGCTATCCTCAGGACCTAGGAGTTCTCCCTCCCTTGCAGTGATCTTCTCAGAAGAGGACAAAGGTGTAGACATGCTAGAGCAGTGGGTCATCCCTACACGGGCAAGAACATCACGAGCATATTTCTCTTGATTCAAGATAATCCCAGCAGAAATTTTATGAACTTCAAGTCCCAAAAAATAGTGAAGATCACCAAGATCTTTGAGGGCAAACTCCTTGCCAAGGGCGGTAAACATAGCATTGGTGGCCACTTGTGAAGAGCTAACCACAATGATGTCATCAACATAGATAAGCATGAACATGGTCACATTAAACTTGCGATAGATAAACAAGGATGTATCAGATTTGGAGGCCGAAAAACCATACCGAACCAACTGGGAGCTCAACCGTGAGTACCAAGCACGAGGAGCTTGTTTCAACCCATAGATAGCTTTGTCCAACTTACAGACATATTTCTGATGCTGTTTATCTTCATAGCCAGGTGGCTGACGCATGTAAACATCCTCTTCCAGAACGCCATGGAGGAACGCGTTCTTGACATCTAACTGTCGCAAACTCCATCACCGAGAAACGGCAATGGATAAGACAAGGCGAACAGTGGCAATCTTCACAACTGGACTTAAGGTATCCTCATAGTCAATACCATAGCGTTGTTTGAAGCCTTTGGCAACTAGACGAGCTTTATAGCGATCAATGGAGCCATCTGCCTTACGCTTGATTTTGTATATCCATCTGCCTTGCTCTGATACCATGTAAACGATCGGGTAGGAGGGTTCTACTCGGATGATCCGAGCCCCTTGCATATGCATTACTTATATAGGAGATACATCGGGGGAGGGGAGGTAACGCACACGACACGGACACAAACGTCCGTGGTCTATTCTATCTCTAACACACGTCTCTCACAAATAGCACAATCATAGCACAGAGTGGACGGTTCATAAACAAGAAAGTAGATAGTACTTTATAACAACCACCACTCATCATACCAGTGGCGGAGCTTGCGAGGAAATCGGGAGTGGGGGGGACCAGAAAAAACTATGATTTGGGGGAGCAAAAAGCTCAAAAATTTCTACTATAAGCCATTTTTTTCTTCGCTAATTTTCTAACAGCTGGGGAGGTAAAGAGTCATGGCTTCTTCATTTCCTCGGGAAGCGACTTCGGCGCTTCAAACAAGCGCTCATTGATGAACAACTTTCCATAAGCTCTTAGACTCACTGCTTAGACTAGTCATAGTGGGAAGTAATATAGAGTAGTAACATAGGTTACTACCTTCATAGTTGTTAGTAACATCAAAATAGTATCATAGATGATTTTATTAATTAGCTTGTAGACTCATTGTATCTTAGAAAATGTGATGTTACAGTAACTAGTTATGTTACTCTATCCTACTCTCTCCTCATTAACTCACTACCACATAAGCAAATTTGTGGAGTTGGACACGAAATTACTGCTGAAGTTACTTGCACTATAGTAGTTAGCATCCCTCCAAACCTATCTTCTTTAGTGCATCATAGACTTCAGTTGGAGGAGTCACCTTTAGCATAGAAAGTGACTCGGTTACGTTCAAGGCTTCATCAAAAGATGTCCTCATTTCTCTCATCATGCACAATATAGCTTCCCCGGTGCCTTGCCTTTTGTGAGGCACTTCTGCAGATTCTTCAGGAACTGGTGTGACTTGTTCTTGAACAGGCTCAGCTCCCATCCTAGCACCTCCACCAGTTGCATGATCTTTTGAATATATACTTTGGATAGCTTGCCAATTCATCACCACCTTGTTCCAATGGTAACATGCATCCTTGTTGACCTACACAATACAAATATGTTAGAAATTATAACCAATTTGCAAAAAGTAAGCATAAAATTGATTATCATTTCTAACATACTTGACCAAAATATGTTAGAAATGGTAACCAATTTGCAAAAAGTAAGCATAGAATTTAGTGTCAAGTACCTGTTATCACCAGATTTTGGCTAAATCAGGAGGTGGGCCGCGATCAGGATGGGCTTGGAAGATTACACGTGGAGGATCTCTGGAGCGGCCCTGTTCGGTGGAGTTGGGCCAGATTGCCCATGTATCTTTAATTATAGTAGATTGTATCTAGATTGAAAGTTAGAGTTTATCTCGTGCACGGTTTAGTGCACGCCCACATTAGAAAGTCCGCTGGACTATAAATATGTACCTAGGGTTTATGGAATAAACAACAACCAACGTTCAACCACAAACAAATCTCGGCGCATCGCCAACCCCTTCGTCTCGAGGGTTTCTACCGGTAAGCGTCATGCTGCCTAGATCGCATCTTGCGATCTAGGCAAGCACAAGCTCGCCTACGTTGTTCATGCGTTGCTCGTACCGAAGCCTTTTTGATGGCGAGCAACGTAGTTATCTTAGACATGTTAGGGTTAGCATTGTTCTTCATGTTACATGCTTTCGTAGTGCAACCCTTGCATGTCTAGCCGCCCTACACCTATCTTAGGTGTAGGGCGGCACCCCGCTTGATCATAGTTTAGTAGATCCGATCCGTTACGATTGCTCCTTGTTCTACAAGGATTAGTTTAATATCCGCAATAGTTAGGCCTTACAAAGGGGGAAGATCCAGCGGCACGTAGGGTGTCGTTCGTTGGCCCTAAGCGGGATGTTCCGAGGATCAACCTCGTGTTGGTTTTTAGGCCTTGTTTAGGATCGGCTTACGATCACCGTGCGTGGCCGCGAGGCCCAACTCCGGAGTAGGACGATCCGATTATGCGGTGAAAACCCTAGATCGTCGTAGATCTCATTAGCTTTACCTTGATCAAGCGGGACCACCATATATTCGGACACCCCGTCTGAATCATGGGTGGATCGGCTCTTTGAGCCGATTCACGGGATAACCTCGAGAGCCGATCGAGGCTCGTATTTAACGTTTACGTGTGTGCCCCGCAGAAACTAAGCGAGGCATCATCCACACCTTCCCGACCGGGTATAGGTCGGGTGGCACGCCCTTGTGATAAACATCGGTGCGTGCGACCAGGAGGCTTTGCGGGCCGTCGCTCGGAGGGACCGGGGCCAGCCGCAGCCCCGATTGTTCCCGGCTCTACGGTGTTGCCCGTCTCGCCCGCCAGTGGGTTTCTGACGTCAACACATTCTGGCACGCCCGGTGGGACGGTCGACGACATCCACGACATCGCCATCTACATCCGAGATGGCGGAAGACACTCCGGTCACGTACGCGGATCTGCCTGATGAGCTCAAGAAGAAGCATGACGAGATCAAGGCAACCCTCGAAGCCGAACTCATCGGCTCCTCTGAGAAGACCCGGCCGCACAATGCCAAGCTCGTTAGAGACTCAAGTCCGTCGCCTGGCGTCAACATGGTGGATCTCAGCCACTCCATAGGCCAGCCAAAGTGTTCCTTTGGTGTCAACATGGCAGGGCTTGCAAGCCGCCATGGCAAAGATGAAACAGAGAGCAGCCACTCCCGTGGCAACGATGAAGAGGGGGCCGATCCACGCGACCGGCCCCGAGATGATGACAGGCGGTACCTGGCAGGGGAGGGAATGAGAAGCGTGCGGTATCAACATCCACTCTCCGAGCGCCTCCTCAACAAATATGAGCACCAGCACGACCGACGTCGGCACTACGACGTAGATGATGAAAGGAATTGTCGGTCTGATGCAGAGGTCAGGAGGTACCGTCAACATGGTCGAAGCGACGACGGATACAATCGTCGCGCTGAAGGAGGGTCAAGGGGCAGGATAACATGGATAGGCACTCTGGAGCTGTCCGTTCTTCAAACATTGCTCGGGACTCGAGAATGAGCCGATTGCCAACAATCGAGAACTGCCCAGAATGCAGACAGAGGAAGAAGGACGCCGCTAACGTGTCCGTATTCGAGCGTCTAGGGCCTCTCCCACCTCGGAGCAAGCATGCTGAGCCTGCTCGGGTAGAAGATCTCGAGGAACCAGAGGGCGATGATGAAGAAGATAAATATCATCGGCCCAGGTGGTGCCCTGATGGGCTCAGCCGTTCCCAAAAGCGAAGGGTTCAGCGTCTGCGTGGGTTGGAAGAAGCTGAAAGATTGTACCTGCACACGCTAAGGAAGGCACGGCCTGATTTGGCCGCCAAAGTCCGGCGAACCCTGGACGAAGAAGGTCGGCCACAAAGAAAAGAGCGGCGCCCCAAGCAGAGGAAAGCCGATGATAATACATCGGCTGGCACAAACATGGTCTTCATTCTTCCAACGGAGTTTAGCGCTCCAAGATTGTATGAAGCACCTGTGGCACAATTAGACTGCGGCCCACGGCCGGTCATCTTTGAGAAGCCAAAGGAAAGAAGTTACAGGCATCCGAAGGCCCCGTACGTGCGAGGCTACATCAATGGGCAGCCTCGTCAACAAGATGTTGGTAGACACCGGAGCGGCAGTCAACATTATGCCATACTCCATGCTACGTCGGTTGGGACGCTCCAGCTCGGATCTGATCAAGACCAACGTAACGCTGAGCGATTTCAACGGCCAAGCATCTGACGCGCAAGGTGTCCTGAATGTGGATCTGGCCGTAGGAAGAAAAACTGTCCCTACGACGTTCTTTATCGTCGACAGCAAGAGTACCTACGCTGTCCTACTAGGGAGAGATTGGATCCACGCCAACTGTTGCATTCCATCCACGATGCACCAATGCCTGATACAGTGGGATGGAGATGAAGTAGAAGTCGTCCGTGCAGATGATTCAGTCGAGGTTTCAACAGCCGGCATGGACATTTGGGAGACATCAGGCCAAGAGCCGCTCTCAGGTATCAATTTGGACGACTGTGAGCGCATCGACGTGACAAAGAGCGGGGTTAGGCTGGTGTTATCCACCGGCCTGACCGTGTAACAAAGCAAATGTCGATGGATAAACGTGGCGAGACTGATCCTTGTGATCGGCCCCAAAAGATTTGTGAGGGGACATCACAAAACCTTCACCGAGAAAGCAATGGGAGGCCGATTCTAGCGATCGGCCAAAATTATCCTCACCCACCATTCTGCCTGGGTTCAACATGTTATCCAACAGAGCCGATACCATCAATTCTCTTGACAGAATCGGCTCGGGGGGGCACCCAGGTGGATAAAACACGAGGATATGCAGTGGAAGCGTCTATATTGGAGTATGGGGGCCGATTCACAAATCGGCCGAAAATTCAAAAAAAATTTACGCATAGCCGATGTGCAGACATCGACTTAAGGATCAATGGAGCAGGGAGTGGATCTTCCCTTCAAGGACCCCTAGTTCCCATTCGCAAGTCTCCAAGATCGGCAAGGGCAGACCCTGAGGGCAGCATAAACGTACATATCTCTTCCCAGACCAGGAGAACCGCCGATGACGAAGCCATCGGCTGTCACGTGTTGGAGGACGTCAGAAATGCGGGGACATCTTCACCGGAAAATTGCTGCAGCCCGCCGAAGTTAATGAGCCGACCTGATCAGCAAGGCGCAAGGCTTGAACTGAAGAAGCTCGGGGGAGGGCGATTCGCCCTGAAATTGCATTACGAATGGGAAACCGAGGATGATCAACGTGGTCGGCTCACGGCTATTCTCGCCCCGGTTGAGGCCCGGGGGGCAGCTCACCTTGAAGATTCTCTGTTCTGGGGAGCCGATTTTATTGAAATCGGCTAACTCTGCATCATAACTTGCCTGAAGAATGGTGCTGATGTTGCAAAATTATCAGTTTCAGGATGCAAGACGATCCAGCGACAAGCCCAGAACTATGTTGAGGGCACCCACTCAGCGCCGATTACTAGCCTCGTCGAATCGGTCGTATGAACTGTCAACGGATGAAAGGTGATCAATTGATTGGCCACGCACGATAGCACTCTCGGACCATGGTCGAGCCCAGTCCTGTTCGCCTGAATTACGGGTCCTCATCATTATTTCCACCCCGGCTGAGGCTCGGGGGGCAACTTGCTACGAGAGGTCCGTTGCTATGGGAAAGCCGATTTTGCTAAAATCGGTTGGCTTTGCATCTCAGTTTGATTTTGAGCAATGGTTGTTGAAAGAGAACAGAGCAGGATTATAAAACGTCACCACAGAAGTGATGCCTGTCCTGCAGAAGTGGCAACTTCGGCGTTTAAATTGATCCAGCAACAGTCCTAGGGCTCTTCTGAAGGCAAAGAGGATCTGGAAGGAAAGGATACGGCAGAAGAATGTCTGAAAGGCCTAGGGTTTACACGATTATGGCTTGGCCTTGTTTGGCCAGGAGTTTGGGCCCGGATGGATCTATCTCGAAATTTACCGTAAGAGACCGATGCGATGCTATCGGCTTATTGGGCATCGACCAGTTTGGCAATCGGCAGAACTAGTACGAAGGACAATCGGCTAAATTATCATGAAGGGAATCGGCAAAATCAAAATTGGGGAATTTCTTCATTGATAAACCGGATTTCTTACACAAAAGAGCTGATTGCTCTCAAAAGAAAATGCTAGGGGATACATTGCCCCGTCTGCTACTGCTGACCCTATGGTAAGATCCTATCTAGGGGCCGCTGCTGCCCTCGTCGTCGTCGTCGCCGTCATCGCCACCTGTCGGCGCCGCTCCCTACCGGCTCGTCATCGCTGCTCCGGCCGGCCGCCGGCAGGACCCTCGTCGTCTTCGTCCTCTTCGTCAGCGTCGTCGTCACTATCAACGTCACTGAGGTTCCCGGGCCAGAGGTGGCGGCGTTTGGCCGGCGGCTCGTCGGAGGAGCTGTCTTCGTCCTCCTCCTCCTCCGCCTCCTTCACCTCCTCGGAGGAGGTGAAGTCGTCCCAGGAGAAGCGATCGTCATCGCTCTCCTCCTCCGATTCCCCGTCGGCGAGGAAGCGGAGGTCGCTCTCCCCACTGGTCAAGGATTTATCGTCCTCGGACCGGATGGAGGAGGCGTGGTCCTCCAGGTCCCATTCTTCCGGTGCGCGAATGTCCGGCGGCGTCTCACGGGAGGAGGAGGACCCGAGGGAGAGTTCCGAGGAGGTGGAGGAAGAGGAAGACATGGTGTGCAGAAGGGTTTTTGGGAGTACTAAGGTGGGGAGGACGAAGAGGAGAACTGTTCGATGCAGTTAGATACAGGGGAATGGAGATTTAATTTGCGAACAGTTTTCGAGGATGTAGTGCCAAAACTGTCAAATCGTGCAGAGAAGTTGGGAAGGCAAGTCGTCATGATGAAACATACTGCGACGGTTCTCCTCTGCCACGACATGACCCTTCGAGGAAAAAACAGAGTGGTTTTGAAATTATCATTACCAAAACCAGGGGGCATGTGTTATCACCAGATTTTGGCTAAATCAGGAGGTGGGCCGCGATCAGGATGGGCTTGGAAGATTACACGTGGAGGATCTCTGGAGCGGCCCTGTTCGGTGGAGTTGGGCCAGATTGCCCATGTATCTTTAATTATAGTAGATTGTATCTAGATTGAAAGTTAGAGTTTATCTCGTGCACGGTTTAGTGCACGCCCACATTAGAAAGTCCGCTGGACTATAAATATGTACCTACGGTTTATGGAATAAACAACAACCAACGTTCAACCACAAACAAATCTCGGCGCATCGCCAACCCCTTCGTCTCGAGGGTTTCTACCGGTAAGCGTCATGCTGCCTAGATCGCATCTTGCGATCTAGGCAGCACAAGCCTGCCTACGTTGTTCATGCGTTGCTCGTATCGAAGCCTTTTTGATGGCGAGCAACGTAGTTATCTTAGACATGTTAGGGTTAGCATTGTTCTTCATGTTACATGCTTTCGTAGTGCAACCCTTGCATGTCTAGCCGCCCTTACACCTATCTTAGGTGTAGGGGCGGCACCCCGCTTGATCATAGTTTAGTAGATCTGATCCGTTACGATTGCTCCTTGTTCTACAAGGATTAGTTTAATATCTGCAATAGTTAGGCCTTACAAAGGGGGAGAGGATCCAGCGGCACGTAGGGTGTCGTTCGTTGGCCCTAAGCAGGATGTTCCGAGGATCAACCTCGTGTTGGTTTTTAGGCCTTGTTTAGGATCGGCTTACGATCACCGTGCGTGGCCGCGAGGCCCAACCTGGAGTAGGACGTCCGATTATGCGGTGAAAACCCTAGATCGTCGTAGATCTCATTAGCTTTACCTTGATCAAGCAGGACCACCATATATTCGGACACCCCGTCTGAATCATGGGTGGATCGGCTCTTTGAGCCGATTCACGAGATAACCCGAGAGCCGATCGAGGCTCGTATTTAACGTTTACGTGTGTGCCCCTGCGGAAACTAAGCGAGGCATCATCCACACCTTCCTGACCAGGTATAGGTCAGGTGGCACGCCCTTGTGATAAACATCGGTGCGTGCGACCAGGAGGCTTTGCGGGCCATCGCTCAGAGGGACTGGGGCCAGCCGCAGCCCCAGTTGTTCCCGGCTCTACGGTGTTGCCCGTCTCTGCCCGCCAGTGGGTTTCTGACGTCAACAGTACCTCAACATAATAATTCTTGTTGGTTATCAGTAGCTTCGGCTTCCGCTGTCTCCGGATCAACTCCCTTAACCTTCCACGCTTACGCCTGTGCATGCACATCGGTGAGCCTAAGGCATCAACTATTCTCCAATTTGGTCAAACCATCATTGAGAATGCCCCTTGTCTTGAAAGACTGGTCCATATGTATACAATTTGGGGACTGGATGTATTGATAAACTCTGCGCCAAAAGTGGAGACATTGTACTTCCTTACGGATTTGCAAAACTTTGGAACAAAATTAGTTTCTACCTCCACCAGAATTATTCCGGTAACTAGTTTGTGTCCTTTATACTTCTTTCCTTCATGAGGCTTCTAATTAACCTATTTTTCTGTGTGCTAAAAAATTACATATTGTCTGCCCTTGTGTATGGCCTAATTTCATCTTCCATGCTCGATCAAGGGATTGCCGGTTGATAGCCTGACAACATTGGTGCACACCGTGAAGAGTTTATCTGTCTATATGTATCATCTTAGTTTGGATAAAGTTGTTCACTTGATGAGATTATTTCCATGCTTGGAGAAGCTGCACGTGAAGGTGGCTATTTCTTCATTCAGCTTTCACAGCTTTCGATTAGCACGATTTTGATATTCTTGCTAATCTTACGTGGCTAACTTTGTAGTCGGCGGTACCACTGGAGAAAAATTTGTGGCGCCGTCAACACCAGAGATTTAACTTTGCCGCATTCTTTATACTACAAATGCAAGAGTGTTGGAGCTGATGAAATTTCAGATTGAGGCCAAACCTTAAAGTGAAGAGTGTTTGGAAAAACAATATAGAAAGTTTATGAGGTTTCAAGTGGTGCTCGGTTTCACTTTACAACCACTAGTTGTCAACATCATGTTTGGAGCACATCTCTGTGATTTTGACTTAAATGGTACCAACCTATGTGGATGTTGAATGTGTGTATCATCCATTTTGCAGTTGTTGTTGCAAATAACCTTTTGTTTTTTTGTCCAAACTTGATTAGTTCTCGTGTCTACCTTGTTCATGTTTTGTCTAAACATCAATCACATCGCAGCATGCACCACCTGTTGTGTTATTTTCCAGTGGTAATCAAAAGTTAAGGGTGTTTATATGTCTACACTATCACTGTGAAGAAAAAAAAGAATTGGTTTCTACAAGGCTAGTTAACTGAGTGGTGTGTGTGTAATGGACGGAATTGTATCACTAATCTACAAAAAGTGAGTTTCAAGCACTGTAAGATGTTAGTATTGCTCTTCTGTGATGATTATTAATAATATTCGCAAATATTGGCAAATGAAAACAATATACTAAATGATTATGTAAAAAAACAATATACTATCAATAGGTACTTGGAAGGGCCTATTTAAAAATAGTTGGACCACCCTAAATTGATAATTGGAAATTATGTCTATATAGATGCCCATTTCCAAACTCTCATAACATCTAATAAACAATGGTGTCATTACACATATAAAATATTCTTAAGATCTTATATGAAGTTATATTAGTATCTTCATAAATTCCAAAAGGATCCACACATGAAAAATCCTGCAAAACAGATTGAATTAAAACAGAATTCAAAATAGAAAAATTAAAACAGAAAATAGAAAATAGAAAGGGAGAAGAGATGGACTCACATGTCCACTATAGCAGCAACCACAGTCCAGCAGCAGGCCACCAACAAAGCCCAGCCCATAACCAAAGCCAACCCAACCCGCTGTACCGGTTCGATAAGAAGAAGAAAAAACAGAAGACCATCGTCTTCGTTCTCCTATGTGAGGCCGACACGATGACCGCACCGTCATCGCCGCCGTTGCTGACCGCCAGGGAGGAGTTGACCACCATACAGTCGCCCTTATCCTCCACACCATCATCATTATCCTAGAAACGCCAAGCACCGCCGACATCGCTAACCATCCCGACCGTCGCCGGTGGTGAAATGACGAAACCGACCTCGTCGTGGGCTATAAGAGTGGCCAGAGGAGCTCCGTTCCATCCTTGTTCTTCACCACCTCTCTATTCTCTCTCAGACCATCCCCATCTCTTGCATTCGTCTGCCAGACACCGCCGGTGTCGAGGAAGAAGCGGCTGACTGAAGCCATGCAGGCGCCCGTAAAGTAGCGGAGGAGAAGCGCACGGGCGTGTTGAACATCTGGGTAGAGCCGCGCATCAAGGAGACGTCTGAATCAATCCAATTTTGGATTCTCCCCTTGCAGTAGATTGCCGGAATCGGCGAATTCCTCGCCGTCTCCGTCAACGATCGCCGTCATTGACAAGGGATTAACTTATCAATGCCTATGGATTGTAGGCTAGGGTTTAGTTAGAAGTAGAGGGCAAGTAGATCTCGAAGGTTTCAGCCGAAAAGTACTCGACGAATATGAAAACTAGGGTTTGCAGACAATGATTCGATGATCTCCTCGTCCCTCGACTCCCCCTTATATAAGAGGTGGAGCCGAGGGTTTCGTTTTGTACAAGTTACGAGTCCGGGACGGTTTCTAACTCATCCCGCCGGATTACAAATAACACTTCCTATTACAACTCTATCTTTTCCTTAAATACATCTTGGACTCTCGAGTCTTCTTATTCTTCGGGTAGTGGGCCTTCAATAAACCCCGGGTACTATATTCGGCGGGCCCATTTGGGATGCCTATGTCGGTAGCCCCGAGATTTTGCTTGAATCATAGAGTCAGGGAAAATCTCCACTGTTTATTTTTCTCGAAAGCTCTATTCTTTTTATATTTCTTCTCATAAAATTCTATATTGTACAGGGATATTGGTAGTTGGGGCTAGTTCATCTGACGGATCAGGTACTAGTTAACTGCTCTAGTGGCAATCCGCAAAAACCTACTTCAAAATCACGTCCCTGGACATGATCTCGGGATACCGGTGTAAACTTCGACGGGTGCCGCTTAAGGTCTTACCATTCTGTCGAGTCCCGAGTCAAATTTATCGGGTACCTAACGCGTCCGTTAGGATTTTTCTTCGTATCTGTTGATACGGATAAAAGTAGCAGAGCGCAGTCTTTGGCGATGCCACGCCCAGCGAGAATGGATGCGGGGTCTTACCTTCGCAATTTTGCGGCATTCAGAAATTGATCGCAACTTTGGCGTTCCGAGAATATATTGTCGAGTGCTTTTCCGGCTGTTGGAATGGCACATTTTATTGAGTCAAATATGACTTATATTGCTCTCCCGATGGGAGTATATGTAGAGTTAATTATAACTCGAAATATACTCTCTTGCTGTTAATTTCATCGGGCACGCGAACAGCGTTCCCGATGGGAGTAGCCCCCGAGGCTACAGCCAAGAACTTGTGCTTGGTTGTAGGCTCAACATTTTAGTCCACCTTGTCACTATATTGTCATTACTTCTCAATATGAACTCTTTTCTCTTCTTCTTCTTCTCTCTCTCTTTTTTTTTATCTCTCGGGTGCGCGAACAGCGCTCCCGATGGGAGTAGCCCCCGAGGCTACAGCCAAGAACTTGTGCTTGACTGTAGGCTCAACATTTTCTATATTGTCATACTCGAAATTTTACTTTTTGTCAAAGTAGCCCCCGAGCATTTGGGCAAAAACTTGTTTCTGTCCAAAGGCTCTCGAAATATTCAAATAACTTATCCTGTCGCCATTCTTCTTTTATTTTTCTTGTCGACATATTTTCCCTTGTCAAATTTTCTTCAACTCTATCAATGGTCGAGATTTTTCTGCTTTGTGGGTCCATCGTTCCCACCATGTTGACACGTCGTGCAAGTGGGGGACACACGTCCTCCGCTTTTCCGGCGCACGTACGGTAACGCCTATCCCAGTAAAAATACTTTTTTGCCCTTGTATCTAGAAGATCTATTCTCACCACACGATTTCCTCATCCAACGGCACACCGCTTCACCCAATTCTTATATAAACCTGTCTTCAACCTCCGTTCATCCCCTCGCTTGCGCCGCTCACCTGTTCCTCTTCGCAAATCTTCCCCTGCGCCCAACTCTCGCTGATTTCCCGCACTCGCATACATTGCTCGACCCATTGCCGTTGATGCCACCGCGTGCGCGTTTGACTCGCCACAGCACTCCGGAGTCCAAGATGGCCGCTGAAGATCTTGAGTGGGAGAGATCCAAAATCTCCAACCAAGATGTCAATATGCTGAAGAGGCTCGGCCTGATGAAGAAGGAAGACGCCATCCGCTTTCCCGGCGAAGAAAGCTACCCCAAGCCTCCAATGGAGTATCGGGTTAGTTTCGTTGATCATCTCATCCGCGGTCTCTCTACCCCAATCCATGATTTCCTCCGCGGTCTTCTCTTTGTCTATGGGATTCAGCTGCACCAGCTGACCCCCAATTCCATCCTTCACATTTCTATTTTTATCACACTTTGCGAATGCTTTCTTGGAGTTGCTCCCAATTGGGCTCTCTGGAAGCGCATTTTCTGCCTTCGCCGCAATGGCGCTCACAACGCCACCTACAACATAGGTGGCGTAGTTATCCGTGTTCGAACCGATGTCGATTATTTCGACGTCAAATTTCCTGACTCTGTCCAAGGATGGCGCAAAAGGTGGCTTTATATACACGAAGAAAGCGCCAATTCCGTGGAACACAACATAGTTCCTTTCGACGGAAACGTAAAAATTCAACGCCGCTACTCCTGGGACGCCGAAGCTTCCGAAGAAGAGAAGAAGGCGACGAAGCTCTTATGTCTCGTATTCATCGGCTCCAAAATACTCGAGGCAAAGAGTTATCCGGTGTCCAAATCACAGCCTATTTTCTTAGGATTAGAGTGCAGCCTCTTCGAGGCTCGCAAAAATCCCCTTTGGACGTATTCCGGTGCCAATGACGCCAATAGGCTCTCCAATGATCTTTACGTGAAGGACTTGGAGAAGCTTATTCGAAGAATTACCTCGCTGAGTAAGAGGGATCCTATTCCTTCCTCTTGTCGCGTGGAACCCTACAGCTCCACCAATCCTCTCCCCGAGGTATTTTGCCTTCTCGAATTTTTTATCTTGTTCTGAATTTTTCCTGCATCTCATTGCATTAATATCTCGCTATTTTTCCCTCTGTCGCTATTTTTTTGTAGAATCACCCTACTATGGCTTCCCTTCCTCCTCTTCCTGAGGATGGAGAAGTCGAAGAAATGGGTATTGTTGCCGAAGATACTCAAGGCTCTTCCGTTCCTGAAAGTGAAGTCGCGGGTTCTCACAAATCTGCGGCTTCTCATGAGAAAGAAGTTGAGTCTGAAGCCGATGAATCGACCGAATCCCTTCCTCCTCGCTGTTTCTCCAAGGAACAAAAGGAAAAGGACTGATGCCGAAGATTCTGGCATTTCTAAGGCTGAAGAAGTTGTTCCTTCTCATCCGAAGGCAGCTTACGATCCTTATGTTGAATCCCTCATCAGCTCGTAAGTCGACTTTATCTCTCCTCCCCTTTTTTATGTACTCGAAAGATTTATCTTGTCTTGCTTTTTATACTGTCGATTTTTTGTTCACTAGTGATGAGGAAGAAGAAGTACCAGTCACTGACGTGGTTCCTCGGACAAGCACGTCACGAACTGTACTTGTTTCCGACACGCTAGTTGAAGGAGATGAAACGTCGCCTCCTCAGCAAAACGTCGTCAACACTACGCCACCATCAAGCCCCCTTGTCCCTTCACCAAAAAGGGCAAGGGTTGAAATGATCGTTGAGCCTCCTCCTCAATTGGGCAGCTCTTCGTCGCAGCTCTTGGATGATGTAAGTTTGTCAATGTCTATATTTCTTCTATTTTGCTTTTGTGGACCCTTCCCCTTTTTTTTAATGCCGATGTTTTCCCCGTGGTTCTTCTTCTTTGACAGCCTATGATCAAGGATCTTATCCGCATCGGGTCCCAATTTATTGGGTACCGCGAGTATGCCAGCAGAGCCGAAGGTAGTAACTTTTATATTTACTGTCCTTCCTGAATTTTTCTCCTTTTTGTTTGTCGCTATTTTTTGATCTTTCGTTCCCCTTTTTATCTTGACAGAGAAACTTGCAGAGGCCAACAAACGTGCCGACGCTCTTGCTCACAAACTAGAGCATAGTGAGGCGGCTCGCGAGAAAGCCGAACTTGCTGCTAGCGAAGCTAGAGCTGAGGCCGATGATGCCAAAGCAAAGGCCGCTAGTGTCGAGGAACTGCAGAGAAGGCTCAAAGATGCTGAATCTGCCTTAGACGAGCAGAAAGCTGCACAAGCTTCTCGAGAACAAGGGATCATCAAGCGTTTGAAATCGCAAAGTCGACGTACGCTGAGTAATATCACCTGTCCCTTCTATTTTATTGTACTTCTTGTTTCTTGGTTTTCGACTAATGTTCTGTCTCGTGTGGCAGCCCAAACCAACCAAGATTTTGATCTGGAGGAGCCCGTCAATGACCCTCTCCTTGACGCACTTTCTCTTCTGGAGTTCCATGGGCGCGAAATTCGTGAAGGCGTGGCCAATGCCAGTGCGAGTTTGTCGGCGTTGTTCCCCTACTTCTTCCCGAAGAAAGAGGAACCTTCGACATTCCTTGCCCTTGCCAAGCTTTTCAATTCATCGGAAGATCTTGGACTGAAGATGCGCCATGAAAATATGAAGGTGGCTGTTGAAAATACTGTTGCTCTGGTTGCTGACAGCCAACAGACTCTCGACTGGATGAAGGTTGGCGACACCGATCGGATAGAACAGTCGAGATGGAAGTCACTGATTAAGGCGGCCAAGCCCAACACGAAGAAAATCTTGGCATATCTCGGGATCAAGCCAACTTCGACTCCTAGCTCCTCGAGGCCGGAGGTCTAGTTGCATGCCTCCTTGTTTCGTTTTCTGTTTCTTTTGCTCTTGTCGCCATTTTAGCCTTGGCGACAATTACTCACTTAGTCCTCCTGGATAACTTTCTTTTGTAATACCCATGTAAATTTTCTAGCAAGTAATGAAATTTCCCTTCGTGCTTTTCATTGATCCTGGGCCTTTCTTTTCCAGTTAATATTTGATAACTACTCGACTCCTCCTTGTTCCGCCGCTGCTTCACCTGCATCTTCCTTCTCGAAGAAAATACTAGTCGACCATAATCTCCTCGAGAGTTCATCAAGCGGACATTTGTCGGAAGATTTGCAAGAACTTCGACAACAACTTCAGTCTATGAAGAAACAAACTTTGGCCATGATGGAACAATCTCGAAAAGCCTCCGAAGGAGAAAAGCTTGCTCTTCATCAAGCCGAAGAAGCTCGTGGCTGCTAGGGATGCTTCTGTATCTTGGAAGCGAAAGGAGCCACAACCCGAGAAAATAGTATGCTTGAGCTAATGCTAGAAGCTAGCACAGATATGCTAGGTACGTTTTTGCTTTCTTTTGATGCCTCTTCTTTATCTTGCTGTGCCTTTCTTCCAATTTCTTGCCCTGTCGCTTTTAACAGGCTCAGTTCTTGATTCTGTTGCCGAAGATCAGAGAGTGAATGAGAGGACAAATCTTCTTGTTAATCTCTCCCTTAATCATGGGTGTTTGTTCTGGGCCACTCCTGAACGAGACCCAACAAATTGTTAGGTTCCAAGATCGTGCTTGCCAGGTGCGCGATTTTCTCAGCTTTTGCACGTCGACATTAACCCTTGTCTATAGGAATCTGTTTCCGCGAAACGAGGTTCCAAAAACTCTTCCCGAATTATTGGAGGTATTCAGAGATGCTCCTCGTATCCATAACTTTGTGCGGGCTCAACTCACTGCTGGAGCGAGATTTGCCATGATTATGATAAACATTTGTTATCCAAAGTTGGACTTGACGAAGATTGTTGCTTGGTTGCCTGGCCAAGAAAACGCGTCGAAAAAATGATATTGACTCAATCGATGCCATGGTAGCTCCCGTTGCTGAATCAATGATAGATGAACTTCTTCGGATGGACTCGGAATTTTTTACCAAGGGTTCTTATGCTGAGCATAAGACAACCAGGGGCTTGTCCGTAGATACTATCTTGGGATTTAACTGACTTGTATTATATTGGAACTTGTATCTTATTCCTCTTCTATCTTTCCTGTTGCAATAAAATATCCTTGTTTTTCCTTTGAATAGATTTCCAGTCTTCGAGTATCTCTGATGTCGAAGTTCTATATTTGTATTGCGAGGTTCTTAGACCAAAGCATTTAAGTTTTTTGATGTGTACACTATATTTGTGATTGTTGGCTTCTGTTTTTATATTTGGCGAGGTATTAATGTACCAAGGCGAAATATTTCCGTGAATCTATATTGAATGTATTTTGAGACTTAGGCGTTGAGCCCCGAGCGTGTCGAGAAAATAAGAAGTATATCTCCACTATCTTTATTATATTGCAGCACCACGAGCCCGCCTCATTAAAAACCTTTCCCGGCCCCACTCGGTGCCCCGAAAAAGGAAAAGAGTGCGTCCGAAAACTCGTGGGCGTTTCGGTACATTGAAGTTTTTACAAGGACTATATTTTAGCTCTAGGCGTAGAATCGCCCGAGTTGCGCCACGTTCCGGGGGTTTTGCTCCTCCACCCCTGTCTTCTTGTCCTTTATTCCGTATGCTCCTCCTCCAATTACTTCAGTGACGATATAGGGACCAAGCCATGGTGACTCGAGTTTTTCATGACTTTTTTGCGTGAGCCGAAGAACTAAGTCCCCCACTTGAAAAGATCTTGGCCGCAAACGTCGACTGTGGTAATTCTTCAAGTCCTGTTGATATTTGGTTACCCGAGACAGTACTTCGTCTCGAGCTTCATCAAGTGCATCGACATCATCTTCTAGCGCTTTTCTCGACGTCTCTTCGTCATACTCCGCGACGCGTGGAGAGTTGTGCTCTATCTCGATTGGCAATACTGCTTCTGCTCCATGGACCAGAAAAAACGGAGTTTCCTGTGTCGCCGTATTTGGTGTTGTTCGGATGCTCCACAACACACTTGGTAGTTCTTCAGGCCAGGTATGTCGAGCTTTTTCTAGTGGTCCTAACAAGCGCTTCTTAATGCCATTGCAGATGATGCCATTGGCTTTCTCGACTTGCCCATTAGTCTGAGGATGTGCAACTGATGCAAAGTTCAGCTTGATACCCACCTCTTCGCAATAGTCTTTGAATTCATTGGATGTGAAGTTGCTGCCGTTGTACGTGACGATGCTTGTGGGGCACTCCAAATCTGAAGACGAGGCCTTTTATGAATTTTACTGCAGATGCTCCGTCTGGTGAATTTATCGGCTTCGCTTCTATCCACTTTGTAAATTTGTCGACAGCTACTAGCATATACTCTTTTCCTCCTGGCCATGACTTGTGTAATTTGCCCACCATGTCAAGTCCCCATTGAGCGAAAGGCCATGACAATGGTATTGGTGCTAGCTCTGCTGCTGGAGAGTGAGGTTTTGCGGCAAACCTTTGACACGCGTCGCAAGTTCTTACTATGTCCTTAGCGTCCTCAATTGCTGTCAACCAGTAGAATCCTGCCCGAAAAACCTTGGCTGCGATAGCTCGACTACTTGCGTGGTGGCCACATATTCCTTCGTGCACATCCTTCAGAATTATTCTTCCTTCTTCGGGTGTGACGCACCTTTGCAAGACGCCTGAAATACTTCGCTTATATAATTCTCCCTTAACCACCGTGAAAGCTTTGGAGCGTCGAATTACTCGCCTTGCCTCGACTGGATCGTCGGGTATTTCTTTCCTGAGGATATATGATATGTATGGCTGCATCCACGGTATCTGTATTACCATGACCAGGTCTTGCTCTTCTTCTTCTTCCTCTTGCTTCTCCTTGGTAGCCCCCGAGGGTTTCTTCTCCTTCTTTTTTGATTTTGTCGACTCGGTGGATCTCTCCGTTATCTCTTCCCAAAATACACCTGGTGGGACCGCAAGGCACCTGCGACCCGATGTTTGCAAGAACGTCGGCTTCGTCGTTGCTCAATCTACTAATATGATTTACTTCGCATCCATCGAACAACTTCTCGAGCTCATTGTACACCTCCTTGTATGCCATCATGCTATCATTGATTGCGTCACATTGGTTCATAACTTGCTGAGCTACCAACTGTGAATCGCCAAAGATTTTTAATCGAGTTGCTCCACAGGCTTTCGCCATCTTCATCCCGTGTATGAGAGCCTCATATTCTGCTTCATTGTTAGATGCGTTAGGGAACGTCATCCGAAGGATGTACTTCAACTTGTCGCCTTCGGGTGATATGAGTACTACTCCTGCGCCAGCCCCTTCTAGTCTCTTGGACCCATCAAAGTTCATAGTCCGGGTTCTCGATAAATGCGGAGGTCCCGTATTTTGCAACTCCATCCACTCTGCGATGAAGTCCGGCAGTATTTGCGACTTTATTGCTTTTCTTTTTCGTACGTGATGTCCCGAGGGAAAGTTCTATTCCCCAAAGGGAGACACGACCCGTAGCTTCCGGGTTGTTCGAGTATATTTGACAAGGGAGCTTCATTGACCACTATGATCGGGTGTGCCGAAAAATAGTGGCGCAATTTTCGTGCTGTCGTGAACACTCCATATGCTAGCTTTTGGTACTGAGGGTACCTTTGTTTTGAGGGCGACAAGACTTCGCTCACGAAGTATACTGGCCGCTGCACTCCATGGATTTTCCCTTCTTCTTCTCTTTCGACAACTAACACCGTGCTAACCACTTGGGGTGTGGCTGCAATATACAACGAGGAGAGGTTCCTTTTCCTTTGGAGCCACCGGGATTGGTGGTGTCGAGATTTTTCGCTTCAAATCCTCGAAAGCTCTATCGGCCTCTTCGTTCCACTGGAATTTATCTCCTTGTTTTATCGGCGCATAAAATGGTAACGCTTTTTCTCCTAACTCGGCGACGAATCTGCTCAAAGCTGCGACTCGCCCGGTTAGTCTGCTTGTATTTCTTTCAACTTCGTTGGCTTTCTCATTGTTACTATGGCTTGTATTTTGTCGGGATTTGCTTCAATCCCTCTTGCTGAAACTAGAAACCCCGAAGTTCTCCTCGCTGGGACGCCAAAAGAACACTTCGTCGGGTTCAGCTTGAGGCAGAATTTGTCGAGGTTGTCAAAAGTTTCTTTGAGATCCTCGATCAGCGTTGCCCCCTTTTTTGACGTTATGACGACATCATCGATGTATACTTGCACGTTTTTCCCGATCCGTGTTGCTAAACACTTCGCATCATCCTCTGATATGTTGCTCCCGCATTTTTTAGACCGAAGGGCATTGTCTTGTAGCAAAACACGCCGTAAGGTGTAATAAACGCTGTTTTGGCTTCATCATCTTCTTTTAATCTGATCTGGTTATAACCAGAGTATGCATCCAAAAAGGAAAGACGTTCACAACCTGCCGTGGAGTCGATGATTTGATCGATCCTTGGGAGGGGAAAGTGATCCTTAGGGCAATGTTTGTTGAGACACGTAAAGTCGACGCACATGCGAAGGACTGTCGTGTTTTTCTTCGGCACCATCACTGGGTTAGCTACCCATGTGGCTTATGTAGATATCTCTCTGATAAAACCGGCTTCCTCTAGTCGATTTATTTCTGAAAGCATGGACTTGCGGTTTGGTTCCGAAAAACGCCGCAAAGGTTGTCTGATTGGTTTCGCTGTTGGATCCAAATTTAGGTGGTGCTCGGCAAGTTCCCTGGGTACTCCTGGCATGTCAGCTGGACACCATGCGAAGATTTTCCGGTTCTCACGGAGGAACTCGACGAGCGCGCTTTCCTATGCGATATCCATGTTGTTTGCAATGGATGTCGTCTTTTTGGATCCGTCGGGTGAATCCGCACTTCCTTAGAATTTTTCTCTGTGTTGAAAGTTGATTCTTTGTTTGGCCTTCCAACGTACGGCGATACGTCGTAATCGGTCATGCTTTTCGACGCCAAGTATTCAGCTTGCATCCCGAAGGTTTCGATAACCGATGGAAATCCTTGTCGCACTTATCGGCTAAGGCGAAACTCCCTTTGACCGTGATTGGTCCCTTGGGTCCGGGCAATCTCCATAACAGGTATGTATAGTGTGGTACTGCCATAAATCTAGCATATGCTTGGTCGTCCCAACAAAGCGTGGTACTCGCGATGGAAAATCCACGACTTCAAACTCCAGCTTCTCGATTCTATAATTTTCTCGGGTTCCAAAGCTGAACGTCGAGGTTGATCTTTCCCAATGGGTAACTTGGTTTCTCCGGTGTGATGCCGTGGAACCTTGTGTCCGTTGGCTTCAAGTTTGCTAGAGGATATGTTCATCTTCCTCAATGTATCCGCATACATAAGGTTTAAGCTGCTGCCACCATCTATGAATACTCGAGAAACATCAAAGCCCGCAATAGCTGCCGGCGAGAATAAGTGCTGACCGCCCTGGTCGAGGAACTTGCTGCGGATGGTCCGCTATGGTGAAGCCGATGTCTTGTCCTCGACCAATTGAGGTACTCAAGCTGTTGGTGGAGGCATTTTCTCCGCCATAAACACTTGTCGTGAGATTACTTTTTGAGCTCTATTGGACGGCCTTCCCTTCGAATCATCGACACTTGCTCCGTTGGAGTTAGGATCAACATAGGGTGGTGGTGCGAGTGCTGCCGCTATTCCGAGCTGGTGTCGATTGTCCTCTGTAATCGCGGGAGGTGGCGGTAGATGAACTTCGCTCCTAGGCTCCCGAGGGTTTCTCTGTGCTGCTCGAGCATGAGCATTTTCTGCGTATCTGAACATTGCCTGAAAATTTCGACAGTCTTTCTGCAGGTGCCCTGACTGTCTTTTCCCATTGCCGTCGAGGAAGAAATGCATCTGGCATGGTCCGTTCAGCATTTCTTCGGGGGACACGAAAGGTCTTGGAAACCTCGGCCCACTATTTTGTCTGTTGCGGGAGTCATCCCTACTATCGCTTCGCTGCTCATTGCTTCTCTGATAATCATCTCTGTTGTTTCCTCCTGCACTGGCTCGGAATCCAGCCGAAATTTGCCCTGGAGCATCGTAGTTACGGTACTGCCGAGGAAATCGTCGCCTCGATTGATAATTTCGACCACGGTCCTCCTCTGGCGACCTGTGTCGTTTATTGTGGACAGCGTCTTCCCCGTCTGCCCATCTATTTGCTATCTCCATCAACGCGGACACTGTTTTTGGATTGGTTCTTCCCAAATCCTCGACAAAATCTCCACGCCTAATTCCTGCGACAAACGCATCTATTGCTCTCTCGTCAGATATATTTTCTGCCGAGTTTTTTATGATGTTCCACCTTTGGATATATTTTCTCATTGACTCATCTGGCTTTTGTCGACATGCCCTCGGCTCTTCTAACGACGCAGGTTTTTGCACGTGGACTCGAAGTTCTTGACGAATATGTCCTCGAAACTTTCCCAACTGTCGATGGATCCTGGCGGAAGTTTTTTGATCCAAGATCGTGCGGCTCCACTTAAGTGCACCTGAATACTTTGCATGGCTGTTGCTCTAGTTCCTCCAGTTAGCTTCACTGTCTCGAGATAATCAATTAGCCAGTCCTCCGGATCTTGCAGGCCGTCGAACTTTTTGAAGTGATCGGGTAACTTGAATCCTGAGGGGACTCGAGTTTTTCGGACTCTTCTCGTGAAGCACGGTAGACCGCACATATCCTCGTCATTAAGCTCCGGGGACTGCCGATGATCCCTTCTGCTTTGCCTCGCTCTATCGACCCTTGCTTGTGCTCCTGTATCTCTTGCTCCACTTGGTCCTTCAGGAGCTGCCGCCGTTGCTGCCGCAGGTCGTGGACTATTTTGCCTTGCCGCTCCTTCGGGAGGCGTTGCTACGAACGCTGTCCCCATAGCTCCAACCCCTGCTAACGCCATGTTGTATAATGTTTCCCTTGGATCTCCTGGGGGTGGCTCGGATGCAAGGATGTAAGCTTGTGTCGCCATATACCCAGCTTACGGTGTCTTAGGGATAATATTTCCTCTCGTATCTATCGACATAAAGGACATGTCGAGGTTTTGAACCAAGTGCTCTCTTTACGCTTCGGGTATGTGTTGTAACCTTGATCTTCCTCTCGTTCGAGCCTCCCTGTGGCTATCACCCGAAACTCTAGATTGTCCACTTAGATCTGCCCTTCTCTGCTGGATGCGAAGCTGCCTCCTTTCTCCTGTTCAACTCAGGTCATCTGTTTTTCTATTTCTCGAGCGGTTCGTGCGAGCCTATATTGATAAGCTTGCGGTTCTTGAGCTGTAGCTGTTGTCGTCATTGGCTCCGAACCATCTAAGGCTTTTGCCGCTCTATCCCAGGCTGCTCGTGGAAGTTGAACTCGACGCGTGGTGCGGGCCCGTCATATTTAGTGCCCATACCTCTCCTTAGATCCGAGGGATCGACAAAAGGATTACCCAATTCGTCGAAAGCCTCCGATGTTTCCTCTTGATTTTCGATAGCATAAATCCGATGATATTTGGTACTCGGATCTATGTTGGGTTTGGTGACATCATTGTCGAGATTGATGAAGACCTTGCCCACTTGTGATGGATTTGTCGATGAAGTCGTAACTCGTCGACATCGCTTGAGCCATCGCTTATACATGAGTCCGCGAGATGACTCAAACGATGTGTCACTGAAGATCTTGGCGAGTTTCTCTCTTGTTCTGATGCTTACGTAACGTGTTGCCGAAGTTTCTTCCTCCGACTCAGTTGACGATGCATAGCTCGAAAAATCAGAATCGACCGCCGACGATCCCGACAAAATCGGAATTTCGACACGATATGATCCTTCCTTCTCGACGCGAAAGTGGAACCTTCCGAACGTCATCTCCAAGGGCTCCGCCAGATACGCATATGCATCCAAACGGGAGGGTGGGTGAGGAACAAAATCAACAAGACCAGCAGCGATCTGTTTACCTCGATCCATTGTGTTGCTTGCGGTTGACGATGTCGAAGATCTTGAACGTGCCATCGAGATCGGATCCTTACGCCTCTAATTCCCACGGACGGCGCCAATTGACAAGGGATTAACTTATCAATGCCTATGGATTGTAGGCTAGGGTTTAGTTAGAAGTAGAGGGCAAGTAGATCTCGAAGGTTTCAGCCGAAAAGTACTCGACGAATATGAAAACTAGGGTTTGCGAGACAATGATTCGATGATCTCCTCGTCCCTCGACTCCCCCTTTATATAAGAGGTGGAGCCGAGGGTTTCGCTTTGTACAAGTTACAGAGTCCGGGACGGTTTCTAACTCATCCCGCCAGATTACAAATAACACTTCCTATTACAACTCTATCTTTTCCTTAAATACATCTTGGACTCTCGAGTCTTCTTATTCTTCGGGTAGTGGGCCTTCAATAAACCCCGGGTACTATATTCGGCAGGCCCATTTGGGATGCCTATGTCACTTGGCTCTCCTTCAACAAAGTCACTCAACCCTGCACGAGAAATTAGAGTTTGAACATCTTCAAATATCCCCGCGCTTCTCATGAAATCCGCGCACGGGTAGTAAGAGGGGTATACTCCCTCTTCACGATTGACTATCATAACTTGCTGGACTTCCAATTCTTGCTGGTTCAAGTGATATCTATTCCATTCAATTTTCTGAAATTTCAACAACCAATATAAAAAATTTGATTTGGTGACATAAAATTGAGGGAAACTACCATAGGAACTTGCTAGAGTACTAATCATGCATCAAAACTAGTTTCTACCACTTAGAACAAGCATGCAAGCTCACTAAACATGTTACCTACAGCAGCAAAATATTCAAGATATACTCAACCAAACGAAATTCTACTTGGATGGGTGGAGGAGTCACATACCGAAGAGCAAATGTGCCAAATTTCAGACAGAAATCTAGGCTGAGCAAAGAGATCGAGAAATCTGGAGCTCTGGAGCAAAAACGCGAGAGAGATGAACTTGGTACGAGTTTTTCGGGAGAGAGAAGGTGCTGGGAGGAAGAGATGGCAAAGTGGGGCAGAGGGGAGCCCACACCACATGGTGGCGCGGCCACCTCCTTGGCCGCGCGGCCCGGTGGTGTGGCGCCCTACGGTGCCCCACGGGTCATCCTCCGGTGCTCCCGGTGCCTCGTCGAAAAATAGGACCAACGGTATAATTTTCACGAATTTTTGAAAACTTTGAAAAATGCACATTTTCTGGGTATTAAGTTTATTATTACTGGCCAGGAAAATTTTTGAAATCTCAAATCAACTAAGAACTTTACAAATTAAAAGTGCTACAGCAACTAGAACAAGTGGAGGAAGAAAGAGATGTTGTTTACCTCCTCTATGCATATAAAAGGTATTTGTTAACAAGGTTGATCAAGTCTTGCCACCAAATAAATTTTACATAGCATATGAAGAAATAAACCTCAAATCAATCATGTTACCTTGAATTGTATTGATATGGATCCAATCACAAGAGTTTGATATTCTTCTTTAGGCTCATATATAGGACAATCAATAGTTCCCACTTTGATAGTTCTCACATGAGAGATAGTATTAACTCCGCACGCTTTTTCAATCCTCTTGGGGAAATAGACGGTGTGTTCCTTATCATCAACATTGAAAGTAACCTTTCCTTTATTGCAATCAATAACAGCCCCTGCGGTGTTAAGAAAAGGTCTCCCAAGAATAATAGACATATTATCATCTTCGAGCATTTCAAATACAACAAAATCGAGTTAATATCAAGCGGTTAGTAGTAACTTGAACAGGAACATTCTCACATATACCAACGGGAATAGCAGTAGATTTATCAGCCATTTGCAAAGATATATCGGTAGGTATCAACTTATCTAAGTAAAGTCTCTTGTAAAGAGAAAAAGGCATAACACTAACACCGGCTCCCAAGTCACATAGAGCAGTTTTAACATAATTATTCTTAATAGAACAAGGAATAGTAGGTATACCGGGTCGCCCAACTTCTTTGGAATTTTGCCATTGAAAGAGTAATTAGCAAGCATAGTGGAAATTTCCTCATTGGGGATTTTCCTTTTGTTAGTAACAATATCTTTCATATACTTTGAATAAGGAGGCAATTTAATAGCATCAGTTAAAGGGATTTGCAAGAATAAAGGTTTCATCCAATCGCAAAATTTATTATAGTGTTCTTCTTCCTTTGATTTTAGTTTCTTAGCGAGGAAAAGGCATTGGCTTTTGCACCCAAGGTTCTCTTTCATTACCATGTTTCTCGGTAATAAAATCTTCTTTAGTATACTTTTTATTTTTAGCATGCTTTTCGGGTTCTTCTTCAACTTCTTCTTTATCGGGAGTATCATTCTTATCATTATCTTTATCATTATCATGTTCATTACCACTTTCGGTTTCAGCATCGAAATAGAAATACTATTAGGATCATTAACAGGTTCAGAGGATTCTACAACATTTTTATGTTTCTTTTTCTTTTTCTTCCTAGAATGAGCACTAGGTTCAATGCGTTGAGAATCTTGTTCAATTCTTTTGGGATGCCCTTCAGGATATAGAGGATCCTGGGTAGAGACACCACCTCTAGTTGTTACTTCATAAGCTTGTTTTTCTTTAGCATTATTTCCTAACAAGTCATTTTGCACTTTAGTAAGTTGATCAATTTGAGTCTGAATCATTTGAAAATGTTTGACAAGCATCTTAACATCATTGGAGGTTCTCTCCACAATATCATGCAATTGACTAATAGCTTGAGAATTTTCCATTAAATGATTCTCTACTCTCATATTAAAATTTTCTTGCTTAACAATATAATTATCAAACTCATCTAAGCATTGTGCGAGAGGTTTTGAATACGGAATATCTTCCCTAGTAAAGCGTTGAAGGGAGTTTACCTCAATCATGGATGAAGGGGGAATTATCTCACATATATCTTCTATAGGAGGTAGATTCTTCACATCTTCAGATTTAATACCTTTCTCCTTGAGAGACTTCTTGGCTTCCCTCATATCTTCATCATTCAATTTAATTAAACCCCTCTTCTTCACTATTGGCGTTGGAGTTGGTTCGGGCGTATTCCAATCATCATAATTCCGGCCTATTTTAGCCAATAATTCTTCGAGCGTCGTCCGGAGTTCTTTTCTCGAAAACACAACCAGCACAACTATCCGGGTATGCCCTAGAATCAATGGTTAGTCCACTATAAAATATATCAAGTAATTCATGCTTTTCTAAATCATGGTCGGGCAAAGCTCTAATAAGAGAGCAAAATCTCGCCCAAGCCTCGGGCAATTTCTCTTCATCTCCACGATCAAAACTATAAACTCTTTGCAAAGCAGCATGTTGAGCACTAGCAGGAAAATATTTCCGAAAGAAAACAGCAAGTAATTCTTTTGGACTTTTAATAGAACCAGGTGGCAAACTATTATACCAAGTTTTAGCGTCATCCTTTAATGAGAATGGAAAGATTTTAGCAACAAAGTAAGTACGCTTCTTAACATCATCGGAAAACAAGCTACTCAAAGTAGATAACTCGATCATGTGTTCAACGGCACTTTCTTTTTCAGTACCACAAAAAGGTGTTTTCTCAACAATAGCTATATGAGATAGATCAAGAGAAAAATCATAATCTTTATCCCTAATGTTTATGGGAGATGTGGCAAATTTAGGATCGGGAGACAGTTTATATCTAACAGTATGTTACTGCAAGCAACTTTTTAATTTTTCTTGCATCAGTAGTAGCATTGCATTTTTCAATAAAATCATCATCAAGTTCCACATAATCTTCATCAAGATCATCACTAGAGTATTCAAGTTCAGGTGAATTAACAGGTGTAGTAGCATCAGGAGTTTCAGCATTTTCAATATGTCTAGACCTAGCAATTGTAGCATCTAGAAAAGTTCCCAATGAACCACTATCATCAAGCACAGCAGAAATATTATCAGTATTATGAGAGTGTTCAGATTCAGCAGATGTACCCGCATGCGAAGCATGTGGCGGTGAAACAAGTTTATCAATCACGGATGGTGAATCAAGTGTAGCGGAGGTACTCGAAATTGTACCTTTTCTTGTAGTGGATGGTAATATGGCGATCTTAGTATCGCGAGGTTTACCCATGATGGAGAATTTGCAGCGAACAATATCAATCCAAGTGAACTTCCAAATAAAGCTATGCTCCCCGGCAACGGCGCCGAGAAAATAATCTTGATGACCCACAAGTATAGGGGATCGCAACGAGTCTTCGAGGGAAGTATTACCCAATTTATTGATTCGACACAAGGGGAGACAAAGAATACTTGAAAGCCTTAACAGCGGAGTTGTCAATTCAGCTGCACCTGGAAACAGACTTGCTCGCAAGAGTTTATCGAGTAGTAACGGTTTATAGTAGTAACGGTAGATGAAATAACGACGGCGAGTAACAAAGACAGCGAGTAGTGATTTTAGTAAACGAGCAGGATTAAAATACTGTAGGCACGGGGACGGATGACGGGCGTTGCATGGATGAGAGAAACTCATGTAACAATCATAGCGAGGGCATTTGCGAGATAATAATAAAACGGTGTCCAAGTACTAATCAATCAATAGGCATGTGTTCCAATTATAGTCGTACGTGCTCGCAATGAGAAACTTGCACAACATCTTCTGTCTTACCGGCCGGTGGCAGCCGAGCCTCAAGGGAAACTATCTGGATATTAAGGTACTCCTTTTAATAGAGTACCGGAGCAAAGCATTAACACTCCGTGAACACATGTGATCCTCACATCACTACCATCCCCTCCGGTTGTCCCGATTTCGTCACTTCGGGGCCATTGGTTCCGGACGAGCGACATGTGTATACAACTTATAGGTAAGACCATAAACAATGAATATCATGATGAAACAATAACATGTTCAGATCTGAGATCATGGCACTCGGGCCCTAGTGACAAGCATTAAGCATAACAAGTTGCAACAATATCATAAAAGTACCATCTACGGACACTAGGCACTATGCCCTAACAATCTTATGATATTACATGACCAATCTCATCCAATCCCTACCATCCCCTTCGCCTACAGCGGGGAATTACTCACACATGGATGGGGGAAACATTGCTGGTTGATGTAGAGGCGTTGGCGGTGATGGCGGTGATGATCTCCTCCAATTCCCCGTCCCGCGGAGTGCCGGAACGGAGACTTCGGCTCCCGCGACGGAGTTTCGCGATGTGGCGGCGTTCGGAGGGTTTCTGGCGACTTCCCCTTCTCTCCAGGCGTTTTTAGGTCGAGGCGAATAAGTAGTCCGAAGGGGGGCGTCGGAGGCCGGCCGAGGGGGCCACACCACCTGGCCGCGCGGGCCCCCCCTGGGCCGCGCCACCAGGTGGTGTGGGGCCCTCGGGCCTCCACTTCAATTGCCCTTCTGGCTCCGTTAGTTTCCTGGGAAAATAGGGCCTTCTGCATAAATTCCGGGGTTTTTCCCGAAAGTTGGATTTACGCACAAAAACGAGACACCGGAGCCAGTTCTGCTGAAAACAGCGTTAGTCCGTGTTAGTTGCATCCAAAATACACAAATTAGAGGCCAAACAATAGCAAAAGTGTTCGGGAAAGTAGATACGTTTTGGACGTATCACAAATCCAGAGAAAATATAGGATAAGTTGTATACATCACCCAACATAGCATAGATATATTCACGACAGATCCAACAGTAGTACCGATAGATACAACATAAGCTACATTTTACATGAATTTAAGCTGCTCTACAGATAGAGCAGTCACATACAGAGAGTGCAGTAGGCACTTTCAACGCCTCCAGGTAGCGCATGTGACTCGCTTGGACGTTGCGCAGGTGAATCGCAAGTGCTAAGTGTTTGGCCATGTTGTTGCCTATTTGACGGCACCTCGGAGGAGGGATCCTCACGAGGGGGAGAAGAAGTAGGGGCCATGGATGTTGAAAAAATGGCTCCCCCTCCTCCCACCTCTCCCGAGCCCTAGACACCTTTTTCACCGGCGATCTTCTTGATCTCTGGTGATCTCCCCTTTCTGCTCCGATCATCTTCTCCGGCGTCTTCCCCCCTTCCAGGTGATACCCAATGGCCCCTAGTCCTCTAGGCCGTTGGAAGGTTTCGTTTGAAGTCCTGCTAGGCTCTGGTAAGGGCAAGTCTTCCCCTGGTTTTTTGATGCTTTGGCCCAAGAATTGGTTGGCTTTGGTTAATCACAAGGATGCTCCTTTGGTGGGTAAACATCTTGAAGATGGAGAGGTGTTTTATCCGGGATCATCTATTAGATTTCAGTCACATGTTGCCTTTGTTGAAGCTTGTTTGCTCTCTCCACCTGGTTTCTCTTCTTTCCCTGAGGCGCCACCTGTTAGATGGAGGGTTACTTATGCTGATCTTGCCCCTCCTTCTGATAATAAGGAATCAAAGCCAGCTCTCAACAGATCAGCTTTTCTCATCCTCAAACCTCATGCTAAGAGGATTGTTCTTTTAGACTCAAAGGAACAAGTTTTGGATGCTAGGTTCTTGCTTGTGAATGAGAAAATCAGACCTGGACATCTCATTGATCTTACTGTTTTCACTGCCCTAGTTGGGGAGCGTGTTATCTCTGACTCCATTTCTCAAGCTTTGCTATTGGATAAAAATTCTTCTTCTGCTAGATCTTTTGTAGATGTGGTGAATAATGTTGCACCAACAAATGTTGATGTCTCTGACATGCAAGGAAATAGCTTTGAAAGTCTGGATTTCAAACAAGGGCTGGACTTTGCTTTGGAGTGTCTTACAAAATTTGGTCATAAGGTTAATCTGGACAAGTGTTCAACAAGGAAACCTTTTTTCCTGGTTTGTTCTTTTGGTCGAGCAAGCTTTAGATTGGATGTGTTTACTGTGGCTCTTGCTTTGCAAGCTTGTTTTGGTGGCAATGCAGCGCTGTACAATGTCAAATTTCTCCGAGACAGAAGTTTCAGATTCTCTGTTTCCTCAAGTGCTATTGGTTTTCAAATTTACAACTTGGGTGCACGAACACAATCTTCTTTCAAGGTTTTCTTTCATCTTTGGGGCCAAGGTGGACCTAATTGGATTGCTGAAGAAAAAAAATTCTATAAAGAGCAAAAGGAAGCTTGGACAGAAGTAAAGTCTAAATCTACAAAAGATATTTCTGTCTTTGCAAGGATTTCCTATCCTCAAAAGGTGGCAGAACACAATTCCAGGGTTTCGGTTTTTGAAAGATTAAAGTTTTCCCAGGCTGCTTCAACGGTCTCATCAACTCGTCTGCTTAATGGCTCAATCAAGGGTGTCTCTAATGGCATGATTAATGGGTATTCATCAGGTGGTCAAAGGCAGAATCACTGGTCTTCTAATATGCCGACAGGTTTTAATTCGGGCGCCAATTTGCCGGGCTTCCTTTCCTCTTATAGATTTCCAAATTTCCCTCGTTTGGACTGGCCCGACACAAGCTTCCTTACTTGGTTCAAGGCCCACGGGCCAGCGCCCCAAATCCAGCTGGTTTCCTCTTTCGGAGACTTCTCTTTTTTCCAACAACAGGTGGCAGAGAACCCTTCACTCCTCGCCTCCTCGGCTTCACCGTCTCTCTCTCTCCTCTGTAAAAAAACCTCTGCCAAGCTCTGCTCCAGTGCCTCCGCCGATCACGTCGGAGACAATGGCGAACATCCCCATTGATCCTCGTCCGTTTGTTCCCCATGGATTCGAGATTCAACACATTGCTGGCAGAGTTGGGGTCAAGAGGGTTGTCGTCGCCCGCAAACCGCGTCTGCATGAACAGTACGCCATCGCCAGCATCGCTCCTTTCCCCCAAGGCCAGGTACACTTTGGTAATGTCCGTGCAGTGCTAGAAGATTATCTGAATGAGGTTGCTGAAGTAGGTTTTCAGAATATTCAAGAGTGCCCTTTTGGTGCTGCATATGTTAAGTTCACCAATGTCAGTGATAGAGAAAGATTAATTCATTCCAGTCCCAATGCTTTTGGTGATGTCAACATTTCATTCTGTAAGCATGATGAAGGCTCCAACTGGAGGGCCACTAATTTCAATAGAGATGCATGGGTGTTGATGGTTGGTCCACCTCTAGATCATATGAACACAGAAGACCTCAATGCTTGTTTTCATGATATTGGTACCTTACTGCTTTGGGAGAGGGATCCAAATAACAAAGGCAGAGTAGTGGCCAAGGTCAGAGTCACTGATTTGGAAGACATTCCAAAAAGCATCAGACTTACTGAAGGTAACAGGCCAGATGCAGAGTCCTGGACTTTTTCAGTGGAAGTGCTCCAACATAATCTGCTTGGAGGGGGCCCACCTGATGAGGACCCACTTCCAGCTGAGGGGGTAGACCCACACCCTTTACCCAATGATGTGGTGCCACCAGCAGCTCCTCTCCCACCTGTGTTGCCAGCTTGGGAAGAAGAAAATGAGGAACAAGAAGGTTGGGGACACTGGGCCATGGGAGATAATTTGCAGCACAATGACAATGCTGAAATGGAAGTTGAGCTGGCCCCCAATGCTGCTTTCCAAGGTTTGTTAGATGCAATTCAAGCTGAAGAAATGCAACTGGATAATCCACCTCCTGCTGATTCCAACAGTGATATCACATACTCCTCTGGTAGTTCTGGCTCTAATTCTTCAGTCTCTGCTGCAGATCTTCAGTTAGTAGTGCATGAGGGTCTTGCTATCAATATGTTGCCTGTGAATCAGATTGGGGAAGGACTTCTAAATATTGCACAAGCTTATCTAGAAGAAGAAGAAGATGATCTGGCTGATAATGGTGATTTGATCAATAATGCTCATCAGTTTGAGGAGGAGGAACAAGTGGAGAACAACAACATCAATGGGTTTCAACTTCTGGAAGATGTGAACATGGTTCCCCCTCAGGAGGCTCACCTTATTATTGGAAAAGTGGAAACTCATTTCTTTGTCTGTTCTCGAAGAACATGATTTGACTAAGAGATTCTCCAAGCAAGGGATGCAACTTTGGGAAAAATTCTTTGCACCACACCTGCATAACTCATCAGGAGGCTCCACTTCTTGTGAAATTCCTGTAAGTTGGTTCAATTTTGTCACACTCATGCTCATGACACCTGATAAATTTGATTGGGCTAGAGGGTTTTTATCTTCACAATTATGGGATATTATCAAGGAACCTATAAGAGAAGAGCAAACTATATCCTTTGTTATCCCTGATAAGTGCTTGTGTAATTCAGGCTCCTGTTTGCAAGTTACTGGATGATGCTCAGGTCCCTGCTGTAGAAGATGTTCAGGCCAATCTCTCCCCTAAGAGAAAGAGAAGGGATGGAAAAGTTCCACTGGTTGAATCAGAGGTAAGAAGAAGTCCTAGATTGACTCTTCTGAATGATGGTTTCAAAAATCATGACAATTGTGTTGATAAGAATTGCCTAGTTTGCAATGCTGCTCCTCCTTTGACCCATAAAAAAGTTGTAAAAAATTTGGCTGCATCTTTCTGTAAGGTGGAGGAGGAAGGGCTGGAGAAAAGGTTGATGAAGAAAAATAAGATGGAAGCAAACAAAAGAGCTCCTGGAGCATCTGCTGGCCCTAGTACAACAGCAAACAATGCAAAAAAAGGAAAAGCCCAAGCTGAGGCAAATGGATCTAGCAAGGACAAGAGTACAAGTGCTACTGGTGGAGTGGCACCACAGGCCAAGAAGAGGCCAACTAAATAAAGTTGCATAATGTTAGAAAAACAAATAGATTTTGTAGGATGGTTTGGAATATCTTCAGTCTTCTGTACTGTAAGGAAATTCAGTAGAACCTGGCCTGGAGTGCTTTTGAGGGGATCTTGGCTGCAATGGAATCTTGTATTACAGCTATGTTTGAATTATGGCCTGTGCTTGTCCTTTTCATGCCTTCAAATGCATTGCATCTGTGTCTTCGTAAACTTTCAATGCAAATCTACATGGAGCAATGGTTGTCTCTATGAGAAAATCAAAAACACCCATAGTTTCTTATGGAGCACAAAAGATCATGGAAAATACTGAATTGGAATCTCAGAGGCATTAATTCAGAGAAAAAATGGCTTGCTCTAGCTAGTAAGATTGAGGAATCAAACTGTGACATAATCTGCTTACAAGAGACAAAAAGAGAAACATTTGACATGGATTATATTAAAAAATTCTGCCCAAAAAGATTCAATAAATTTGAGTTCTTGCCTTCTTTAGGTGCAGCAGGTGGCATTATTATTATTTGGAATGGCACCATTTTCACTGGAACTCTTGCCTTCCAAAATGATTTCTCCATCTCAGTGTCTTTCATCTGTAACCTTTCAAGGAACACATGGATTTTAACAAATGTTTATGGGCCCAGTCAAGCAGATAGAAAAGCTGAGTTTATTGAATGGTTCACCAACATTGACATTCCTGATGATACAGATTGGCTGATCTTGGGAGACTTTAATTTCATCAGACAACCATCAGACAGAAACAAACCAGGGGGAGATATTAATGGAATGCTTCTTTTTAATGAGGCTATCAGTAATCTGGGGCTAGTGGAATTACCACTGAAAGGCAGAAAATATACTTGGAGTAACATGCAACAAAATCCTTTACTTGAAAGACTAGACTGGTTCTTTACTTCTTCTTCTTGGACAAGCTCTTACCCTTCCACACTGGTTTTCCCTCTGGTCAAACCCACCTCTGACCATGTGCCATGTGTTATATCTATTGAAACTAGTATTCCCAGAGCCAGAGTTTTCAGATTTGAGAATTACTGGTTGCAGCACAGTGAGTTTAAGCAAATTGTGGAAAATAGTTGGAAAATTCCAGTAGGACACACAGACCCTGCTAAAAGAATTACAGCCAAACTGAAAAACTTAAGGAAAAGTATTAAGATCTGGGCAAAAAATCTACCATGTCTCAGAAATTTAATTGATAAAGTGAATTCAGTCATTGATTTCTTAGATACTATTGAGGAATTCAGAACACTTTCCCTGGAAGAATGGAATCTCAGGGACATTCTAAAAAACCATATTATCACCCTCCTACAAAATCAAAAGACTTACTGGAAGCAAAGAGGTAAAATCAAATGGGTGAAGCTTGTAGATGCAAATACAAGATTCTTTCACAACAAGGCAACTATCAATTATAGACACAATTTCATTTCCATGCTGATGAATGAAAGCTCAGCAGAAATTACAGAGCATGATGGTAAAGCAGATATCTTGTGGAAATCCTTTAAAGAAAGAATGGGGCAATCTGACAAAACAAGCATGCAATTTAATTTGCAAGATTTTTTTGGTGAAGGTATGGATTCATCAACAAGTGCCCAGCTAGAGGAGCCTTTCACTGATAAAGAAATTGAGGATGTCATAAAGGAACTGCCAAATGACAAATCACCAGGACCTGATGGTTTTAACAATGAATTCTTCAAAAATTGCTGGCAAATTATTGGTGAGGATGTCAGAGACTTGATAAAGAAATTCTATGATGGAAACTTAAACATGGAAAGTATCAATACATCCTTTATTACACTCATCCCAAAGATTGATAATCCTCTGTACCCAAGTGACTTCAGACCAATTTCCTTGCTCAATACTGTCCTTAAGATCATCACCAAGCTACTGGCCAACAGATTACAAAAAATAATCCTCCAGCTTGTCCATAAGAATCAATATGGCTTTCTGAAACAAAGATCAATACAGGACTGCTTGGGATGGGCGTTTGAATATATGTTCCAATGTCATAAATCCAAAGAGGAGATTGTTATTCTTAAACTGGACTTTGAAAAAGCTTTTGATAAGATTGAACATAACACAATTCTAGAAATTCTCAGAGCAAGAGGATTTGGAGAAAGATGGATTAAATGGATTACAATGATACTGAGTTCTGGCACATCAGCAATCCTTCTTAATGGCACACCTGGGAAAAATTCTATTGTAAGAGAGGTGTAAGACAAGGGGATCCTCTTTCACCCTTATTGTTTGTGTTAGCAGCAGATTTACTTCAATCAATTCTGAACAAGGCCATGACTCAAAATTTGATAGAAAGACCAATACCCTGCAGAGCTTTCCCAGACTTCCCTATAATCCAATATGCAGATGACACTTTGGTTGTTATGAAAGCAGATGCAAGAAATTTAATCTGTCTAAAAGCTCTTCTTCATTCTTTTGCTGAATCAACTGGGCTGAGGGTGAACTATATCAAATCAAGTATGATTCCTATAAACCTAAGTGAAGAAAGGCTCAATCACTTTGCTGCAACAATTAATTGCAAAAAAGGTTCTCTTCCTTTCACTTATCTTGGTCTCCCCCTGTGCATTGTCAAGCCTAGCATGGAACATTTTATGCCAATTATACAGAGAACTCAAGCAAGGCTAGGTGGGATTGCAGATTCCCTAAATTATGGAGGAAAGCTTCAACTAGTTAAGTCAGTTCTGTCATCCATGCCAATATTTTTCATGTGCTGCTTTGATGTTCCAGTATCAATAAAAGAACAGGTGGTAAAATATATGAGGCATTGCCTATGGAGGAAAAAACAAACAGAGGTGCAAGCTAAAGGTTCTGCTCTGGTAGCCTGGAAGAAAATTTGCAAACCTAAAGAACAAGGAGGTCTGGGAGTTCTCAACTTGGATGTGCAGAATAAGGCACTGATGTTAAAAAATCTGCATAAATTCTTCAATAATCTCGACATACCTTGGGTTCATTTAATCAGAGACACATATTACAATAATGGAGAACTACCCACAAATATTTTGCAAGGATCTTTCTGGTGGAAATCACATCTCAAACTCCTGGATTTATACAAGGGAATGGCTAGATGTGTTGTTGGCAATGGAAGAACAGTGAACTTCTGGACAGATTTATGGGAACAAAATTGTTTACATCAAAGATTTCCTCATTTATTTACTTTTGCCAAGCATACAAACTGGAATGTGGAGAAGGTTGTCCATACTGAATTCTTGGAAGATATGTTTCATCTACCACTTTCACAGCAAGCTTATGAAGAATTTCAGAATTTAGAAGTGTTATGTCAAAATACTCTTATAAAAATTCAAGAAGGCAATGGTGATAAGTGGAATTATATCTGGGGAAACAATGAATTCTCATCACAAAGAGCATACAGAGTCATGATTGGTTATTCCCCCACCCCTAAAATCTTCACCAGAATTTGGAAGACCTCATGTCAAGCAAAACATAAATTCTTCTTCTGGTTGCTTTTACATGATAGACTAAATACAAGGAACTTACTGAGAAGAAAGAATTTCCACCTTCAAAACTATCATTGTGTTGCAATGGAATGTCATGTAGAAGAAACTCTTGTTCATCTATTCTGGAGGTGTCCTTTGGCAGAACAATGTTGGAATGCTATTTGCCCACAGAGAGACAAAAGTTTATCACTTATGGAAGCCTTTGAGGAAATGAGAACTTTATTAAAGTTACCATTCGCAATGGATGTGTTAATTCTGGCAGCCTGGGGAATTTGGATTGTCAGAAATAATAAGCTCTTTGAGAATCAAAATGCCACTTTCAGATCCTGGAAAGCTATATTTACCCAAGAGTTAAAAATGTTGATGCACAGAATGAAGAAAAAGCATGAAAGCTCCTATAAAGAGTGGTTTCAAACCATAGTGTAGATTAGTTTTCTTTCTTTTTTCTTTTCTTTCTGAGAGTTTCTCACTCTCTTTGTAAGCTATACAAGTGTATCCTATATTATTAATATTAATAAAAATTGCAGTGGGTTAACCCCACTGTTTTACTTCAAAAAAAAAGTAGGGGCCATGGGGCGGAGAGTCCTCGGGATGGTGGTACGCGATTTACCCAGCTTCAGAACACCTGCTCGAAGACAGGGCCTACTACTACTTGTCTAGAATTATATGGGCGCTTTCGCGTTGTTACAATGAGTTGTGATTGTGCCTCTAGGGCTCCCAGGATCCGGCTTATAAAGGCGCAGGGATCTAGGGTTTACATGGAGAGTCCTAGCCGGAATACAAGTTGCCTAACTACGGTACAATGTGTTGCCGTGTACGTCAAGGATCCGTTCCATCTATGTCGTGCAGGATCCGGATACCTTATGGGCCTCCACGGATCCGACCTTATTCGTAGGTCGGTTGAGATCCAGCTCCTTGCTCCTGGGCTGGACTTCATCCTTCAGGATCTACAGCAACTGGGCCGCCCGATGGGCCACATGCCACATCATCATCTGTGGGCCACCCGGGCTTGCCGGATCGAGGCCATGCCGTTGATATACCCATAAAGTATACCCACAACAGTAGCCCCCGAAGTTCTCCGAGATTCATCATTCTTCCGACTTCATTTGACTCAGATCCGAAGAGAATCTTGGAGAGCTTCCCAACTTTACCTATTTCCAACATAGACTTCTCGGAAACCATATGTTCTTCAATAACGACAATGTAACTGAGTTTCCACTTATCCCGCGCACAACCCTCTTTTCCCGCGCTAAATTTTCGGAGATCCGAATCTTTAGCCGGAAATTCCGGAAGCGCACAGTTAAGTTACCTCCACGTCGTTTTACCGCTTTTGACCTAAGACACGTGTCAATCATCCAACGGTGCGACCGTTCCGTTCTCACCGTCGGATCCGAATCACGAATCTCCGCGCGAGGTCCATAAATACCCCCGCGCGCGGTAACTTCTTCATTCTTTCACCGTTTCACCCACTTTATCTTCCTCCTTCGACCGTGCCGCCGATCGGATCTCAATCCGGCGAACTCACCCGCGGGAAGCTTCGTTCGCCACCGTTCCAAGCCTCCCCTCACGCCAAGATCATCATGGTTGAGCGGGAAATTCACCCCGCCGCCGATTCGTGGTCAAGTGGAGGATTTAGCTTCAAATCCGGCTACCTCGACTTCGCCGGAGTACCGCAGGACCACCGCGCCATTAACGGTATGTGCGCCGGCCTTGTAGAAGAAAAAGTAGTTTAGCGTAGATCCGGTTAATCAATCTAGTTTTGCATGGGTGCAGCCGGAAGCATGTCACATAGCCGGAGATGTAGGGGATTGGTGAGATGTGATGTGCCAATTTTATTTCATCCATTTGTGAACTTATGTTTGAGATTATTTCGTATGTGAGTATGAATGTTTATGTGCACCTAATGTTGTTATCTAATTTAAGGGTCCAGATAGCATGATCTCAAGAATTCATAAACAAGAACTTGTGTGCTAGTGAATCGGCGGCCCTCGAGTGACACGACCGATATCAAAGAGGATCTAGCAATACTCGAGGAATCACAAGAAACCACCAAGCTAAAAGCTTTACTCTGGTTTAACCACCTTAATAGATGCGCTGACCATGACTTTGGTAACAGGCTTGGAGGAAGATGAAATCTACGAAGAGGAGTCTCTCTCTTATGGGTTGCTTGCCTTCTCAGAAATAAATATGACGAATTATATTCACTTATTACATTTATTCAACCTGGCACATTCACTATCACCATGAACCGAGTCACCCCGCGCCTACTTTTCCATCTGCAAAAACTCGTTTATTTCTTGTATTAGTTGTTTACTTTATGCACTTTACTTTATTGCACTATCAATACTCAAAACTCTTATCAATCACATTCACCGCTTTCCATTTCAATTCTTGCAGTCAACTCACCTAAGACTTGTGACACCTTGGGTGCGATAGAAACACCTCTGATAAACATCCTCCTACGGTCCTTGTTGGGATACGATTTAAAAAACTAGAAATAATACTTCCCCCAAAATATACACGAATGACCATGTTGTTCTTGCATGACATCACCCACCGAGCGAGATACCTCGGCGACGTCGACTACATTGACCGCGAGCTAGCTGCGGATGACAACGACGACAACGAGGGCGAGTACGACGACGGCGACGTGGAGGAGGACGACGACGAGGGCGAGTACAACGACGGTGACATGGAGGAGGACGAAGACGTCGCCGAGGCCGAGTACTTTGAGGCCTCGTCGGACGGCCATGTCTAAGACGGAGACAACGACCACGACGACAACGGCCCGGCGTGGGATCCGGAGACCTAGCCGCCGGACATTAGTGAGGAGGAGGCTGTTGCCATCGAAATGACCAATAGGGAGCTCGACTAGCTCGCAATGTGGGACGGCCTCGCCATCCAGCTCCGTGAGTCGTCGTTGGTGCAGGGAAGGCCGGCGACTCCTCCGACCACGCCGACACGTACCCAAAGGCGTGCGCCGGCTGCTGCTCCTTCGATGGCCTGGGATCCATGGCCACCTTCACCATAGCCTCCTGCTCCGACGGCGGTCTAGCAGCAGCCACCGTAGGCTGTCATTCCTTCTCCACCGCCGGCGTACAAGCTTCCATGGCTAATGCCGGAGTTCAACGACCTCATTAGCGACGACGAGCAATAGTCTGTAGCTAGATTTTAGCTTTTTGACGTATTTTTAGAATTATGTTGGGTTTTTAATGAAAAAAATACATCGAGCCGCTGGGACATGACCATTTAACTCCACTGGAGATGCCCTGATGCTCCACCCTACCTGCAGCTACCGGGATATATACGGAAATGGGGAACGGAAAGCTGGATCTTTTTGAGAAGGGCGTAGCTGTCGACATATGCTGCTCAAATATGCTTCTGCGTATGTGTCGTTTGGAGCGTAGCTGCAATCATGGTGACAACGAGTGCCCGTGTATTCTCATTCTTGCACTTAGCACAAACGTGTTCGTTATCTCCATTCTTGCAGTTACAACAGAGGAACACAGGAGTAAATTAGGCTTATGAGCAAAGTTAGCCACATTTGTCGAGATTAAATTGGCAAATGAACTTGTTGTAGCTCCGACCGAGACGTGCACGCTGTGATAAAACTGTTATTTTACTGGTTCACAAGTAGAAAAAGAATCAGATGCATATTAATTGCAAAAAAATAAAGATATCTCTAACATATCTCTAAAATAAAGAATCAGATGCATATATTGAATAATATACGAATGTAGATCCGTCATATGTTACATAGAAATTGACAACAAACATATCTCTAACTATGATAGGTTCAATAGATGTAGCGCGGTGAAGTTATCTCATAATCATTTGATAATGGGTGATAACATGTTCGATCTTGCAATTTAACTAGCAGTTGCACGTCTTGTTGGTTGATTGTCTAGGTTTGGCATTATTTGTGCAAAAGAGGTCCAAGATTAACAAATAAAAATAAGACATATATACATATTGCTGTAAGTGTAACTTCTTTTTCGTAGCATTTTAGGAGTTATTTAGATTATTATTACCCACTATGAGATGATCCGCGTGACCTATGGAGACAAATCTTCAGGTGACCGCACGGCTCGGATTTCCGTGATGAGCGAAGCTCCGCATGTTGTGAGGAAGAGAGGTTGGAGCCGAAACTCCAAATCAAATGGAAAACTGCTGTCAGAGACAAGAGTAGCCAAATAATTAAAGTAGATCTGTGCAAGCAAATAGGAACGACGTTATTATGTGTAAGATCGATGAAGTTCAGAGATGGGGTTTAGCTAAGCTGTTCGCTCGGAGTCATTTGGATTTCAAGAACCACTTTTCTTGTCCTAGCGTGATGGAGATTAGGCTTTCTTTTCTCTAGGGGAGTTGTCACCCTCTATTGACAACAAAACTCCGTGGCTCGAGCTTTCTTGTCCTTTCTTCTATGCAATTAGGAGTAAACTAGCATGGTAAAATGGTGGAGCGGACTCCACTCTAAGATTTCGCCCAAGCCCATATGTCTTCTCTAGAAAATAGAAAAATCAGAAAAAAAGAGCCTAGCCCAAATAAGATCTGCCCCACCCTAGCAAAATATGATGTATTCACCACTAGCTATTAGTACATCTTTCATGGTGTATTTTCAAAAGAAAAAAAATCTGTGCAAGCAAATGGTGGCTTCCCCCTCTAATTAAGTTACTGAAGTGATCATAACCCAGTCCATTCAAAATACTTCTCATTTCTCAGTAATTACCGTCTGATGTGCGGTAGTATTACCTCTATCTAAAAATAAGTGTCTTAGTTTTGTTTACATATAGATGTATCTTAAATTTAATTATAGATATGTTCGTATTTAGAAAAAGTTGAGACACCTATTTTTTAGACAGAGGAGGTAGATGTTTTCATCACTTTGGTATATTTGCTGGAACCTATTGTTTATATTAGATCTTATTCTATTTTTTGATAAAAAAAACATCTTCCTACCAATGAGAAATTCACTGAACCCTGTCCATATTCCAAGTCATCTAGCAGTAGTATCTTCTTTTGGGCGATCCCCCACGTAACTCAGCAAAAGCAACCACGACGCCTGTTCCGTCCATTTGTCCAATCGCGGAACCGAATGGCATCTAGAGTACGGAGTAGGAATTTTAACACTCCGTTACCTTTAAGCAACTTACTACTCGCACATCCTTCGCTTTTCTCGGCGCACCTCTGTGCTCGTGGCGCGGAAAGCTGCCGTCCGGGCTGCCTGCACCTCGCCTTAACTGAGGATTCTGGATTCTGGGATGGCGATCTCGTTGACGAAAGAGGTGTCAGCTTCATGGCCTCTCCGGTGAGCTCCCCGTGACTGGCACTGCCCATGCGCCGATGCATCACGGCACGACACAGTTGCGCTAAGGTCAGGCGTCGCCGTCGTTCGTCGGCAGCCTCGATCACTTGGAGGTGCCTCGCGCTACGGCATCGTCGTGATCGTTATCGCCATGGATCGGCGCGTACTATCTTGGGGTGTAAAAGTGCGGAAGATTCGCGTACTCAAGAGCCGGTGGCTTAGGTAAGCGCTCGAGTAAGATCAGATGGTGACGCCATAGTCATGTTAATTAGTTGGTCTCGTACGTCGGTTACCTTTTCCTGCTGAGCTTCATCAGGTAACAAATAGTTCAGCTACTTGAAGGGTTCGGAAAAATGAACATGACCTTCAGGAAATTAACGCGTTTTAAAACAGACACAGAGAAATCTCTTCTCAACCTCCGCCACAGTTAAATAATGAAAAAAAGATTATAAACACACTCAAAGAGATGTGCAATTTTAACGTGAAAAATCCTCTCCAACAAACAAAGGTAGAAACCACGAAGATCAGTTCACTATATGAAGAATTATTACAAACATCATCATTATCTTATAATATAATAAACCCTAATTGGGTACAAGAGGTATAAATAGGTGGTGATGGTGATCTGTATTGGCGATAGGCCTCGCTCTGCTCGTCAGAAATTAGCCTTCTTTAAAATTTGAATCACAATATAACAGCAGCCAAAGATGCACAAGACATAACTCATTGCAACATTTCAATTCTCTGTGAGTGGAGGGGAAGATTCCATCTTTGTCAACCATGATAGGCAGCTTGTTTCTCGACAAACATGAAATCTACCTTTGTAGTTACCGAGTAGCTTTTGATAAATCATGGGCAAATTGATACACAACTAAGGGTCATGCCAGGACCTCGAGTCTAAAGACATGGCATATCATTGTACTTGATACAAATAGATGAGACTAATCCGTTGTGTCTCGAGGATCCCAGGGCGACGGCTCTGGTTTGGCGGTGGCGTCCTTCCCTTGCGATGGTGGGTCGTCTCCCTCAGCCCCGTTGGCAGCATCCTCGCTATGTGGTGGCGGTCGCCATTGTCGGGGTCGAGCTTGCGGGATGGTTGCGCGATGGTTGTCATCCGTCTGCGGCCAAGAGTCTCTGGGGAAACCCTAGATCCTTTGAATCAGTCGATGGTGGAAAATCATGTCATACCCCCTGTTGAGGCATCGTCTTGGAGATCTTGTCACAGCTGATGCATATCGCCTCCTCACCCGGACTACTCCGGGGGAAATCCTAGATCTGATCCCGGATCGGACGATGGCGCCGTACTTCGTCGTTCTCCCTCATGGGGCATCGTTGACAAGGGATTAACTTATCAATGCCTATGGATTATAGGCTAGGGTTTAGTTAGAAGTAGAGGGCAAGTAGATCTCGAAGGTTTCAGCCGAAAAGTACTCGACGAATATGAAAACTAGGGTTTACAGACAATGATTCGATGATCTTCTCGTCCCTCGACCCCCCCCTTTATATAGGTGGAGCCGAGGGATTCGTGCGATACAAGGATTACAGAGTCCGGGACGGTTTCTAACTCATCCCGCCAGATTACAAATAACACTTCCTATTACAACTCTATCTTTTCCTTAAATACATCTTGGGCTCTCGAGTCTTCTTATTCTTCGGGTAGTGGGCCTTCAATAAACCCGGGTACTATATTCGGCAGGCCCATTTGGGATGCCTATGTCAGTAGCCCCCGAGATTTTGCTTGAATCATAGAGTCAGGGAAAATCTCCACTGTTTATTTTTACTCGAAAGCTCTATCTTTTTATATTTCTTCTCATAAATTTCTATATTGTACAGGGATATCGGTAGTTGGGGCTAGTTCATCTGACGGATCAGGTACTAGTTAACTGCTCTAGTGGCAATCCGCAAAAACCTACTTCAAAATCACGTCCCTGGACATGATCTCGGGATACTTGGTGTAAACTTCGACGAGGTGCCGCTTAAGGTCTTACCATTCCGTCGAGTCCCGGTCAAATTTATCGAGTACCTAACGCGTCCGTTAGGATTTTTCTTCGTATCTGTTGATACGGATAAAAGTAGCAGAGCGCAGTCTTTGGCGATGCCACGCCCGGCGAGAATGGATGCGGGGTCTTACCTTCGCAATTTTGCGGCATTCAGAAATTGATCACAACTTTGGCGTTCGAGAATATATTGTCGAGTGCTTTTCCGGCTGTTGGAATGGCACATTTTATTGAGTCAAATATGACTTATATTGCTCTCCCGATGGGAGTATATGTAGAGTTAATTATAACTCGAAATATACTCTCTTGCTGTTAATTTCATCGGGCACGCGAACAGCGTTCCCGATGGGAGTAGCCCCCGAGGCTACAGCCAAGAACTTGTGCTTGGTTGTAGGCTCAACATTTTAGTCCACCTTGTCACTATATTGTCATTACTTCTCAATATGAATTCTTTTCTCTTTTTCTTCTTCTTTTTCTCTTTTTTTTTTTTTTTTTTATCTTTCGGGTGCGCGAACAGCGCTCCCGATGGGAGTAGCCCCCGAGGCTACAGCCAAGAACTTGTGCTTGACTGTAGGCTCAACATTTTCTATATTGTCATACTCGAGATTGTACTATCTGTCAAAGTAGCCCCCGAGCATTTGGGCAAAAACTTGTTTCTGACCAAAGGCTCCCGATGCATTCAAATAACTTATCCTGTCGCCATTCTCCTTTTTCTTGTCGACATATTTTCCCTTGTCAAATTTTCTTCAACTCTATCAATGGTCGAAATTTTTCTGCTTTGTGGGTCCATCGTTCCCACCATGTTGACACGTCGTGCAAGTGGGGGACACACGTCCTCCGCTTTTTACGGCGCACGTACGGTAACGCCTATCTCAGTAAAAATACTTTTTTGCCCTTGAATCTAGAAGATCCATTCTCACCACACGATTTCCTCATCCAACGGTACACTGCGACCCCCAATTCTTATATAAACCTATCTTCAACCTCCGTTCATCCCCTTGCTTGCGCCGCTCACCTGTTTCTCTTCGCAAATCTTCCCCTGCGCCCAATTCTCGCCGATTTCCCGCACTCGCATACATTGCTCAACCCACTGCCGTGGATGCCACCGCGTGCGCGTTTGACTCGCCACAGCACTCCAGAGTCCAAGATGGCCGCCGAAGATCTTGAGTGGGAGAGATCCAAAATCTCCAATCAAGACGTTAATATGCTTGAAAAGGCTCGGCCTGATGAAGAAGGAAGACGCCATCCGCTTTCCCAGCGAAGAAAGCTATCCCAAGCCTCCAATGGAGTATCGGGTTAGTTTCGTTGATCATCTCATCCGCGGCCTCTCTACCCCAATCCATGATTTCCTCCGCGGTCTTCTCTTTGTTTATGGGATTCAGCTACACCAGCTGACCCCCAATTCCATTCTTCATATTTCTATTTTTATCACACTTTGCGAATGCTTTCTTGGAGTTGCTCCCAATTGGGCTCTCTGGAAGCGCATTTTCTGCCTTCGCCGCAATGGCGCTCACAACGCCACCTACAACATAGGTGGCGTAGTTATCTGTGTCCGAACCGATGTCGATTATTTCGACGTCAAATTTCCCGACTCTGTCCAAGGATGGCGCAAGAGGTGGCTCTATATACACGAAGAAAGCGCCAATTCCGTGGAACACAACATAGTTCCCTTCGACGGAAACGCGAAGATTCAACGCCGCCACTCTCGGGACGCCGAAGCTTCCGAAGAAGAGAGAAAGGCGACGAAGCTCTTATGTCTCGTATTCATCGGCTCCAAAATACTCGAGGCAAAGAGTTGTCGCGGTGTCCAAATCACAGCCTATTTTCTTAGGATTAGAGTGCAGCCTCTTCGAGGCTCGCAAAAATCCCCTTTGGACGTATTCGGTGCCAATGACGCCAATAGGCTCTCCAATGATCTTTACGTGAAGGACTTGGAGAAGCTTATTCGAAGAATTACCTCGCTGAGTAAGAAGGATCCTATTCCTTCCTCTTGTCGCGTGGAACCCTACAGCTCCACTAATCCTCTCCCCGAGGTATTTTGCCTTCTCGAATTTTTTATCTTGTTCTGAATTTTTCCTGCATCTCATTGTATTAATATCTCTCTATTTTTCCCTCTGTCGCTATTTTGTTTTGTAGAATCACCCTACTATGACTTCCCTTCCTCCTCTTCCTGAGGATGGAGAAGTCGAAGAAATGGGTATTATTGCCGAAGATACTCAAGGCTCTTACGTTCTCGAAAGTGAAGTCGCGGGTTCTCACAAATCTGCGGCTTCTCATGAGAAAGAAGTTGAGTCTGAAGCCAGTGAATCGACTGAATCCCTTCCTCCTGCTGTTTCTCCGAGGAACAAAAGGAAAAGGACTGACGCCGAAGATTCTGGCATTTCTAAGGCTGAAGAAGTTGCTCCTTCTCATCCGAAGACAGCTTACGATCCTTATGTTGAATCCCTCATCAGCTCGTAAGTCGACTTTATCTCTCCTCTCCTTTTTTATGTACTCGAAAGATTTATCTTGTCTTGCTTTTTACTGTCGATTTTTGTTCACTAGTGATGAGGAAGAAGAAGTACCAGTCACTGACGTGGTTCCTCGGACAAGCACGTCACGAACTGTACTAGTTTCCGACACGCTAGTTGAAGGAGATGAAACGTCGCCTCCTCAGCAAAACGTCGTCAACACTACGCCACCATCAAGCCCTCTTGTCCCTTCACCAAAAAGGGCAAGGGTTGAAATGATCGTTGAGCCTCCTGCTCAATTGGGCAGTTCTTCGTCGCAGCTCTTGGATGATGTAAGTTTGTCAATGTCTATATTTCTTCTATTTTGCTTTTGTGGACCTTCCCCCCTTTTTTTTTAATGCCGATGTTTTCCCCTTCTTTTCTTCTTCTTTGACAGCCTATGATCAAGGATCTTATCCGCATCGGGTCCCAGTTTATTGGGTACCGCGAGTATGCCAGCAGAGCCGAAGGTACGACTTTTACACTTGTTGTTTTTCCTTGGTATTTTTACGCCTACTGCTTGTCGCTATTTCTGACCTTTCTTCTCTCTTTTTTCCATATCTCGACAGAAAAACTTGCAGAGGCTAACGAACGTGCCGAGACACTTTCTCGGAAACTTGAGAAAAGTGAAGCGGCTCGGAAGAAAGCTGAGCTTGCCGCTAGCGAAGCCAGAGCTGAAGCTGATGATGCCAAAGCAAAGGCTGCTAGTGTCGAAGAATTGCAGCAAAGGCTTAAAGATGCTGAATCTGCCTTGCACGAGCAAAAATCTGCACAGGCTGCACGAGAACAAGGGATCATCAAGTGTTTGAAATCGCAAAGTCGACGTACGCTGAGTAATATCACTCGTCCCTTCTGTTTTGTTTGTACTTCTTGTTTCTTGGTTTTCGACTAATGTTCTGTCTTATGTGGCAGCCCAAACCAACCAAGATTTTGATCTGGAGAAAACTGTCGATGACCCTCTCCTTGACGCACTGTCTCTTCTAGAGTTCCATGGACGCGAAATTCGTGAAGGCGTGGCCAATGCCAGTGCGAGTTTGTCGGCGTTGTTTCCCTACTTCTTCCCGAAGAAAGAGGAACCTTCGACATTCCTTGCCCTTGCCAAGCTTTTCAATTCATCGGAAGATCTTGGGTCGAAGATGCGCCATGAGAATATGAAGGTGGCTGTTGAAAATACTGTTGCTCTGGTTGCTGACAGACAGCAGACTCTCGACTGGATGAAGGTTGGCGACACCGATCAGATAGAACAGTCGAGGTGGAAGTCACTGATGAAGGCGGCCAAGCCCAACACGAAGAAAATCTTGGCGTATCTCGGGATCAAGCCAACTTCGACTCCTAGCTCCTCGAGGCCGGAGGTCTAGTTGCATGCCTCCTTGTTTCCTTTTCTGTTTCTTTTGCTCTTGTCGCCATTTTAGCCTTGGCGACAATTACTCACTTAGTCTTCTCGGGAGAACTTTCTTTTGTAATACCCATGTAAATATTCTAGCAAGTAATGAAATTTCCCTTCGTGCTTTTCATTGATCCTGGGCCTTTCTTTTCCAGTTAATATTTGATAACTACTCGACTCCTCCTTGCTCTGCCGCTGCTTCACCTGCATCTTCCTTCTCGAAGAAAATATTAATCGACCCTAGTCTCCTCAAGAGTTCATCAAGCGGACATTTGTCGGAAGATTTACAAGAACTTCGACAACAACTTCAGTCTATGAAGAAACAAACTTTGGCCATGATGGAACAATCTCGAAAAGCCTGCGAAGGAGAAAAACTTGCTCTTCATCAAGCCGAAGAAGGCTGTGGCTGCTAGGGATGCTTGCTGTATCTTGGAAGCAAAAGGAGCCACAACCCGAGAAAATAGTATGCTTGAGCTGATGCTAGAAGCTAGCACAGATATGCTAGGTACGTTTTTGCCTTCTTTTGATGCCTCTTCTTTATCTTGCTTGTGCCTTTCTTCCAATTTCTTGCCCTGTTGCTTTTAACGAGCTCGGTTCTTGATTCTGCTGCCGAAGATCAGAGGGTGAATGAGAGGACAAATCTTCTTGTTAACCTCTCCCTTAATCATGGGTGTTTGTTACGGGCCACTCTCGAGCAGACCCAACAAATTGTTAGGTTCCAAGATCGTGCTTGCCGGGTGCGCGATTTTCTCGGCTTTTGCACGTCGACATTAACCCTTGTCTATAGGAATGCGTTTCCGCGAAACGAGGTTCCGAAAACTCTTCCCGAATTATTGGAGGTATTCGAGAGATGCTCCTCGCATCCATAACTTTGTGCGGGCTCAACTCACTGCTTGGAGCGAGATTTGCCATGATTATGATAAACATTTGTTACCCAAAGTTGGACTGACGAAGATTGTTGCTTGGTTGCACTGGCCAAGAAAACGCGTCGGAAAAATGATATTGACTCAATCGATGCCATGGTAGCTCCTGTGGCCGAGTCGATGATAGATGAACTTCTTCGGATGGACTCGAGTTCTTTACCAAGGGTTCTTATGCTTGAACATAAAACAACCGGGGGTTTGTCGGTAGATACTATCTTGGGATTTAATTGACTTGTATCATGTTAGAAACCTTGTATCTCATATATTCAAAGGAACTCATTGTATGTTGCTGAGGTCCTCTATGTTGTTGAAGCCCCCGAGCTTAACTAGGCGAGGATTGCACTATTTTTCCTTCCTTGAAATCTATTTTTTCTGCTGGAATAAGATATCTTTTTTTTTTGTCCTTATGGGTAGATTACCCATTTTTGAGTGCCTTTGATGTCGAAGTTCTATATTTGCATGGCGAGGTTTTTAAACCAAGGCACTTATGTTTTTTGATGTGTACACTATATTTATGATTGATGTCTCCCGATTTTTTTTATATTTGGCGAGGTATTAATGTACCAAGGCGAAATATTTCAGTGAATCTATATTGTATTTATTTTGAGACTTGGGCGTTTGAGCCCCTGAGCGTGTCGAAAAATAAGAAGTATATCTCCACTATCTTTATTATATTGTAGCACCACGAGCCCGCCTCATTAAAAACCTTTCCCGGCCCCACTCGGTGCCCCGAAAAAGGAAAAGAGTGCGTCCGAAAACTCGTGGGCGTTTCGGTACATTGAAGTTTTTACAAGGACTGTATTTTAGCTCTAGGCGTAGAACCGCCCGAGTTGCGCCACGTTCCGGGGGTTTTGCTCCTCCACTCCTGTCTTCTTGTCCTTTATTCCGTATGCTCCTCCTCCAATTAATTCCGTGACGATATAGGGACCAAGCCATGGTGACTCGAGTTTTTCATGACTTTTTTGCGTGAGCCGAAGAACTAAGTCCCCCACTTGAAAAGATCTTGGCCGCAAACGTCGGCTGTGATAATTTTCAAGTCCTGTTGATATTTGGTGACCCTTGATAATACTTCGTCTCGAGCTTCGTCGAGTGCATCTACATCGTCTTCCAATGCTGTCTTTGACGCTTCCTCGTCATATTCTGTGACTCTAGGGGAGTCGTGCTCTATTTCTATTGGAAGTACTGCTTCCGCACCATGGACTAAAAAGAACGGGGTTTCTTGTGTCGCCGTATTTGGTGTTGTTCGGATGCTCCATAGCACACTTGGTAACTCTTCAGGCCAGGTATGTCGAGCTTTTTCTAAAGGTCCCAACAGACGTTTCTTGATGCCATTGCAGATTATGCCATTGGCTTTCTCGACTTGCCCATTGGTTTGAGGATGTGCAACTGACGCAAAGTTCAGCTTGATACCCACCTCTTTGCAATAGTCTTTGAATTCATTGGATGTGAAGTTGCTGCCGTTGTCTGTGACAATGCTGTGGGGCACTCCAAATCTGAAAACGAGGCCCTTTATGAATTTTACTGCAGATGCTCCGTCTGGTGAATTTATCGGCTTCGCTTCTATCCACTTTGTAAATTTGTCGACAGCTACTAGCATGTATTCCTTTCCCCCTGGCCACGATTTGTGTAACTTGCCCACCATATCGAGTCCCCATTGTGCAAAGGGCCACGACAAAGGTATTGGGGCTAGCTCTGCTGCTGGAGAGTGAGGTTTTGCGGCAAACCTTTGACACGCGTCGCAAGTTCGTACTATGTCCTTAGCGTCCTCAATTGCTTGTTAACCGAGTAGAATCCTGCCCGAAAAACCTTGGGCTGCGATAGCTCGACTACTTGCGTGGTGGCCACATATTCCTTCGTGTACATCCTTGAGAATTATTCTTCCTTCTTCAGGTGTGACGCACCTTTGCAAGACGCCCTGAGATACTTCTCTTATATAATTCTCCCTTAACCACTGTGAAAGCTTTGGAGCGTCGTATTACTCGCCTTGCCTCGGCCTGGATCGTCGGGTATTTCTTTCTCGAGTATATATGATATGTATGGCTGCATCCACGGTATACGTATTACCATGACCAGGTCTTGCTCTTCTTCTTCCTCCTCTTGCTTCTCCTTGGTAGCCCCGAGGGTTTCTTCTCCTTCTTTTTTGATTTTGTCGACTCGGTGGATCTCTCTGTTATCTCCTCCCAAAATACACCTGGTGGGACTGCAAGGCACTGCGACCCGATGTTTGCAAGAACGTCGGCTTCGTCGTTGCTCAATCTACTAATATGATTTACCTCGCATCCATCAAACAACTTCTCGAGCTCATTGTACACCTCCTTGTATGCCATCATGCTATCATTGACTGCGTCACATTGGTTCATAACTTGCTGAGCTACCAATTGTGAATCGCCGAAGATTTTTAATCGAGTTGCTCCGCAGGCTTTCGCCATCTTCATCCCGTGTATGAGAGCCTCATATTCTACTTCGTTGTTGGATGCGTTAGGGAACGTCATCCGAAGGATGTACTTTAACTTGTCGCCTTCAGGTGATATGAGTACTACTCCTGCGCCAGCCCCTTCTAGTCTCTTGGACCCATCGAAGTTCATAGTCCAGGTTCTCGATAAATCTGGAGGTCCTGTATTTTGCAACTCCATCCACTCTGCGATGAAGTCCGGCGGTATTTGCGACTTTATTGCTTTTCTTTTTCGTATGTGATGTCCCGAGGGAAAGTTCTATTCCCCAAAGGGAGACACGACCCGTAGCTTCACGGGTTGTTCGGTATATTTGACAAGGGAGCTTCATTGACTACTATGATCGGATGTGCTGAAAAATAGTGGCGCAATTTTCGTGCTTGTCGTAAACACTCCATATGCTAGCTTTTGGTGCGAGGGTACCTTTGTTTTGAGGGTGACAAGACTTCGCTCACGAAGTATACTGCTCGCTGCACTCCATGGATTTTCCCTTCTTCTTCTCTTTCGACAACTAACACCGTGCTAACCACTTGAGGTGTGGCTGCGATATACAACAGGAGAGGTTCCTTTTCCTTTGGAGCCACCAGGATTGGTGGTGTCGAGATTTTTCGCTTCAAATCCTCGAAAGCTCTATCGGCCTCATCGTTCCACTGGAATTTATCTCCTTGTTTTATCAGCGCATAAAATGGTAACGCTTTTCTCCTAACCTAGCGACGAATGCCGCGACTCGCCCGGTTAGGCTGTTGTATTTCTTTCAACTTCGTTGGCTTTCTCATTGTTACTATGGCTTGTATTTTGTCGGGATTTGCTTCAATCCCTCTTGCTGAAACTAGAAACCCCGAAGTTCTCTGTTGGGACGCCAAAAGAACACTTCGTCGGGTTCAGCTTGAGGCAGAATTTGTCGAGGTTGTCAAAAGTTTCTTTGAGATCTTCGATCAGCGTTGCCCCCTTTTTTGACGTTATGACGACATCATCAATGTATACTTGCACGTTTTTCCCGATCTGTGTTGCTAGACACTTCTGCATCATCCTCTGATATGTTGCTCCCGCATTTTTTAGACCAAAGGGCATTGTCTTGTAGCAAAACACGCCGTAAGGTGTAATAAACGCTGTTTTGGCTTCATCATCTTCTTTTAATCTAATCTGGTTATAACCAGAGTATGCATCCAAAAAGGAAAGACGTTCGCAACCGCCAGTGGAGTCGATGATTTGATCGATCCTTGGGAGGGAAAGTGATCCTTAGGGCAATGTTTGTTGAGACAAGTAAAGTCGACGCACATGCGAAGGACTGTCGTGTTTTTCTTCGGCACCATCATTGGGTTAGCTACCCATGTGGCTTACGTAGATATCTCTCGATAAAACCAGCTTCTTCTAGTCGATTTATTTCGATAGCATGGATTTGCGGTTTGGTTCCGAAAAACGCCGCAAAGGTTGTCCGATTGGTTTTGCTTTGTTGGATCCAAGTTTAGGTGGTGCTCGGCAAGTTCCACGGGTACTCCTGGCATGTCAGCTGGACACCATGCGAAGATTTTCCAGTTCTCACGGAGGAACTCGACGAGCGCGCTTTCCTATGCGATATCCATGTTGTTTGCAATGGATGTCGTCTTTTTGGATCCGTCGGGTGAATACTGCACCTCCTTAGAATTTTTCTCTGTGTTGAAAGTTGATTCTTTGTTTGGCCTTCCGACGTACGGCGGTGCGTCGTAATCGATCATGCTTTTCGACGCCAAGTATTCAGCTTGCATCCCGAAGGTTTCTGATAACCGATGGAAATCCTTGTCGCACTTATCAGCTAAGGCGAAACTCCCTCTGACCGTGATTTGTCCCTTGGGTCCAGGGAATCTCCATAACAGGTATGTATAGTGCGGTACTGCCATAAATCTAGCATATGCTGGTCGTCCCAACAAAGCATGGTACTGCGATGGAAAATCTACGACTTCAAACTCCAGTTTCTCGATTCTATAATTTTCTCGGGTTCCAAACTGAACGTCGAGGTTGATCTTCCCCAATGGGTAACTTGGTTTTTCTGGGGTGATGCCGTGGAACCTTGTGTCTGTTGGCTTCAGGTTTGCTAAGGATATGTTCATCTTCCTCAATGTATCTGCATACATAAGGTTTAAGCTGCTGCCACCGTCTATGAATACTCGAGAAACATCAAAACCTGCGATAACTGCCGGTAGAATAAGTGCTGATCGCCTCGGTCGAGGAACTTGCTGTGGATGGTGCCGCTATTGTGAAGCCGATATCTTGTCCTGACCAATTAAGGTACTCAAGCTGTTGGTGGAGGCATTTTCTCTGCCATAAACACCTGTCGTGAGATTACTTTTTGAGCTCTATTGGATGGCCTTCCCTTCGAATCATCGACACCTGCTCCGTTGGAGTTAGGATCAACATAGGGTGGTGGTGCGAGTGCTGCCGCTATTCCGAGCTGATGCCGATTGTTGTCTGTAATCGCGGGAGGTGGCGGTAGGTGAACTTCACTCCTAGGCTCCCGAGGATTTCTCTGTGCTGCTCGTGCGTGAGCGTTTTACGCACATCTGAACATTGCTTGAAAATTTCGAAAATCTTTCTGCAGGTGTCCTGACTGTCTTTTCCCATTGCTATCGAGGAAAAAATGCATCTGGCACGGTCCATTTAACATTTCTTCGGGAGATACAAAAGGTCTTGGAAACCTTGGCCCACTATTTTGCCTGTTGCGGGAGTCGTCCCTATTATCGCTTCGCTGCTCATTGCTTCTCTGATAATCGTCTCTGTTGCTTCCTCCTGTATTTGCCCGAAATCCTGCCGAAATTTGCCCTGGGGCATCATAACTTGGATACTGCCGAGGAAATCGTCGTCTCGACTGATAACTTCGACCACGGTCCTCTTCTGGCGACCTGTGTCGTTTATTGTGGACAGCGTCTTCTCCGTCTGCCCATCTATTTGCTATTTCCATCAACGCGGATACTGTTTTTGGATTGGTCCTTCCCAAGTCCTCGACAAAATCTCCGCGCTCGATTCTCGCGACAAACGCATCTATTGCTCTTTCGTCGAGATATATTTTCTCGCGAGTTTTTTATGATGTTCCACCTTTGGATGTATTTTCTCATTGATTCATCTGGCTTTTGTCGACACGCCCTCGGCTCTTCTAACGACGCGAGGCTTCTTGCATGTGGACTCGAAGTTCTTGACGAATACGTCCTCGAAACTTTCCCGAGCTGTCGATGGATCTGGCGGAAGTTTTTTGATCCAAGATCGTGCGGCTCCACTTAAGTGCACTCGAATACTTTGCATGGCTGTTGCTCTAGTTCCTCCGAGTTAGCTTCACCGTCTCGAGGTAATCAATTAGCCAGTCCTCCGGATCTTGCAGGCCGTCGAACTTTTTGAAGTGATCGGGTAACTTGAATCCTGAGGGGACTCGAGTTTTCGGACTCTTCTCGTGAAGCATGGTAGACCGCACATATCCTCGTCATTAAGCTCCGGGGACTGCCGATGATCCCTTACGCTTTGCCTTGCTCTATCGACCCTTGCTTGTACTCCTGTGTCTCTTGCTCCACTTGGTCCTTCAGGAACTGCCGCCGTTGCTGCCGCGGGTCGTGGACTATTTTGCCTTGGCGTTCCTTCGGGAGGTGTTGCTACGAATGCTGTCCCCATAGCTCCAACTCCTGCCAGTGCCATGTTGTATAATGTCTCCCTTGGATCTCCTGGGGGTGGTTTGGATGCGAGGATGTAAGCTTGTGTCGCCATATACCCGGCTTCGGTGTTTTAGGGATAATATTTCCTCTTGTATCTATCGTCATAAAGGACATGTCGAGGTTTTGAACCAAGTATTCTCTTTACGCCTCGGGTATATGTTGTAACCTTGATCTTCCTCTCGTTCCGATCTTCCCTGTGGCTATCACCCGAAACTCTAGATTGTCTACTTAAATCTGCCCTTCTCTGCTGGATGCGAAGGCTGCCTCCTTTCTCCTGTTCAACTCAGTGTATCTGTTTTTCTATTTCTCGGGCAGTTCGTGCGAGCCTATATTGATAAGCTTGCAGTTCTTGAGCTGTAGCTGTCGTCGTCATTGGCTCCGAACCATCTAAGGCTTTTGCCGCTCTATCCCAAGCTGCTTGTGGAAGTTGGACTCTGACGCGTGGTGTGGGCCCGTCATATTTAGTGCCCATACCTCTCCTTAGATATGAGGGATCGACAAAAGGATTTCCCAACTCGTCGAAAGCCTCCGATGTTTCCTCTTGATTTTCGATAGCATAAATCTGATGATATTTTGTACTCAGATCTATGTTGGGTTCGGTGACATCATTGCTGAGATTGATGAAGACCTTGCCCACTGTGAGAGACTTGTCGATGAAGTCGTAATTGTCGACATCGCTTGAGCCATCGCTTATATATGAGTCCGCAGATGACTCAAACGATGCGTTGCTGAAGATCTTGGCGAGTTTCTCTCTTGCTCTGATGCTGACGTAACGTGTTGCCGAAGTTTCTTCTTCGACTCGGTTGACGATGCATAGCTTGAAAAATCAGAATCGACCGCCGACGATCCCGACGAAATCGGAATTTCGACACGATACGATCCTTCCTTCTCGACGCGAAAGTGGAACCTTCCGAACGTCATCTCCAAGGGCTCCGCCGGATACGCATATGCATCCAAACGGGAGGGTGGGTGAGGAACAAAATCAACAAGACCGATAGCGATCTGTTTACCTTGATCCATAGTGTTGCTTCCGGTTGACGATGTCGAAGATCTTGAACGTGCCATCGAGATCAGATCCTTACGCCTCTAATTCCCACAGACGGCGCCAATTGACAAGGGATTAACTTATCAATGCCTATGGATTATAGGCTAGGGTTTAGTTAGAAGTAGAGGGCAAGTAGATCTCGAAGGTTTCAGTCGAAAAGTACTCGACGATTATGAAAACTAGGGTTTGCGAGACAATGATTCGACGATCTCCTCGTCCCTCGACTCCCCCTTTATATAAGAGGTGGAGCCGAGGGTTTCGCTTTGTACAATTTACAGAGTCCGGGACGGTTTCTAACTCATCCCGCCAGATTACAAATAACACTTCCTATTACAACTCTATCTTTTCCTTAAATACATCTTGAACTCTCGAGTCTTCTTATTCTTCGGGTAGTGGGCCTTCAATAAACCCCGGGTACTATATTCGGCAGGCCCATTTGGGATGCCTATGTCACTTGGCTCTCCTTCAACAAAGTCACTCAACCCTGCACGAGAAATTAGAGTTTGAACATCTTCAAATATCCCCGCGCTTCTCATGAAATCCGCGCACGGGTAGTAAGAGGGGTATACTCCCTCTTCACGATTGACTATCATAACTTGCTGGACTTCCAATTCTTGCTGGTTCAAGTGATATCTATTCCATTCCATTTTCTGAAATTTCAACAACCAATATAAAAATTTTGATTTGGTGACATAAAATTGAGGGAAACTACCATAGGAACTTGCTAGAGTACTAATCATGCATCAAAACTAGTTTCTACATAAACGTGGTTCCTAACCGATCCTCAAAACTTAAATCCCTAGAACTCATAATTGGCTTGTACATTTCGTCGAACACTTTCGGTTTGGATACAAACTCAACTACAACACAAACTGCTTCAAAGCACTAAAGAAATCTATCACTGCAAATCGCGACTAAGATCACAATTGCACCAAAGACATATTGAAAGAAAATTTCTTTCTCTATGGCATGCATTTTTATTCTCCTCATCTTCAACGTTTCTAAACGTGCACCTTGTTCTTGTAGTCATCAACAATGTCGGTGATGTATAGCTCCAATTGCATTTTTTTATCTTGTATTTTCTTCTTAGATTCTTCAATGTGCTTGAAGGACTCCTCCATCTTCCACATCTTCTCACTAGCTACATCGAGTTCACATTCCACCTTCTCCTTTTGGTCGACTATGAAGTTCAAATATTCTGCGATAGCCGTGTCCGAGTAGTTGCCGGCGCCGGTGGTGAACGCGGTGGTTATGCTGTCCGTGTTGGACCAGGTGACCATGTTTGCGGCCGGTGGACAAAGATCCCGGATGTTGGCCGCGCATGAAGCTTGCCACGACCGAAGTTTGTTGATAGGGATTTCGTCGATCTCCCTCTCGATTCATGTGATGTGACGCTAGCTCAGCAGTAGCCGAACTAAGGCATCTCCATCCACCGCCACCTGCTCTGCTTTGGACCGACCTCGGTCATGTTTACACGAAATAGAAGAAATTGACTATGTTGGCTGAGCTACCGGTTGATTCTGGTGATGGTGAGCAATTCTAATTAAGTGGGGTGGGAGGGCACGGAGGGTGCAAGGTGTCGACGGAGGTGTCGGCGACAACGTAGTGCGGTGCAGGGAGTGAGAGAACGCCACTGCAGATTGGAGGGCCAAAATTATACTCGACCACCACTTGGCCGAGTAAATATAGAAGAGCGTGAAACCATTGAGTATATTTTTTACCCCGTTGACCGTTATAAGGACTCAGATAGGTGCCGGTTTAAGGTGCCTCTAACTGATATCAGTTAGAGATACTGTGATGAAGTGGTTTCCTTGTAATCAAAGCGCTCCCTCCCGGGTCGTCCCCGCTCGGGCGACTCCGGAGGCGGCCGCCCCTGCTCACCCTCCCCCCCCCCCTCAACGCCCCCTGGCCAGGCCGCTGCTGTCGGCGGCGGTGGCGGCGCCCTTCCCACCAAGCGATGGAGGATAATGGAGGTAGCGCGTCCACCGGCGCATCCGGGCGTCGATGTGTTGCGGCGGGCGGGTTTGGCGCGGCAAATGAGGCAGCGAGGCGTCGGGTTGCAGGTAGCCAGCGGTGGGCGACGGTGGCGCAGCGAGCTTGTGGCGGTGCGGGTCCGATCTGGGCCCGTTTTGGGCCTAGAGGGCCTGGTCGTTCTGCTTGGTCTTCTACGGTTTGCCACAACGACGGCTTTGGCCTATTCGTTCGGGCGACCATGGGCAGTGTCGCCAAGTTCCTGACTAGGGAACGCAACCTGCTGCCGAGTCTTCTTCTCCGTGGCCGCCATGGGCTTGGCGGCAACGACTTAGCGAGACGATTACGTCTTTCGTCGTCGTCGGGCGGCGGATGGCGGCGTGGGGGTCGATTCGTTCGCGTCAAAGAACAAAGGTGGTGGTTCTAGGATTTTTCTCGTGAAGATCTATCTGATACTCCGGAAGACCATGCCGGCAAAATTCATTGTGCGGACAATGCCTGAAGATTGTTGGATTGGGTGGTTTTGGTCGTGCGCACCCATGTTTTTTATCTGGCCGTTTGGTTTCTGAGGAAGCGCCTGGAAGCTCTGCTGTCTGTTAATATCCTGGAGCTCGTTTTTCTTTTCATGGTGCTAGCGGCGAAGGTCATCACTCCAAGATCGGTGGAATAGCTATGATGGTCGGATCTTGGTGTTGAGGTGGAATTGGATTGGCGATTCGTGGCTTGTAACAACGACTGGTATGTGGGGCGGCTGCATAGAAGAAGGTGAAAATCCTATCTTTCAGGGTGAAATTCCAAGGTCTAGTTTTAAATGACTGTGGTTGGCAAGGTTTTTGTTGAAGACATTGATTTAAGAGAGACGACTTTCTTCAGGGTGAAACATAAGATCTATGATCGGGCAACGACAATGTTTCTGCACTGTTTCCTTCTTGGAGGCGTCGTTTATGGAGAAGCTCAGCTTCTGGTGTTGTCTTGGTGGTGTTAGTGTTGCTGCTTCAAGTTATGGATCTCTGTAGCGGGATCTTTATTTTTCTGTATTTTTTTTTCTTTTTTCGGTTGTGTGTATCCTTTATGCCATTAGGGTATGATACTGTTGTAGAAGCTGGGTGTGATTGCTATCTCAATGATATTAATATATGCTCTTTATAAAAAAATAGTTTTCTTATGGTACGGCGGAAGATATCTGTAGGCTAGCGATGAACAAATCAAGGAGCATGACGCAACGGTCGTGTGTGTGGGTGTTTTTTTCTCTGTCGCCGCCCTTGCATCTCTCTGTGCTTTGCACGCATGGTTGACGTAACCGGTCCGTTGTCACCCAGCCTTTTAGCGGCAGCACACTTTTAACCCCGCTCGTGTAACTAAAGGGTAGTGCTGAGCGTCTCCCGGGGGATCAAATCCTCCGATCCCCCGGGTCGACAGCCGCACGATCAGTGTGATCATGAGCGTACAATTACAGGTCAAACGTTCCAAGAAAAAAAAAACACGCCCGTCTGTCCGTACACGATGGAATCTGTTAGCCTCATCTTCCTGGGATTCCCGTTGCCCGTACACGGAGCACCCCCGTTGATGGTCATTCCATCCTGGCCTGGCGTCGCCGGAGACCACGCCGTGGCGTCACCGGAGAACCAGCCATGGCCTCGCCGAAAAAATCCCGTTGTGGCGTCGACGGAGAACCCGCCGTGACATCGCCGATGCAGCAGCCGCATCCACCTCACCGACACCATGATGTATCCTCAACTCCGGCGGGTAGTCCAGCCACCCATACCTGGCGGCGCATCATCGACCATCGCTAGCAGCACCGACAAGCACCACCGGTAGAAGCGCCCACCGCTGTCGCTAGCAGCGCCCGCCGCTCGACTGTAGCGGCCGCCGGCGCTGTCCGTAGCGCGCCCACCGCCGTATGTGCGCAGGCCACCACCGCCGGTAGCAGCGCCGCCGCCGCCGCGAGCGCAGGCCACCGCCGCTGGTAGCAGCGCCCGCTACCGTCAGTAGCAGACGCCACCGCTGGTAGCAGCAGCGCCCACTGCTGTTGGTAACAGCGTCCGCCGCCGGTCGTAGCAGCGGCCACCGCCATTAGTAGCAGCTCCTACCACCTTCGGTAGCAACGCCCGCCACCTTCGTAGCAGCGGCCACCATCATTAGTAGCAGCTCCTACCGCCTTCGGTAGCAACGCCCGTCGCCGGTCGTAGCAGCGGCCACCGCCAATAGTAGCAGCTCCCATCGCCTTCTGTAGCAACGCCTGCCGCCGGTCGTAGCAGCGGCCACCGCCATTAGTAGCAGCTCACACTACCGTCGGTAGCACCAGCGCACCGCCCTTGCAGCATCCGAATCCATGTACGCCACATCATCGTCGCTCATCACGACACCGTCATTCACTCATTCTTCGGCCGTAGCTCCGGCGACCACTGCTCGCACCAACGCCGGCCCGGCCTCGCAGCAACAGCCGAACAGCGGACAACCGCGAGCTCGACCGCTTGAGCGGCCACGACGAGGAACGCGAGCAGCCAGAAACCGCGCCACCATACTTGAGCAACGCGGGGGAGCATTGGCGGGTGGCGACTACGGAGAGCAGAGGTGAGGGAAGACATGGCAAAGCAGCTACGTGCGGATATGCGGGGAACGACCGGCGAGCTCGACGCTAGGCGGCGCGCGGCGGCACAAGGAATCAATCGGCGGCCAGACTGGGAACCACCGGCGAGCAGAGTGGATTTAAAGAGGAGTGGATGGGCGATGGGGAATCGTATGAACAGAGAAAGAGATGAGGCTGAGAGAGACGAAGACATGGATAAGGTGCGGTATGCGCCTGGTCGGTTGGTGGGTCCACATTGGACGCGTGTCGCACGCTTGACCCGGGGGACGCGTCGCGTGCGATCCCCCGGGGGAAGCAAAGCGTTTTCCGTAACTAAAGTCCCAAAGTCAAAAGAGGTAAAGACCACATGAGCGGGGGGTCAAGGTCATGTTACGTGCCAAAAGTTCAGCCCCGTTTTCTTATGTAGGAGGAAACAAAATCAGCCTCAGCTGTTGGGACAGGACGCTGCTACTCCGTATCTAATTTCAACTAAAAGATCCATTTTTTTCTTGGTGGCTGCTACGGTGGTGCCAAAGAAGATGGATAATTGTTGGTTTGTCACATAGGTTTACGGTTTTGCTAAGTCTCAGTCAACTGAGAATTACTTAAGTCTCAGTCACCTACAAAAATGCACTTGAGTTGCACTTTTCTCTCAAAAAAGTGCAATTACACTTTTCTACTAGAAAAGTGCAACTGATTTGAGTTGCACATTTTTTTGAACTACAGTTGCACTTTTCTGAGTTGACTGAGACTTAAGAAAATCTCAGTCAACTGAGACATAGGCACACTCATAGGTTTATCCTATCTTTTCAGATCTGTAAGATCGGTGTATACGTTGGTTTATCAATGAGAATCGTATTACCATGCAAAAAAAAAAAAACTAAAAGATCCATCAGTTACGGTTGATCGCAGGTCAAACTTTTGACAGAGGATCACAGTGGCAGTGGGTGACTCACTGTGAATCTGTGATGGGTCAGCGATTTCACCTCGCGCTGTGCCTGTGCCTGATATGGTTTATGCCCATGGGCGGTGGGGTCTAACTACGAGCATTCTACATTCGCTGACCAGTCGGTGGCGACGCAACATTCGGCTTTCTGTTGGGTGCGTGTCAGCAGTGCGTGACGCCCGTACCGGCGTGTCCGCCACGCGCCAAGTAGCGGCGGGAATTTCACCAAGTCGCTGCACCGACCGGCGTGGCGTCGCTACTGTGGGCTGTGGCTGTGTCAACTGGCAAGCACTATACCGCCACATTGCAGGCACCTTTTTTAGGTTCGTCGCCAATCAGCAACGGGCACGGGCAACTTGGGACTGTCAACCAATTAAGTTGGACGAATCGGGGATTCTTTTCCTCCCGTAGTCTCTCCCCTCAGCCGCCGCCCTAACCCTAGCCGCCTTCAGTTCATCCTTCTCCATAGATTGGTTCCCCCTCCTTCGATCGGCTTCGCCGGCGTCAGGAGGAGTGGGGAATCCGATCTATGCGTGGAGTTTCGAATAAAAGTATTGTTTTCATTAGATTATGTTAGGATTTTGGTAGCCCCCTTCTTGTTGGTTTCCCCTCAATGGAGATGGCATCGTCTGCAATAAGTGATCTTCGGCATTTCGTTCGGCGACGAGATCTTCTTCCCGGCGTCAATGGTGGTGTTGAACAATCACAATTTTCTAGGTATGGATCTTCGGATCTTGCTTCGCCAGATCGATTTTGGATCTTTTGTCGTTGTTGCCGCGAGAGGAAGTTTATCCTCGTGGTTTTTGTCCCGGCTGCTACATCCTCGACAATGGTGATTCGTACTCTCGGCTCTCCATCGACGACGACGAAGCTAGTTGGTTATTATTCCCTGATATACTGGTGTTGGTACTCTTGCCGATGTTGTATGATCGCTTTAATGGTTGCGTGCGTGCACGCAACGCTTGGCATTGCGGCTCAAAAAATTATGGGAGAACTTTCGTCAGTATCTACAGGTCTACTGGTTCGTTATCTCATTTTCTGGTCGTCTTCGTAAGAGTACAAGATTATGTTCTGGAAGAAGAAAGAAATTGAAGACCTCGAAGATTTGTTACTATCTTTTAGACTTTATTTTGTAATTGTTGGAGTCAGTTCATGTATCTCTACCATGTACTATTTATTACTATGAATATATGTGGTATTGATTGTAAAAAAAAAATTGGACGAATCGGGCAAAGGATTCTTCTAGACAGCTGAGAATGAGATCATGTAACAAGACTGGTACGTCATCTATCTAGCCACTCCGCATGACACACCGACACCGAGGCGACCGATCGGAACGCCATCATACGGCCGCTCCCACGCCCGGCGGTAGCCTACGCACGGCGCGGCGACAAGAGAGAAGAGACACCCACGGCCCCGTACGTCACGACGGGCGTTGCTTTTGGCTCGCGTTAGGCGCGGAGCTCCCGCTTCCGGGACGACGGCGACCGCACTGCGTGGGTAACAGGCGAACATCGCCGGACGATCTCGGATTGATGATCCGTGAATCGCCGGTAACGGCAGGCCGTTTCGGGGTCAGGCCACGTTCATGGCCTTAATTAGAGCGGCAGCGCGCGCTGGGGGCGCCGGCCGCCTTCTCCAGAATCAAAAGGCCGGCTCTTGCGATCCACATTACCATGATCGACGATGTGATCTGACACGGCGAGCAATAATAATGGGTTAAGGAGGTCGACTCGATCGTGCCATATTCCAATCCATAGTTAATTATCTGACAGCTCCATGTCCAGCAATGCAGCAATATGGAAGTACTCTGAGTCTCTGACTGGTAGCAGTATGTGTTTAGCTTGCGCATTAGTTGTCGCCAGGCGACATTAGCATCCATCGCCACGTAATTGCGACAAGCTAGATTTTCCTCGCGCGAGAGGCCACGCTTCCTTGCCGAGTCACGCCGGCCATTATTACACTTCCCGCGGAGCTAGCATGGATGAGAAAACTCGACGGGTCGATCGACCTATAGCTAGCGCCGGGCGCGGCGTCCGGCCGGCACGTGTGAACCGGCCGTCCCCACCGGCATCTCTCCCCTTCTGAATCTTCGCTGGCACGAGAGCGCCTCCGTTCGCCGATGCCGATGCGGATGCCAATGCCGCGTACGAACAACGACGACCACGATCGCCTGGCGTGGAGGATCCTCGCGTCTCATTCAGGTGCCGGGCCGGGGCACGAGCAATGCGGCAAAATTAAGCACGATCGTTGATTTGCTCCGGGGCGACAGCGATGGCGAATAAACTGGTGCCCGAGGTGGCGAGATGGCTGGTGATCACGTCGCCCGGAAGCCGTGCAGACTTGGGCACACCCCGTACAGGCGCTGTACGAACGGCCCGACGCGCGAGTCTTTCCTAGCGTGGGATGTGGCGACAGAAACATGTGTGCCATGCAAGTACGGAACTGCGTATATTATTACAAAACCCTTGTTCATTACTGGGATCGATGTGGCCTCGTCCCAATTATCAAGTCCTCAGGTTTTGCTCGTACGGTAAGGTGCTGCCAAGATTTGTCGATGTGCATGAAGCCCAGCTACACCCCCTGAACGGCACCTACGCACTTTTGGTGGCTGTAGAAAACAATATTTCAATAAAAACATGAAATGAAAAAATGCCCAATGGCCTACTATCTAGGCAGTTCGATAACGACGTTTGGCCGGGCAAGGGAAAATACGTGAATGATCTGAGTTTCGGTGTGCCCACTTTCTGAACTTAGAAAAAGGAATTTTTTTTTGAAACAAGGGCAAAAACTTTGCCCCAATATATTGATTAAGAGAAAGTTCACAAGAAAGTAAAGGTTTGTGACTTAATACAAGATTACTCTCGCGGCATCAAAAGACCCAAACTCTTCGCACCCGCTAACACCCATAAGCTAGCTTCCCTAGTGATCTTATTGAAGACGACGTGCGAAGGCGCGTGCTTGTTTTTAAACAACTTATCATTCCGCTCGTCCCAAATTTTCCAAGTGATGAGCATAGTGAGTGTGGCCATTGCTCTGCGGTTTTGCCCCGAGAACATCATGTTCCACCAATCCGGGAAAAGAGAGGTCCACCCAAAGGTCCGCGTGTAGTTTGTTGATGTCCAACCAAACTTTGGCCTTCTCCCAAAGTCTCAAAGTGAAACGGCAATGAACAAAGAGGTGATCAACGCACTCCATGCATTGCTTGCATAAAGGGTATAGGCCACAATTTGGCCAACCCCTCTTCTCCAAGCAGCCGGCCGTCCAAATTCTATGTTGATATGCAAGCCAAGAGAAAAAATTAACCTTGGGTGGTGCCCAATCCTTCCACACCGATTTGTATAAGCTTGAAAGAGTGGAGCCTATAAATTGAACGCCATATGCGGCCTTCGTAGAATATTGGCAATCCGAAGTGAATCTCAAAACAATGTCATCCTCCATGTTCTCATCGAGATGGAAGTTGTCAATGAGGCCCCAAAGCTCCACAAATTGGGAGAGATGCTCCAAAGAGAAATGTTGCTCGAAGTCCACTTTATCCACCCATGCATTAGCACGCAAGGCTTGATCCGATCCACCTTCCAATTATTGCGCTTCGAAGAAGAAGAAATTAATGGCGCAATATAAATCAGTTTTCGCCCTCCAAGCCATGGAGCATGCCAAAAAGGAGTCTTCTTGATATTAGCAACCGTGATGATGGTAGAGGCGTAGAAGATTTCCATATCATCCGGCATGCAAGGATTCCCAGAGTCCACCCAAGTCTTGCTTGGGTCCTTCCACTCTAACCAAAGCCATCTAAGATGTAGGGCGGTGGCAAACTTGTCCATGTGAAGCACAGCAAGGCCCTCAAACTTTTTTGGGCGACAAACCGTTTCCCAATTGACCTTGCACTTGGCCCCAGTAGTGTGGTCCGTGGCCGATCAAAGAAATGCGCGCTCAATCTTGTTAATAGACTTGAGTGTGCTCGCCGGGATGGAAAGTGGGGTCAAGTAGTAAATAGCTTGAGAGGGAAGGACCAATTTTACCAAGGCGGCCCGGCCGGCCATGGTGACGAAATTTGAAGTTCATGAAACCACAAGTAAATAGAGTAGTGAGCTTACCCTTTGTTGAACGCCCCTGCACATTGATGAAGAAGTTGGAGAAGAAATGTATATATATTACAAGTTCATGTAAAAATTTATTTGGCGCTAGACTTTTGGTACCGGTAATATTTGGGAGTAGTCTAGATATCGATAGTCAAGAGAGTGCAGTGGGTAACATGAGCGGATCTGTAGGGTGGCCAGAATGGTGCATGAACCACCCTGGAATTTTTACTTAACCTATATGTCATAGAAAAAATTAAAAATAAATATAATTAAATAAAAAGTAATATTGTTGGACCACCTTGATATATTGTGCTAGATCCGCCGCTGCTGGGGAAGCTATAGAACATGGAGCTGGTTCGTTCGATTCATGGCCCACTGGTTGAAGATACCAATGCACGACTCGGAGTGTTTGATGACTCCGAAATTCGGCATGTGCAACGAGGAGCAGATGAACTTGCGCATCGTCTAGCGAAAGATGGTTGCGAACAATAAACTTTGTAAGAATTTGCTAGGTGTGCCTCTGGAGTATGCTGCAAACCTTGTGTCATCGGATGGTGGCTATAACATTTCATAGGTTTTGAAATCGCTACGGCTATCAGCAATAGCCCACTATTTTAACCAAAGTCAATGAGTGATTTTTTTTTTTGGCAGAGGTATTGAGTGATTAATCGGGTCGCCGCCTTCTCTGGAACCAAAAGGCCGACTCTTGCGACTCACGAGAGTATGATCGACGACGTGATCTGAGTGACACGGCGAGCAATAATGCATGGGTTAACCTGATGATAACCGGTTCGATCGTGCGATGTTCCAATCCATTGTTAATTATCGGACAGCTCCTTGTACAGCAATGGAATTAGTATGCTGATCCATATCAAACTCGCGTTTACACAGACAACATGGGTGCCAGCCACATCAGCTGAATTTGCTGTTTCGCTTGCGCATTTAGTTGTCGCCAGGGGACATTATCGCCACGTAACTACGACATGCTAGATTTTGCCTGGCGCGAGAGGCCACGGTTCATCGCCGGGTCACGCCGCGTAGATCGTCCTCCGAATGAGGAAATGGCAAACAAAAACCACCATATTAAAAGACTAGGATTTTAAAAACCACCACTTCGGTGCCAACATTGAATCGTCTAAGACACTCATCTATCCATGAAACTGACCGGTGGAGCAATCTATCAGGCTGACATGGCACGATAAAAATGGTCAAGGCACACACAAGATACACAGGTTTTAGTTCTAGGTCTTTTTATTGTAAACTTTGGAGGAACCCAATTGTCAGATCATATCTTGTTTGCGCTCATTTTTCTCTCAAAAAAGCACAACCTTGTCGTACACCGGGGTGTTGTTGCCCGTCCTTCGCTGGTTGAAGGCGGGCAACATGGGGAGGGGAAGGGCCATATGGACAAACATGCAGGGAGAAGTGCGGGATTTGGGGTGGTGGCGGCGACATGGAGCATGAGGAAGAGCAAGGAGAGGCGCATGAGAATCGTAATCTCGCTAGGATTATGCAAGTGTGCTCGGCGGAGGGGATTGGCCTCGTTGACTCGGTCAACGGTGGCAACTAGAGTGGGGTCTCGTCGGGAAGGAGCTCGAGAAAGTGCCGCGGTTTTGACAAGACTAGGTGGGAATGTGTGAAGCCCCAAAGACCATCAGAGAAGACTAGGACACGTGGAGGTGACGAATCGATGTGTGGCTGAGCTTGGCCGGAGTGGAGGAAGATGGGCCCGGTAACGATGGCGCAGACCACCTCACCTCGGTTTACTTGGCAGTTAGTGGCACCAAGATACGGCGAAGATGATGGGCTCGACCTATGGACTCGGGAATGACCTGCAGCGAGCGCACGCGAGAGACTCGCCAATGTTGCCCGCTGCTTCTCCTTTCTTCCAGCCTCAAACCAAGCCGCTTGTCAGTTTCGTGGTAAAGCGACTGGCCCAGGCGAAACAATGTTTTTCTACGCATTAACACTGAATTTGTGGTCTTTTGAAACTATAACGATTAGTGATGGTTTTTTAAAACTCTAGCCGTAATTGTGGTGGTTTTTTTCTTCTAATTTTCTATGATTCAACCGTAAGTTCTACAGGCTCTGACCGCGACGTCATCCTACAAATCTCGGTTCGTACTACCCCTTTGATTCTTCATCATTACAGTACATTTCCTCAGCGGAGCACGCCAGATGCAAAATGAGATCGATCTAGTAGCAAAGACGGGCACGTGTGTACCGGCATCTCTCGCTCAGCGCTCCTCCGTCCCGTCCCGGCGCTTACTACGACGTCGATGCCGATGTCGATGCCGTTCCGCGTCGCCTGGCGCGTAGAACCCTCCGTGTCGCCTTCAGGTGCCGGGCAGTACTGGGGCGGGCAAATTTAAGCGCGATGATTTGCTCCGGGTCGACAGCGATGGCGAATAAACTGGTGGCGGCGGTGTCAATCGCCGGGCCGGGATCACGTACGTCGTCCCAGGGCGTGGCACGTAGTGCGTGCGTGCCCGAGTGTTGAAGCCGTGCAGACTTGGCACGCCCCCGTACCCGTACAGGCGCTGTACGAACGGCCCGGCCAGTCTATCCTAGAGTCGGATGTGGCGCGCGACAGAAACAAGTGTGCCATGCAAGTACGGAACTGCATTACATAACCTTTGTTCATTGTTCGGATGTGGCCTCGTCTCCCGTCATACGCGAGTGGAAGTGTTGTGATATGTATACGCGACATATCACAACACTTCCACTCGCGTATGACGGGAGAAGAGAAAGTCAATACGTGAAAGAAGAAGAGCACATCAAAACAGGGCATCAGCGGTGGCTAAAGAGGGGGACAACAGCAATTTTTAGGCTTAATTGCGAAAACCATGTGAAAACCAAAGTCCGAACTGATGAAAAGGGCTAGGCAATCTGCATATACATATCACAACAGTCTCAATATCAACTCCAGGGTTTTGCTCGTACCGTAGCGTGTGGTTGCATGGTTATGAGTACACCGGCACCTCCTATCCAGCAAGCATTTAGGTTTGACATTTTGGTGTCTAATAAAAAAGAGTTTGTGAGAGAGAATGTCTTTGTCCATAGTCAGGTGTTTATGATGACTTCGTAAATTTTAAAAACTATCGAATCAGTTTTGGACTCAGGCTCTCCAAGTTGCTTATATGGCCATATGGGTATTGTGTACGTGCGTCAATATGACTGAGTGTATTGTACTTTATGAGCATCACACAGTGTTTCGCAAAAAAAAAAAAAAAGGCTACGAGCAATGTGCTGCAAATATTTGTCGAGGAGCAAGAAACTTAAGGATAGCAATTGGGCAAGTTTGGGCGAATATACCAAAATCAAATCTATGTCCATCAGCCTTACTTTAACCAAAAGCTATATGCATTTTTTTGATAATTAATACCATATATATTTGGGAATATATTTATAGTACTCCCTCCGGTCCTGGATATAAGGTGTATAGTTTTTTGAAAAAAAATCTCTAAAATATAAGGTATATTACGTTTCGACAACTTGTGTGTATATTTTTTAAGAATTTTCTTGTGTTTCCATATCTTTTAAAAAAATCTTTATTTTATCATGTCAATTGTCCATGATCAATCATGCCAAAACTTTGTGTAATTTTCTCTCCACATGTGTTTTCTTAATTTCCGTGTAAAAAACTACACACCTTACATCAAGGAACGGATGGAGTAACAAATAGTACTGGTAGAGATACATAGTTGTCTCTAACGGTTAGAAAATAAAATCTAAAAGATACTAAATCACCGAAATCTTCAAACTCTTTCTTCTTCCATGAAGAGAGATAACAAACCATAGACATGTAAATACCAACGAAGGTTCTTCCATAATTTTATTTTAAGCCGCAATGCCAAGGTTGCATGCACGCACGTAATCATTAAAGTAGTCAATCAACATCGGTAAAAGTATCAACACTAGTATGTCAGGAAATAACAACCGACTAGCCTTATCGATGTCGCTGAAGAGCCATGAGTACGAATCAACATTGTCATGGACGTAGCAGCCAGGACAAAAACTACGAGGATAATTCTTCTCGGAGGAACCATGAGAAAATATTCAAAATTGATCTAGCGAAGCAAGATCTGAAAACCCATACCTAGAAAATTATAATATTTTAACACCACCATTGATGTCGGGAAGAAGAGCTCGTCGTCGAACGAAAGACCAAAGATCTCTTATTGCAGACGATGTCATCTCAATTAAAGGGAAACCAACAAATACTAGTACAGATCAGGCCTTCGCACATGGCTAAAATGACCCATCGCACAGGATAAATCTAACCGTCGCTATGCAAGGGTGTGCGATATGCCAAAAAAAAACACACGATGTTCTTGGAACCGTGTGCGACGGGTCACCATGTCGCACACGTTCTCTTTAAGTCTGTGTGCGATTTAGAGGCCCGCGTAAACGATATATTGTGCTCTCACATCTGTATTTCTGACAACCGGAGACAATACGTTTACGTGAATGCTCTGCTTTAAAAAAACATCGCAAACGATTTTAGATAGAACGGGCTCGTTCTAGCTGCAGAACCATGATAGTAGCAGCTGTATGCTCAGCTGAACAGTCATGCGAATACAGTACCAAATCTCAATTATATTATGCATTTAAATTTTAATACATTTTTTGTATACATACATTAGCGACAAGTACATAAAAAAGAGAAAGATACACAGAAGAAGAGAATCTGTAGCATTTGTTGGTTGTGTTTTTGACTCTGTGAGGAAAGGAAGGTGGAAATTCCTTTCAATTCTACATCTTCGCGAGGATACTATGTTTCTCCACTTATCCTTGCGAAGGCACGACTGGAAACAAGTCATGTCTTCATGAGGATACTAAATTTCACCATTTTTATCCTTGTGAAACTATGAATGAAGAAGTTTAAGGTGCGTCGCCTTATTGTTTTGCAACGGAGTCCCTTCCATTGCATGTACTGCAAACAATTAACAAGAAAGTGAGAAAATGATAACAAGAAAATAATTATCAATGATTTAATGTCCTTATGATTAATAATCATACGTCGGAACGCCAAGGCAAAGCGGTCACGAACACGACGTCGCACACCTTTGCTTTATTTTATCTTATGAAGAGTTACCAAAATAAGATCTATATGGCCAAGTGTATAGAATAGAGATGGAGTTAGCTGTGGTTAAACATCAGAATATCAAAAGAATGAACAAACAATATATGTGTCTCATACAGTCAGCGAGATGAATCTGTGTCTACCAGGTTTGGTGTAGAAGCATAGTTGTTCGACATAACTAGGTAGATACAGATCATGTTGTTAACATTTTAATTATCGGCACCATAAACCCAATCAAGACTGAATAAATATATAAACATATTTGTATGTGCCTCTTTTAGTCAACAAGATGATTTCTAGATCTACCAAGTTTGATGTAATTGCTACTATTTAAAAAAGTACTTTAATCTATTTAGAACATGATGTATCCCCTAGCTAAGAGTAGATCTGGCACTGCATACAACATAACATATAGAATATGGTACCTTACACATCAGATGCCACAACATCCAGACTTAATTATATTCTAATGAAACATGCATTACTAACTGTGGTAGTGACTAAAAAACCGAAACTCACCAATCCTAACACAATATTCTAATGGATCCGGCCTTACTAACTATGTTATGCATCAGATCCGTTGTCAACTTTAAAAAAGCATGAGAAAGAAACTATACCTCTGGGAGACAGTGGAGCTAGCGAGGACGAGACATCTTGATTGGCGGTATTGTAGTTCGACGGCGAGGTTCGACTGGCGCGATCGATAAATCATTCCCCAACAACTTCATCTCCATTCTAGCAAGGCATGACTTCACAAGCTAGGTAGCAGCTTCCATCACACCGACCAGGTGCTCAAGGGGAGCAAGGTGACCTGCGTTTTCCTAAATCTAGAGTGGCGGCTATTATGGAGTGAGTCCGGACGAGGATCCTGGTGGTCCTTAGATATCCCAAAGAGATGGTAGGGTTGCGTTCAATGATGGGCCCAAATGGGCCCTAATCGCACACTGTTTGCACAAGGAAAGCCGTGTGCACTATTTACCTTCGCAGACGGTCGTCTTGCGTGATACGTCTCAAACGTATCTATAGTTTTTGATGCTCCATGCTTGTTTTACACCAATTCATATATGTTTTGCTTACAATTTGTTGCACTTTGATTTCCGGTACTAACATATTAACAAGATGCCACAGTGCCAGTTTCCTATTTTCTGGTGTTTTTGTATTTCAGAAAAGTTGTACAGGACATATTCTCGGAATTGGACGAAACAAAAGTCGAAGTCAATATTTTACCGAAATGAAGACGAAGTCCAGAGGGGGGTCGAGGAAGTGACATAGGGTGGCCAGACCTACCCTTGGCGCGGCCTAGCCCTGGCCCACGCCAAGGGGGTGTGGGCCCCCCCGGGCACCCCACTGACCTAAATCCTCCGCCTATTTATACATCTTCTTGGGAAAACCGTGGATACCCGAGCCTCCATCCATGAAAAGTTTCATCGCGGCCGCCATCGCAGAACACATCTCGGGGGGTTCTGAAGCTCTTTCCGGCACCCTGCCGGAGGGGGAAATCATCACCGGAGGCATCTACATCGCCATGCCCGCCTACGAAGTGATGCGTGCGTAGTTCATTCCTGGACTATGGGTCCATAGCAGTAGCTAGATGGTTGTATTCTCCAATTTGTGCTTCATGTTTAGATCTTGTGAAGTACCCTACACGATCAAGATGCTCCTTATGTAATCATATATGTTGTGTTTGTTGGGATCCGATGAATATTGTCTACTATGTTGAGATCGGTTATATAATCATGTCATATGTTATTTGTGACCTTGCATGCTCTCCGTTCCTAGTGGATACTCTGGCCAAGTAGATGCTTGTGACTCCAAGAGGGGGTATTTATGCTCGATAGTAGGTTCATGCCTATAGTAATTTGGGAGAGTGACATGAACTTCTAAGATTGTAGATGTGTTGTTGCTACTAGGGATAAAACAACAATGTTTTATCCGAGGGTAATTCTATTGTTTACTTTACACACATTGCTTAATGTGATAATCTGTTGCTTGCAACTTAATACTAAAAGGGGTTCAGACGATAACCGAAAGGTGGATTATTAGTCATAGACGCAGTTGGATTACGGTCTATGTATTATGTTGTAATGCCCAATCAAATCTCATAGTAATCATCTTGTCATGTATGGTCGATATTCTGTCAATTGCCCAGCTGTAATTTGTTCACCCAACATACTATTTATCTTTATGGCGAGACACCTCTAGTGAACTATGGACCCCGGTCATGTTTCTTTTACACTGATATAATCATCATGTTTTTTTTACTTACTGCAAGTCCTGTTCTCTTTAATTACTGCAAACATCTCTTTCCACTCGATACGTCTAATTCTTTGTGTTCAGCAAACCGGTAAGATTGACAACCTCACTGCAAGTTGGGGCAAAATACTTTGGTTGTGTTGTGTGCAGGTTCCACGTTGTTGCTGACACCGGTAGTGCGTCCTGCCACTAGTCAGCTAGCAACACCTTCAGAAGTCACGCCTTTCTCCTACTGGTCGATTAAACTTTGGTTTCGTACTGAGGGAAAACTTGTTGCTGTGCTCATCACACCTTCCTCTTGGGGTTTCCCAACCTCTTCCACAACAACTGCCACCAAGATTGTCTGGCGCCATCACTGGAGCACCATCATTGCGCAAGGTTGATGGCTGTGAAATACGCCATATTTTCTCGCATTTAAACCCTTAGAGTCAAGAAATTGACTAAGTTTACCTCTCAACTTGCCACTAATGCCTACTATTTTTGGATGTTGTGCAGGAAATCATGTCATAATGACAAACGGTCCTACAATTACTGAAGAAAATCGCGTCAGGAGCATGAAAATTTTGACTACGCTCGGAGAGGCGGTTGATGTCTACGCCCCCTCCTTTTCCTGTAGACAGTGTTGGGCCTCCAAGAGCAGAGGTTTGTAGAACAACAGCAAGTTTCCCTTAAGTGGATCACCCAAGGTTTATCGAACTCGAGGAGGAAGAGGTCAAAGATATCCCTCTCATGCAACCCCGCAACCACAAAGCAAGAAGTCTCTTGTGTCCCCAACACACCTAATAGGTGCACTAGTTCGGCGAAGAGATAGTGAAATACAGGTGGTATAAATAAGTATGAGCAAGTGGCAACGGCACCGTAAAAGTGCTTTGCCCAGGACGAGTAAACAAGCGATAGTAACGCAGCAGTAGTAACACAAGTAAAACAAGTAAACAAGCAGCGATAGCGATATTTAGGAACAAGGCCTAGGGATTAGACTTTCACTAGTGGACACTCTCAACTTTGATCACATAACAGAATAGATAAATGCATACTCTACACTCTCTTGTTGGATGATGAACACCACTAATTGCGTAGGATTACACGAACCCTCAATGCCGGAGTTAACAAGCTCCACAATATTCAATGTTCATGTTTAAATAACCTTAGAGTGCATGAAAGATCAACACGACTAAACCAAGAACTAACATAGCATGCACACTGTCACCTTCACACTATGTAGGAGGAATAGATCACATCAATACTATCATAGCAATAGTTAACTTCATAATCTCCAAGTGATCATAATCATAGCCTACGCCAAGTACTAACACGGATGCACACACTGTCACCATTACACCGTGCAGGAGGAATAAAACTACTTTAATAACATCACTAGAGTAGCACATATATAGATAAATTGTGATACAAAACACATTGCAATCATAAAGAGATATAAATAAGCACTTCACTATGCCATTCATAACAGTGAACAAGTATTCTGTGAAATATAGCCTAAGAGACCCACACGGTGCACACACCGCCACCTTTACACACGTGGGACAAGGAGTCTCCGGAGATCACATAAGTAAAACCCACTTGACTAGCATAATGACATCTAGATTACAAGCATCATCATATGAATCTCAATCATGTAAGGCAGCTCATGAGATTATTGTATTGAAGTACATAGGAGAGAGATGAACCACATAGCTACCGGTACAGCCCCGAGCCTCGATGGAGAACTACTCCCTCCTCATGGGAGACAAGCATCGTTGATGAAGATGGCGGTGGTGTCGATGGAGGAGCCTTCCGGGGCACTTCCCCGTCCCGGCGGCGTGCGGAACAGAGACTCCTCGTCCCCCGGATCTTGGCTTCGCGATGGCGGCGGCTCCGGAAGGTTTCTCGTACCGTGGCTTTTCCGTATCGAGGTTTTAGGTCGGGGACCTTTTTATAGGCGAAGAGGCGGCGTCGGAAGGTCAACGAGGCGACGACACGCTAGGGGCACGGGCCACCCCGGGCCGCGCCGGGGTGTCATCTCGGTGGGCCCGTGGCCCCCTCCGGCCTCTCTCGGGTGTTCTGGATGCTTCCGGGAAAAATAGGAACCTGGGCGTTGATTTCGTCCGATTCCGAGAATATTTCCTTACTAGGATTTCTGAAACCAAAAACAACAGAAAACAGGAACTGGCCCTTTGGCATCTCGTCAATAGGTTAGTTCCGGAAAACGCATAAATATGACATATAATGTGTATAAAACATGTAGATATCATCAATAATGTGGCATGGAACATAAGAAATTATCGATACGTCGGAGACGTATCAGCATCCCTAAGCTTAGTTCCGCTCGTCCCGAGCGAGTAAACGATAACAAAGATAATTTCTGGAGTGACATGCCATCATAACCTTGATCATACTATTTGTAAACATATGTAATGAATGCAGCGATCAAAACAATGATAATGACATGAGTAAACAAATGAATCATAAAGCAAAGATTTTTCATGAATAGTACTTCAAGACAAGCATCAATAAGTCTTGCATAAGAGTTAACTCATAAAGCAATAAATCAAAGTAAAGGTATTGAAGCAACACAAAGGAAGATTAAGTTTCAGCAGTTGCTTTCAACTTGTAACATGTATATCTCATGGATAATTGTCAACATAGAGTAATATAACAAGTGCAATATGCAAGTATGTAGGAATCAATGCACAGTTCACACAAGTGTTTGCTTCTTGAGGTGGAGAGAAATAGGTGAACTGACTCAACATAAAAGGTAAAAGAATGGCCCTTCTCAGAGGGAAAGCATCGATTGCTATATTTGTGCTCGAGCTTTGGTTTTTGAAAACATAAAGAGAGCATAAAAGTAAAGTTTTGAGAGGTGTTTGTTGTTGTCAACGAATGGTAGTGGGCACTCTAACCCCCTTGCCAGACAAACCTTCAAAGAGCGGCTCCCATGAATTATTTTTATTTTTGGGTGGCACTCCTTCCAACCTTTCTTTCACAAACCATGGCTAACCGAATCCTCGGTGCCCGCCAACAATCTCATACCATGAAGGAGTGCCTTTTTATTTTAGTTTTATTATGATGACACTCCTCCCCACCTTTGCTTTCTCAAGCCATGGCTAACCGAATCCTTCGGGTGCCATCCAACAATCACATACTATGGAGGAGTGTCTATTTAGGTTAATTAATTTGGTACTGGGAATCCCATTGCCAGCTCTTTTTGCAAAATTATTGGATAAGCGGATGAAGCCACTAGTCCATTGGTGAAAGTTGCCCAACAAGAATGAAAGATAAACACCACATACTTCCTCATGAGCTATAAAACATTGACACAAATCAGAGGTGATAAATTTTGAATTATTTAAAGGTAGCACTCAAGCAATTTACTTTGGAATGGCGGAGAAATACCATGTAGTAGGTAGGTATGGTGGACACAAATGGCATAGTGGTTGGCTCAAGGATTTTGGATGCATGAGAAGTATTCCCTCTCGATACAAGGTTTAGGATAGCAAGGTTATTTGAAACAAACACAAGGATGAACCGGTGCAGCAAAACTCACATAAAAGACATATTGTAAACATTATAAGACTCTACACCGTCTTCCTTGTTGTTCAAACTCTTTACTAGAAATTATCTAGACCTTAGAGAGACCAATTATGCAAACCAAATTTTAGCAAGCTCTATGTATTTCTTCATTAATGGGTGCAAAGTATATGATGCAAGAGCTTAAACATGAGCACAACAATTGCCAAGTATCAAATTATCCAAGACATTTTACCAATTACTACATGTAGCATTTCCCGTTTCCAACCATATAACAATTAACGAAGCAGTTTCAACCTTCGCCATGAACATTAAAAGCTAAGAACGCATGTGTTCATATGAACCAGCGAAGCATGTCTCTCTCCCACACAAGCATGATGGATCATATTTTATTCAAACAAAACAAAAACAAAAACAAACCGACGCTCCAAGCAAAGCACATAAGATGTGATGGAATAAAAATATAGTTTCAGGGGAGGAACCTGATAATGTTGTCGATGAAGAAGGGGATGCCTTGGGCATCCCCAAGCTTAGATGCTTGAGTCTTCTTGAAATATGCAGGTATGAACCACGGGGGCATCCCCAAGCTTAGACTTTTCACTCTTCTTGATCATAGTATATCATCCTCCTCTCTTGACCCTTGAAAACTTCCTACACACCAAACTCGAAACAACTCATTAGAGGGTTAGTGCACAATAAAAATTCACATGTTCAGAGGTGACACAATCATTCTTAACACTTCTGGACATTGCTCAAAGCTACTGGAAGGTAATGGAACAAAGAAATCCATCCAACACAGCAAAAGAGGCAATACGAAATAAAAGGCAGAATCTGTCAAAACAGAACAGTCCGTAAAGACGAATTTTATTGAGGCACCAGACTTGCTCAGATGAAAATTCTCAAATTGAATGAAAGTTGCGTACATATCTGAGGATCACTCACGTAAATTGGCATAATTTTCTGAGTTACCTACAGAGAATTATGCCCAGATTCGTGACAGCAAGAAATCTGTTTCTCGCAAGTAATCCAAATCTAGTATGAACCTTACTATCAAAGACTTTACTTGGCACAACAATGCAACAAAACTAAGATAAGGAGAGGTTGATACAGTAGTAACAACTTCCAAGACTCAAATACAAAATAAAAGTACTGTAGCAAAATAAACACATGGGTTATCTCCCAAGAAGTTCTTTCTTTATAGCCATTAAGATGGCTCAGCAGTTTTAATGATGCACTCGCAAGAGATAGTATTTGAAGCAAAAGAGAGCATCAAGAGGCAAATTCAAAACACATTTAAGCCTAACATGCTTCCTATGCAAAGGAATCTTGTAAATAAACAAATTCATGAAGCATAATGCAACAAGCATAGAAAGATAAAACAAGTGCAGCTTCAAGATTTTCAGCAAAAAGAGAGGTGTTTTAGTAACATGAAAATTTCTACAACCATATTTTCCTCTCTCATAATAACTTTCAGTAGCAACATGAGCAAACTCAACAATATAACTATCACATGAAGCATTCTTATCATGAGTCTCATGCATAAAATTATTACTCTCCACATAAGCATAATCAATTTTACTAGTTGTAGTGGGAGCAAATTCGACAAAGTAGCTATCATTATTATTCTCATCATCAAATATAGGAGGCATATTGTAATCATAATCAAATTTATCCTCCATAACAAAGCGGTACTAAAAGACCAATATCATTATAATCATCATAAATAGGAGGCAAAGTATCATCAAAGAAAATTTTCTCCTCAATGCTTGGGGGACTAAAAAGATCATGCTCATCAAAACCAGCTTCCCCAAGCTTAGAATTTTCCATATCATTAGCAACAATGGTATTCAAAGTGTTCATAGTAATATGTCCCATAGGATTTTTAATTTTCGCATCAAACCATCCATGTCTTAAATCAGGAAATAGAATAAGAAGCTCATTGTTGTCCATTATGCCAAACTAGTGTGAACAAGAAACAAAAAGATGCAATTGCAGGATCTAAAGGAAATAGCTTCGAGTACTTACAACGGCGAAAATAGCTTAGTAGCCGAGATCCGGAGTGTGAGTACCTTTTACCTTTCCTCCCCGGCAACGGCGCCAGAAAATAGCTTGATGTCTATGCCCCCTCCTTTTCCTGTAGACAGTGTTGGGCCTCCAAGAGCAGAGGTTTGTAGAACAGCAGCAAGTTTCCCTTAAGTGGATCACCCAAGGTTTATCGAACTCAGGGAGGAAGAGGTCAAAGATATCCCTCTCATGCAACCCTGCAACCACAAAGCAAGAAGTCTCTTGTGTCCCCAACACACCTAATAGGTGCACTAGTTCGGCGAAGAGATAGTGAAATACAAGTGGTATAAATAAGTATGAGCAGTGGCAACGGCACCAGAAAAGTGCTTTGCCCAGGACAATAAACAAGCAGTAGTAATGCAGCAGTAGTAACGCAGTAGAAACGAGTAAACAAGCAGCGATAGCGATATTTAGGAACAAGGCCTAGGGATTAGACTTTCACTAGTGGACACTCTCAACTTTGATCACATAACAGAATAGATAAATGCATACTCTACACTCTCTTGTTGGATGATGAACACCACTAATTGCGTAGGATTACACGAACCCTCAATGCCGGAGTTAACAAGCTCCACAATATTCAATGTTCATGTTTAAATAACCTTAGAGTGCATGAAAGATCAACACGACTAAACCAAGTACTAACATAGCATGCACACTGTCACCTTCACACTATGTAGGAGGAATAGATCACATCAATACTATCATAGCAATAGTTAACTTCATAATCTCCAAGAGATCATAATCATAGCCTACGCCAAGTACTAACACGGATGCACACACCGTCACCATTACACCGTGCAGGAGGAATAAAACTACTTTAATAACATCACTAGAGTAGCACATAGATAAATTGTGATACAAAACACATTGCAATCATAAAGAGATATAAATAAGCACTTCACTATGCCATTCATAACAGTGAACAAGTATTCTGTGAAATATAGCCTAAGAGACCCACACGGTGCACACACTGTCACCTTTACACACGTGGGACAAGGAGTCTCCGGAGATCACATAAGTAAAACCCACTTGACTAGCATAATGACATCTAGATTACAAGCATCATCATATGAATCTCAATCATGTAAGGCAGCTCATGAGATTATTGTATTGAAGTACATAGGAGAGAGATGAACCACATAGCTACCGGTACAGCCCCGAGCCTCGATGGAGAACTACTCCCTCCTCATGGGAGACGAGCAGCGTTGATGAAGATGGCGGTGGTGTCGATGGAGGAGCCTTCCGGGGCACTTCCCCGTCCCGGCGGCGTGCCGGAACGGAGACTCCCGTCGCCCGGATCTTGGCTTCGCGATGGCGGCGGCTCTGGAAGGTTTCTCGTACCGTGGCTTTTCCGTATCGAGGTTTTAGGTCAGGGACCTTTTTATAGGCGAAGAGGCGGCGTCAGAAGGTCAACGAGGCGACAACACGCTAGGGGGGCGCGGGCCACCCCCAGGCCGCGCCAGGGTGTCATCTGGTGGGCCTGTGGCCCCCCTCTGGCCTCTCTCGGGTGTTCTGGATGCTTCCGGGAAAAATAGGAACCTGGGCGTTGATTTCATCCGATTCCGAGAATATTTCCTTACTAGGATTTCTGAAACCAAAAACAGCAGAAAACAGGAACTGGCCCTTTGGCATCTCGTCAATAGGTTAGTTCCGGAAAACGCATAAATATGACATATAATGTGTATAAAACATGTAGATATCATCAATAATGTGGCATGGAACATAAGAAATTATCGATACGTCGGAGACGTATCAGCGGTTCCAAGAGCTTTAACGACATCGGTACGGGCAAGCCCCACCCGTACCATCCCCCCGTACCATGCGCCGCTGCGTTCCCGAGGTGAAACCCTATAAGTTTAGTGAAGGGACCGAAGCTAAAAGGAGAGCCATTCATCGTTAAACAGAGCCGCCATCCACCAGATCCATCTGCACCACGCCGAAGGAGATCCACCACCATAGTTCATTCATCCCATCTCCCATCTCCTCCGTAGCCGTAGCCCATTGTAATAGAGATCTCCTTGAGAATTAGCGACCATTGTAAGAATATTGTGATTTCAATCTAATTATTTTACACAATGATTTCTATCTTTGTGTTTGATCTTGATATTATGTGTGAGTAGTCCTCACGGGCTGCGGGTTGGGGTGAATTCTCGCAGCGTTCAAGTGTATCTAATCTTATTATTATGTGTACGGATTGAATAGGAGTTTTGCAATCTTGTATCCTTGTCTTTTTGCCTCGTCTTGATGATCTGCAGGTATCCATATCATTCGAGACAATCAAGGGAAGGGGTGGGATGAGTGAAGAATGGCGTGCTACCGTGAAACCTCAGTGATAGAAAGGAGAAAGTAACAGTACATGTTTAGTGATTCATTCGGAAACATGGCACAGTCATCTAGCTTAAGGCTTTGGTATGTATTCATTTACTTAATAACTGTTGTTGCTTGCGCCTGTCGGTTGGACCATTAGGCTCTTGTCACCTCTGGCTTTAGGGGCAAGAATGTTTACGAATGTGCTACTCACAAATGTATTATCTCTATTGTATTTGCTACACATATGTGCTTCAATTATATATGCATACATAGCTGCAGGTGAAACCTTAACCCTGGCCTATTTCCATCATTAAACACAACCCCCTTAAAAGTAAACTAGATAGGTCCAGTAAACTGAAGATAAACTACACTAGCAAGTCTTATAGACGTTTACTTTACACCATTTAGCAGTGCTTCCCAAGGTTCGATTAAACCTAGATCTTCTAGGGAAAAAGCTTATCATACTACAATCCGTAATCCGGATCGAAGGTATCAACCCTTTTTCTTGCGCCGTTGCCGGGGAAGCAATTTCGCTATTCTAGTAGGGTTACTAAAGACCTTGTTAGTTACTTTATTTTTAGTTTTAAGTTTTTATTTAATGGTATTAGTTTAGTATTTTATTCTTTACTTGAAAACCCAAAAAAAATAGTTACTTGTTCTTTTACAATCATAGAAGAAAATACCAAAAAGGTAATCACTATGGCAGAAAAGAAGATTGGGAAATATGCTATCCCCAATGATGATTTTATTCGTGCACCTATAACTCAGCCCGCTGTTATAGCGGAGAACTATGAAATTAAGCTCCCTTTTAAGTTTGGTTCAACGGAACCAATTTGGAGGCTCAACCGCTGAGAACTCGGGTATGCACTTAAATATATACACTAAAATATGTAATATGATGCGCATTAAAGATGTTGATCCAAATGCTGTTAAATTACGCTTGTTTCCTTTTTCATTAAGAGGGAATGCAAATGACTGGTTCCTAGCTTTGTCTAAGGGAACTATAACTTCATGGGATGAATGTACTAATATATTTATGACTAAATTTTTCCGACCAGCAAACACTATGCAACTGCGTTCTAACATTACAAGTTTTAGACAAGAAGACCATGAGCCACTAGCGCTTGCATGGGAAAGGATGAAGGAAGCCACCATGAACTGCCCAAGTCATGGAATGGAGGATTGGTTAATCCTACATTTATTTTATAATGCTCTTAACCCAATGTCAAAGTATATGCTTGATACTGCAGCTGGAGGAACGTTCATGAGCAAGCCAGTTGAATTGGAAAAGAGGCTTCGAGATGATATGCAAAGCAACCATACCCAATGGCATGTAGAAAGATCCTCCGCGAGAAAGGTGAATGCAATCACCGAAGGTAACAATGAAGAGCTTACTTCAAAGGTGAATGCAATCACCGAAGGTAACAATGATGAGCTTATACATAGTTTTAAGGGTAAGGAAACTACCCAAGTTAATGCCATCACCAACTCTAATGTTGAGGAAGTAGACTTCATAGCGAGAAATTATTATAACCCTGCATGGAAGAGTCAAAACTGTAGCTCTAATTTTCCTAGACAATATAATAACAATGCATGAGTTCCAAATAATAACTACACCAACAGTAGTGGAGCAAGCAATGGTAATACTTCAATTGAGAGTACTTTAAAAAAATTATGCATGCTCAAGCTGAAAAAAATATTACCCTTACAAAGATCACTAAAAATCATAGCACTATGTTAGGGAATTTATCTAATAAAACCGTTTCTCTTAAGAATGCGATGTCCAAGTTCTACAGGAAAGGACGAAGACCGTCGAGAATCAACTGGGAAAGATAGTTGAAAGCCAAAATATAATACTTGCAAGATTTGCAGGTAAGTGATATGTGCATTTTGTATCATCATTATTGCTACATATAGAGTTAGTTTTCATTGTTATTTACCTTCATACATTGTTATTTATGCATTTTTAGATGATTTCCGGGACTTTCCTACAAAGTTCCCTTCATTGGTATTTAATTCATTGGAGGCAGAAAACCTCCTTTTCGTATTTTATTTGTTTCGGGACTTTCTGGATCGCAAAAATTCAAGGAAGGTCATGAGCGAAAGAAACAAGCGTGAAGGGCCACGAGGTGCAAACGAGCACGGGTGGCGTGACCCAACTTCCTAGCCACGCCACCTACACTCGTTCGCACCTTGGACATCGTTTCACCCCCCTTTTATCCCAGGCATTCCGTTTCGCCAAAAAATATAAGCCATATTTTCCCCGAGATTTATTGGAGGCGGCGGAGAAAGTCCTCTCCTACTCCGGGAGATGGCACACCCTGCTGCACTGGTGCCTCCGGTGAAGGGGAAATCGACGCCATCGACATCCCCAATCCTCCTTGTCTTGGGAGGAGGCATCTCCATCAACATCTCCACCATCACCATCATCATCACCATCACCATCTTAGAGATTGAAGTCATCCCCTCATAGTTTGTGTTGAATTGAACCTCAGATATTGTTTTTAGTGCGGTTGCATGTTTGTGATTGGTACCGTGTCATTATTTTGTGGGGAGATTATATATTCAGATTGTGTTGGAACCATTATTTCTCTGGTCCATATTATGTTTGTCACTTGTGAGTAGTTCCCCATGTTCGTGAGGGCATAGGATGATCCAGCTATGATTCTATATGATGTGAAATGAGTATTTGGTCAAGTTTTCTATCTTTTATGTTGTTGTATGATGGTTTTATGCGAACGTCAACTGCATATTACTTCACCTATATGAGCTCATAGGGATTCACTTTGATGTAATGCATTAGTGTTGGAGGGGTAAGAATGATAGAAATCGTCTTCCAACACTATGGGTTGCATTTGAGGGGTTTATGTCAGGGACCCTAAATCTTATTGCTATGATGAGACATTTATGTCTTAATGATTCCTTTATGCACATGAAAATGGCTCTAGGACCCATCATAAGGGGTGTATTTGCACATGCTTATGGCTGCACCTAATCAAGGTTCCGCCCCTAATTGAATAAAGCTTGATAAGATATTTACCATGTTGTTTAGACTCGGATGCTAGTGAATCCATGCCGCCCTCGGGAACCTTTGTCTCATATAAGCACATACACTTTAGTTTGTCCTCTTTCTGCATAGAGGATTGAGATTTTCTCTCATTGAGAGCATTTACTTATTTGCCATTTACTTTCCGCACTTTATTTTTATTGCAAACTATATACCTAAAACATAAAAACCGTTACTTTACTATTATTGGTTTCTTGTTATTTTGCTAACCAATACCTTCAGCTCCTCATGGGTTGACAACATTTCTTTATTGAAAAGTACTACAATTGATCTCCTGCACTTGAGAGCCATCAAGATACTTTTCTGGCGTTGCCGGGGAGCGTAGCGCTATTGGTAAGTGAATGATAATTAAGGAAGCTTTTACTATTTTTACTATTTGCTATTTGTCTCCTCATGGATATTAGCCGTGATGAGGTTGGTTTGATTTTATATGATTATGCCTATATTCAAGCTCTGAGAGAGAATGAAGAGAACCACCTGAGCTTAAGGTGGCGTTTCAAATTCCTGTTGCTATCGTCAAAGAAGCTATGAAACTAATCTTCACAAGTGATAGAAGTAAAATTGCTAAGGTACATTTACATGCTATTGAAGATCTTTGCTCTTTATTTAAATTCACGGATGTTCCTCATGATCATGTGAAGAGGAAGTTATTATATCTATCTCTTTCTGGTAATGCTCGCATATGGTTTAGATCTTTGGATATTAAATACCGTCTTGACTGGGAATCATTGAGAAAGGCTTTCTACACCAAGTTTTATACTCCTAAAGAAGCTTATGATGATTGTTGTCATATTTATATTTTTGTCCTCATCTTGGAGAAATTATTGCTCAAGCTTGGGGGAGGCTTAGTGAACTCATCTGTAAGAATTCTTGTCATGGTATTCCTGATAGTCTCATATTGATAAACTTCTATGTGAGGCTTCCCCCGCATCATAGGTATTTTCTGGATAATTCATCTGAAGGGATTTTTACTAATAGAGCTTAACAATAAGAAAGGAATTTATTGGATACTATTGCTAATAACTCAGCTGCATGGGATCTTGATAAAGGTAATGAGCCTCGTTTTGATTTTTGAATATGAATGTGTAGAGAATTTCTCTACTACTATATTGTTTGAAGAACTAAATGATAGGTTTGGTCTTGATCCTCATATTTTTGTAGAAGTTTCTAAATCTTTTTCCAATCATTTGAATGTCCCTAAGAAAGGATTTAAGGTATTTACTGAACCTATTAATACTTCACCATATATTGCTAAAAACAGGTTCATCGAACTTCATCGGTTGTTATTGAAGAATATGTGGAATCTCCTCCATATCCGAACATGGTGAAAGAAAATTTACTCACCGTTGTGGCAAACAAGAGGGCTAAAATATGTCATGAGCCTTATGAACGAATCTCTATGAAGCCTCAGATTTCGGCCACGAAGGAATTAAATGAAGAAACTCCTTGCGATGTTTATTTATGCGAAGATTCCACTAACGTAATTCAAGGTAAAACTACTAGAATTGGTAAACATATTATATCTTATGCTATTGGAACTTCATGTTACCATGGTCTTTGTGATATTGGAGCAAGTATATGTTGGAGATATGCCCAAGAGGCAATAATCAAATAGTTATTGTTATATCTTTGTGTTAATTTATGATAAATTTTTGCATCCATGCTATAATTGTATTAACCGGAAACATTAATACTTGTGCGTTTTGTAAACATAAAAGAGTCCCTAGTAAGCCTCTTGTTAAACTAGCGTGTTGATTAATAGATGATCATAGTTTCATGATCATGAACATTGGATGTTATTAATAACAAGATCATATCATTAGGTGAATGATGTGATGGACATACACCCATAGTAAGCGTATGATACGTCTCCAACGTATCGATAATTTCTTGTGTTCCATGCCACATTATTGATGTTATCTACATGTTTTATGCACACTTTATGTCATATTCGTGCATTTTCTGGAACTAACCTATTAACAAGATGCCGAAGTGCCGATTCTTGTTTTCTGCTGTTTTTGGTTTCGAAATCCTAGTAAAGAAATATTCTCGGAATTGGACGAAATAAAAGCCCGGAGGCCTATTTTCTCACGAAGCTTCCAGAAGACCGAAGACGAGACGGAGAGGGGCCACGGGGGAGCCAAACCCTAGGGCGGCGCGGCCCCCCCTTGGCCGCGCGGCCCTGTGGTGTGGGCCCCCCGTGCCGCCTCTCGACTTGCCCTTCCGCCTACTTAAAGCCTCCGTGACGAAACTTCCAGTACCGAGAGCCACGATACGGAAAACCTTACTGAGACGCCGTCGCCGCCGATCCCATCTCGGGGGATCCTGGAGATCGCCTCCGGCACCCTGCCGGAGAGGGGAATCATCTCCCGGAGGACTCTACACCGCCATGGTCGCCTCCGGAGTGATGAGTGAGTAGTCTACCCCTGGACTATGGGTCCATAGCAGTAGCTAGAATACTTGTTATGTTGATTATCAAAGTTATGTCTATGTGTTGTTTATGATCTTGCATGCTCTCCGTTACTAGTAGATGCTCTGGCCAAGTAGATGCTTGTAACTCCAAGAGGGAGTATTTATGCTCGATAGTGGGTTCATGCCCGCATTGACACTGGGACGAGTGACGAAAGTTCTAAGGTTGTGTTGTGTCTGTTGCCACTAGGGATAAAACATTGATGCTATGTCTAAGGATGTAGTTGTTGATTACATTACGCACCATACTTAATGCAATTGTCCGTTGCTTTGCAACTTAATACTGGAGGGGTTCGGATGATAACCTCGAAGGTGGACTTTTTAGGCATAGATGCAGTTGGATGGCGGTCTATGTACTTTGTCGTAATGCCCAATTAAATCTCACTATACTCATCATGATATGTATGTGCATGGTCATGCTCTCTTTATTTGTCAATTGCCCAACTGTAATTTGTTCACCCAACATGTTGTTCGTCTTATGGGAGAGACACCTCTAGTGAACTGTGGACCCCGGTCCAATTCTCTTTACTGAAATACAATCTACTGCAATACTTGTTTTTACTGTTTTCTCTGCAAACAATCATCTTCCACACAATACGGTTAATCCTTTGTTACGAGCAAGCCGGTGAGATTGACAACCTCACTCGTTTCGTTGGGGCAAAGTACTTTGGTTGTGTTGTGCAGGTTCCACGTTGGCGCCGGAATCTCCGGTGTTGCGCCGCACTACATCCCGCCGCCATCAACCTTCAACGTGCTTCTTGGCTCCTCCTGGTTCGATAAACCTTGGTTTCTTTCGAGGGAAAACTTGCTGATGTGCGCATCATACCTTCCTCTTGGGGTTGCCCAACGAACGTGTGAAATACACGCCATCAAGCTCTTTTTCTGGCGCCGTTGCCGGGGAGATCAAGACACGCTGCAAGGGGAGTCTCCACTTCTCAATCTCTTTACTTTGTTTTTGTCTTGCTTAGTTTTATTTACTACTTTGTTTACTGCACTAAATCAAAATACAAAAAAATTAGTTGCTAGTTTTACTTTATTTGCTGACTTGTTTGCTATATCGAAAACACAAAAAAATTAGTTACTAGCATTTACTTTACTTATTTCATCATGTTTCCTTTTAATTTTACCACAAAGAACATACCGGTAGGACGTGGGTCTATAGTTGGGAAAAATAATATAGAAGAATTCTTCAACCATGTTAGTACCATTGAAAATTTTGAAGATAGACACTTGGTAGACCTTGCGCCTACTTATGAAATTGCTGTTGCGCATTTAGTTCGCTTGTTGGAAACCAAATTTGTTAATCTTAATCCTATAATCCAACACATGTTTTTCACACTTGGTGATATGGAAGAAGGTGAAAAGAAAGATTTTGTTTTAGAAACCCTTCTTAGAGAATTTGGTGGTCTAGCAAGAGAAGCTAGAAAGGTCTTTGCTAAATTTAATATGCTTGGTTCTCCTACTAATTTTGTTAGTCTCCTTGAAAAGATGGATATGGATAGAATAAGATACACTAATAATATTGATGATGGTGGGGAGATCAAAGCACCAATACCATGCAAGCTCCTAGCTATGAATGATGCACTAGAAAATAATTATGCTTGGCTTGTTCCTGAAAATTTGTTTGATGAGAGTAGCACGCCTAAGACTAATGAAAAGGGAGATGCTAAAACTTATGTATCTAATATAATATGCCTGGTTGAGAAGAGCCCACACCCCGCTGTAAAATACTTGAGATACACTTTCTGCGCCTAGCTGAAAGGCGTTAAAGAAAAGCGCTTATGGGAGACAACCCATGTTTTTACCTACAGTACTTTGTTTTTATTTTGTGTCTTGGAAGTTGTTTACTACTGTAGCAACCTCTCCTTATCTTAGTTTTGAGTTTTGTTGTGCCAAGTTAAGCCGTTGATAGAAAAGTAAGTACTAGATTTGGATTACTGCGCAGTTCCAGATTTCTTTGCTGTCACGAATCTGAGCCCACTGCCCTGCAGGAAGCTCAGAAAATTATGCCAATTTACGTGCATGATCCTCAGATATGTACGCAACTTTCATTCAATTTGAGCATTTTCATTTGAGCAAGTCTGGTGCCATTTTAAAATTCGTCAATACGAACTGTTCTGTTTTGACAGATTCTGCCTTTTATTTCGCATTGCCTCTTTCGCTATGTTGGATGAATTTCTTTGATCCACTAATGTTCAGTAGCATTATGCAATGTACAGAAGTGTTAAGAATGATTGTGTCACCTCTGAATATGTCAATTTATATTGTGCACTAACCCTCTAATGAGTTGTTTCGAGTTTGGTGTGGAGGAAGTTTTCAAGGATCAAGAGAGGAGTATGATGCAACATGATCAAGGAGAGTGAAAGCTCTAAGCTTGGGGATGCACCCGGTGGTTCACCCCTGCATATATCAAGAAGACTCAAGCGTCTAAGCTTGGGGATGCCCAAGGCATCCCCTTCTTCATCAACAAATTATCAGGTTCCTCCCCCGAAACTACATTTTTATTCGGCCACATCTTATGTGCTTTTTCTTGGAGCGTCGGTTTGTTTTTGTTTTTGTTTTGTTTGAATAAAATGGATCCTAGCATTCACTTTATGGGAGAGATACACACTCCGCTGTAGCATATGGACAAATATGTCCTTGGTTTCTACTCATAGTATTCATGGCGAAGTTTCTCCTTCGTTAAATTGTTATATGGTTGGAATTGGAAAATGATACATGTAGTAATTGCTATAAATGTCTTGGGTAATGTGATACTTGGCAATTGTTGTGCTCATGTTTAAGCTCTTGCATCATATGCTTTGCACCCATTAATGAAGAAATACATAGAGCATGCTAAAATTTGGTTTGCATATTTGGTTTCTCTAAGGTCTAGATAATTTCTAGTTTTGAGTTTGAACAACAAGGAAGACGGTGTAGAGTCTTATAATGCTTTCAATATGTCTTTTATGTGAGTTTTGCTGCACCGGTTCATCCTTGTGTTTGTTTCAAATAGCCTTGCTAGCCTAAACCTTGTATCGAGAGGGAATACTTCTCATGCATCCAAAATACTTGAGCCAACCACTATGCCATTTGTGTCCACCATACCTACCTATACTACATGGTATTTTCCCGCCATTCCAAAGTAAATTGCTTGAGTGCTACCTTTAAAATTCCACCATTCACCTTTGCAATATATAGCTCATGGGACAAATAGCTTAAAAACTATTGTGGTATTGAATATGTAATTATGCACTTTATCTCTTATTAAGTTGCTTGTTGTGCGATAACCATGTTCACCGGGGAACGCCATCAACTCGTTGTTGAATTTCATGTGAGTTGCTATGCATGTTCGTCTTGTCCGAAGTAAGGGCGATCTACACTGAGTTGAATGGTTTGAGCATGCATATTGTGAGAGAAGAACATTGGGCCGCTAACTAAAGCCATGATTCATGGTGGAAGTTTCAGCTTTGGACAAATATCCTCAAATCTCTAATGAGAAAAGAATTAATTGTTGTCAAATGCTTAAAGCATTAAAAGAGGAGTCCATTATCTGTTGTCTATGTTGTCCCGGTATGGATGTCTAAGTTGAGAATAATCAAAAGCGAGAAATCCAAATGCGAGCTTTCTCCTTAGACCTTTGTACAGGCGGCATAGAGGTACCCCTTTGTGAAACTTGGTTAAAGCATATGTATTGCGGTGATAATCCAGGTAGTCCAAGCTAATTAGGACAAGGTGCGAGCACTATTAGTACACTATGCATGAGGCTTGCAACTTATAAGATATAATTTACATGATGCATATGCTTTATTACTACCGTTGACAAAATTGTTTCATGTTTTCAAAATAAAAGCTCTAGCACAAATATAGCAATCGATGCTTTTCCTCTATGGAGGACCATTCTTTTACTTTCAATGTTGAGTCAGTTCACCTATTTCTCTCCACCTCAAGAAGCAAACACTTGTGTGAACTGTGCATTGATTCCTACATACTTGCTTATTGCACTTATTATATTACTCTATGTTGACAATATCCATGAGATATACATGTTACAAGTTGAAAGCAACCGCTGAAACTTAATCTTCTTTTGTGTTGCTTCAATACCTTTACTTTGAATTATTGCTTTATGAGTTAACTCTTATGCAAGACTTATTGATGCTTGTCTTGAAGTGCTATTCATGAAAAGTCTTTGCTTTATGATTCACTTGTTTACTCATGTCATACACATTGTTTTGATCGCTGCATTCTCTACATATGCTTTACAAATAGTATGATCAAGTTTATGATGGCATGTCACTCCGGAAATTATCTTTGTTATCGTTTTACCCGCTCGGGACGAGCAGTAACTAAGCTTGGGGATGCTGATACGTCTCCAACGTATCGATAATTTCTTGTGTTCCATGCCACATTATTGATGTTATCTACATGTTTTATGCACACTTTATGTCATATTCGTGCATTTTCCGGAACTAACCTATTAACAAGATGCCGAAGTGCCGATTGCTCGTTTTCTGCTGTTTTTGGTTTCGAAATCCTAGTAAAGAAATATTCTCGGAATTGGACGAAATAAAAGCCCGGAGGCCTATTTTCTCACGAAGCTTCCGGAAGACCGAAGACGAGACGGAGAGGGGCCACGGGGAGCCAAACCCTAGGGCGGCGCGCCCCCTTGGCCGCGCGGCCCCGTGGTGTGGGCCCCCGTGCCGCCTCTCGACTTGCCCTTCCGCCTACTTAAAGCCTCCGTGACGAAACTTCCAGCACCGAGAGCCACGATACGGTAAACCTTACCGAGACGCCGTCGCCGCCGATCCCATCTCGGGGGATCCCGGAGATCGCCTCCGGCACCCTGCCGGAGAGGGGAATCATCTCCCGGAGGACTCTACACCGCCATGGTCGCCTCCGGAGTGATGAGTGAGTAGTCTACCCCTGGACTATGGGTCCATAGCAGTAGCTAGATGGTTGTCTTCTCCCCATTGTGCTATCATTGTCGGATCTTGTGAGCTGCCTATCATGATCAAGATCATCTATCCGTAATTCTATATGTTGCGTTTGTTGGGATCCGATGAATAGAGAATACTTGTTATGTTGATTATCAAAGTTATGCTTATGTGTTGTTTATGATCTTGCATGCTCTCCGTTTCTAGTAGAGGCTCGGCCAAGTTTTTACTTTTAACTCCAAGAGGGAGTACTTATGCTCGATAGTGGGTTCATGCCTGCATTGACACTCGGGACAATGGATGTAAAGTTCTAAGGTTGTGTTGTGCTTGTTGCCACTAGGGATAAAACATTGATGCTATGTCTAAGGATGTAGTTGTTGATTACATTACGCACCATACTTAATGCAATTGTCCGTTGCTTTGCAACTTAATACCGGAGGGGGTTCGGATGATAACTCTGAAGGTGGACTTTTTAGGCATAGATGCAGTTGGATGGCGGTCTATGTACTTTGTCGTAATGCCCAATTAAATCTCACTATACTCATCATGATATGTATGTGCATGGTCATGCTCTCTTTATTTGTCAATTGCCCAACCGTAATTTGTTCACCCAACATGCTGTTCGTCTTATGGGAGAGACACCTCTAGTGAACTCGTGGACCCCGGTCCAATTCTCTTTACTGAAATACAATCTACTGCAATACTTGTTTTTACTGTTTTCTCTGCAAACAATCATCTTCCACACAATACGGTTAATCCTTTGTTACAGCAAGCCGGTGAGATTGACAACCTCCCTGTTTCGTTGGGGCAAAGTACTTTGGTTGTGTTGTGCAGGTTCCACGTTGGCGCCGGAATCTCTGGTGTTGCGCCGCACTACATCCCGCCGCCATCAACCTTCAACGTGCTTCTTGGCTCCTCCTGGTTCGATAAACCTTGGTTTCTTTCTGAGGGAAAACTTGCTGCTGTGCGCATCATACCTCCTCTTGGGGTTTCCCAACGAACGTGTGAAATACACGCCATCAGCGTAGCATATGATCAAGTCATTAAGTTCGTTGTGCTTCAAGCTTTAAGATACATAGTAACCTAATCCTTCGACCATGAGATCATGTTAATCACCTACACCGGATGGATGCTTTGATGACACCAATCACTACTTCATAAATGGGTTGTTAGAAAGGTGGCATTAAGTGTTCGGAAAGTATAGGTTGAAGCACGTGGATCAATAGTGGGATTTGTCCATCAAAATGACGGATAGATATACTCTGGGTGGAATGTCATCCAACTAGGTTGCAACCATGTGACTGGCTCACAAGGGATGTCATATCACGATACGAGTAAAGAGTGTTTATCAGTAACGAGGTTGAACTAGGTATAGAGATACCGATGATCAAACTTCGGATAAGTAAAATATCGCGCGACAAAGGGAATCGGTATCGTATGTAAATGGTTCTTTCGATCACGAAGTCATCGTTGAATATGTGGGAGCTATTATGGATCTCCAGGTCCCGCTATTAGCTATTGATTGGAGAACAGTTTCGACCATGTCTGCATAGTTCACGAACCGTAGGGTGATACACTTAAGGTTCGATGTCGTTTTAAGTAGATATGGAATATAGAATGGAGTTCGAATATTGTTCGGAGTCTCGGATGGAATCCAGGGCATCACGAGGAGTTCCAGAATGGTCCGGAGAATAAGATTCATATATAGCAAGTCACATTCCAAGTTTGGAAATGGTCCGGTGAATTTATGGAAGGTTCTAGAATCGTCCGGAACAATTCACTATGGCAGGTGGAGTCAGCCCTAGCTGACCCACCAAGTGGGATAGTGGAGTCCATGGTGGACTCCACCATCTTGGCCGGCCAAAGAAGAAGGAAAGTTGTTTTGGTTTAAACGCCATGTTCCTTATGGTTCTTTGTTTCTTGCTCGAGAATGATCAAGTTTAAGCTTGGGGAAGTTGATGGCTATGAAATACGCCATATTTTCTCGCGTTAATTTAAACCCTTATCTAAGTCAAGAAATTGACCAAGTTTACCTATCAACTTGCCACTAATGCCTAATCAATGCAAAGATGTGCAATCTCTTCTATTTTTGGATGATGTGCATGAAATCACGTCATAATGACAAATGGACCTGCAATTACTGAAGAAAATTGCGTCAGAAGCATGGAAAAGTTGACTATGCTCGGAAAGGCGGTTCCAGGAGCTTTAACGTGCATCGGTACGGGCAAGCCCCTCCCATACCGTCCGCCCATACCATGCGCCGCTGCGTTCCCGAGGTCAAACCCTATAAGTTTCCTGAAGGACCGAAGCTAAAATCAGAGCTATTCGTCACCAAACAGAGCTATCATCCACCATATCCATGTAGACCACACCGAAGGATCTCCACCACCATAGTTCATCCATCCCATTGAAGGAGATATGCCCTAGAGGCAATAATAAAAGTGGTTATTATTTATATCTTTATGTTTATGATAAATGTTTATATATCATGCTAGAATTGTATTAACCGAAACATTAGTACATGTGTGATATGTAGACAACAAGAAGTCCCTAGTATGCCTCTTAAACTAGCTTGTTGATTAATGGATGATTAGTTTCATAATCATGAACATTGGATGTTATTAATAACAAGGTTATATCATTATATGAATGATGTAATGGACACACCCAATTAAGCGTAGCATAAGATCTCGTCATTTAGTTATTTGCTATAAGCTTTCGATACATAGTTACCTAGTCCTTATGACCATGAGATCATATAAATCACTTATACCGGAAAGGTACTTTGATTACACCAAACACCACTGCGTAAATGGGTGGCTATAAAGGTGGGATTAAGTATCCGGAAAGTATGAGTTGAGGCATATGGATCAACAGTGGGATTTGTCCATCCCGATGACGGATAGATATACTCTGGGCCCTCTCGGTGGAATGTCGTCTAATGTCTTGCAAGCATATGAATAAGTTCATAAGAGACCACATACCACGGTACGAGTAAAGAGTACTTTGTCAGGAGACGAGGTTGAACAAGGTATAGAGTGATACCGAAGATCAAACCTCGGACAAGTAAAATATCGCGAGACAAAGGGAATTGGTAATGTATGTGAATGGTTCATTCGATCACTAAAGTCATCGTTGAATATGTGGGAGCCATTATGGATCTCCGGATCCCGCTATTGGTTATTGGTCGGAGTGAGTACTCAACCATGTCCGCATAGTTCTCGAGCCGTAGGGTGACACACTTAAAGTTGGATGTTGAAATGGTAGTACTTGAATTATGGAATGGAGTTCGAATATTTGTTCGGAGTCCCGGATGAGATCCCGGACATCACGAGGAGTTCGGAATGGTCCGGAGAATAAGATTCATATATAGGATGTCATTTTATGTGAAATAAAATGTCGCGGAAGGTTCTATGGAAGGTTCTAGAAGGTTCTAGAAAAGTCCGGAAGAAACCACCAAGGAAGGTGGAGTCCACAAGGGACTCCACCTCCATGGCCGGCCAGCCCTAGATGGGGTGGAGTCCCAAGTGGACTCCACCATAGGGGCCGGCCAACCCCACATGGGAGGTGGGAATCCCACCTTTGGGTGGGAGTCCTAGTTGGGCTAGGATTGCCCCCTCCTATGGAAGGTTTTGGTTTCGGGTCTTATTCGAAGACTTGGACACCAACACTTGGGTTCCACCTATATAATGAGGGGCATAGGGGAGGGGCCGGCCACACCAAAGCCACCACCTTGGCCGCACCCCTTGGAGGCCGGCCACCCCCTCTCCCCAAACCCTAGCCGCCCCACTCCTCCTTCTTCCCCGCACGCTTAGCGAAGCTCCGCCGGGATTCTCCACCGCCACCGACACCACGCCGTCGTGCTCGTCGGATTCAAGAGGAGCTACTACTTCCGCTGCCCGCTGGAACGGGGAGGTGGACGTCGTCTTCATCAACAACCGAACGTGTGACCGAGTACGGAGGTGCTGCCCGTTCGTGGCGCCGGAACCGATCGTGATCAAGATCTTCTACGCGCTTTTGCAAGCGGCAAGTGAACGTCTACCGCAGCAACAAGAGCCTCATCTTGTAGGCTTTGGAATCTCTTCAAGGGTGAGACTCGATACCCCCTCGTTGCTACCGTCTTCTAGATTGCATCTTGGCTTGGATTGCGTGTTCGCGGTAGGAAAATTTTTGTTTTCTATGCAACGTTATCCTACGGTGGTATCGAGCCGTGTCTATGCATAGATGGTTGCACGAGTAGAACACAATGGTTTTGTGGGCGTTGATGCTCTTGTTATCTTTAGTTGAGTACTTTGCATCTTTATGGCATAGTGGGATGAAGCGGCTCGGACTAACTTTACATGACCGCGTTCATGAGACTTGTTCCTCGTTCGACATGCAACTTGTATTGCATAAGAGGCTTTGCGGGTGTCTGTCTCTCCTACTATAGTAAAGATTCAATTTACTCTTCTATTGACAACATTAGTATCAACGTTGTGGTTCATGTTCGTAGGTAGATTAGATCTATATCGAAAACCCTAAACCACGTAAAATATGCAAACCAAATTAGAGAGCGTCTAACTTGTTTTTGCGGGGTTTGGTGATGTGATATGGCCATAATGTGATGATGAATATGTATGAGATGATCATTATTGTATTGTGGCAACCGGCGAGAGCCTTATGGTTGTCTTTATATTTCATGTTGAGTAGTATTTCAAAGTAGTTGTAATAGTTTCTACATGGAGGACAATCATGAAGACGGCGCCATTGACCTTGACGTTACGCCGACGATGATGGAGATCATGCCCGAAGATGATGGAGATCATGTCCGTGCTTTGGAGATGAAGATCAAAGGCGCAAAGACAAAAGGGCCATATCATATCACATATGAACTGCATGTGATGTTAATCCTTTTATGCATCTTATTTTGCTTAGATCGCGACGGTAGCATTATAAGATGATCCCTCACTAAAATCTCAAGATAATAAAGTGTTCATCCTTAGTAGCACCGTTGCCAAGACTTGTCGTTTCGAAGCATCTCGTGATGATCGGGTGTGATAGAATCAACAAGTGCATACAACGGGTGCAAGCCGCTTTTGCACATGCGGATACTAAGGTGGCCTTGACGAGCCTAGCATGTACGGACATGGTCTCGGAACACGTGATACCGAAAGGTAGAGCATGAATCATATGATTGATATGATGAACACTTTGAGTGTTCGCCATTGAAATTACACCTTGTCTCGTGATGATCGGACTATGGTGTGGTGGATTTGGTTCGTGTGATCACTAAGACAATGCGAGGGATATTGTTTTGAGTGGGAGTTCACCTAGATTTTTAATTATGTTGAATTAAAATTTGAACTCAATTTGTCATAAACTTAGTCTAAACTATTGCAAATATATGTTGTAGAGATGGCGTCCCCAATCAATTTTAACCGAGTTCCTAGAGAAAGAAAAGCTTAAGAGCAACGGTAGCAACTTCACCGATCGGTTCCGTCATGTGAGGATCTTCCTCTCTCGGCGGAAA
>NC_061511.1:185265442-185296655 GCF_022539505.1 Lolium rigidum | reverse complement strand
TTTTTCCAGCAGAATCCTGGCTCCGGTGCTCAATCTCCAAATAATCATGAAACATGCAAAATAGATGAAATAGCATAAGTATTGTGTCCCAATATGAAATATATCAATGAATAACAGCAAATTATGATATAAAATAGTGATGCAAATTGGACGTATCAATAGCGCACCAGGCTAAGAACCCAGTTGGCCCACCAATCTGCTAGCTAAGGCCACCACACATTGAAGGTAACAATGCAACACAATGCACCACCCGAGATGGGAACCACGTCGCATGAGCACGTGTGCACCGGCCAGATCTGATATGTGGAAAGGATGCCAAAATCAGAATCACGATGCCGATGCACACTGAATCTCGCCACCCTTTGTGGAAGAGCCGCCCCCACCACAAAGGGCATTGCCCCTTCATCACCGTTGCCACTAACCTAGGTGGAGAAGAGCGAGGATGACGTCGCCTTTTCACACAGTGGGGAGGGGGTGGGACGACGAGAGGGATGCGACAAGACCGGTTGCTATTGTTGGGATACACCAAAATCGCGAGATATTGCCAACCCACGTCTAGTGCGCATGTCGCGTCTTGCCGGCATCCTGCACCACCTTCTTATTGTCTTTGACACATACAAAAAGGAGCTCGTTGGCGTGCCAACATGCCCGCTTGCGATGGTCGAGGACCTCCCCCCTCACAACCGGGGATGGAGTGCACAGACTGCGGCCAAATGGCGAGCCATGTTGCAGCGGCCTTCACATTGGAAACAACTCCACACACCACCAGAGTTGCAGCCATGCGCAACTTCTGTGACCCTCAAAGCTCAGATCGGTCTGGATGGGCCCGTATGGACGCCTCCATATCCAGGCCCTAGTTGGGCCCTGATCAGACCAATGTGGGTGCCGCCGTCGTTGCCTCGATCACCACTGACATCGACCGTGCTGCCACACTCGCGCAGCTCGCCTGCTGCCTCCTTGCTTTGCCCCCTCCACTTCACCGCGTCGAGATGCTCCTCTACAACTCCCGCTTGTGACCCAAAGCCAACTATTTATCCGCGTGAAGAAGGAATCGTCTGGGTGCTCCATAGCTCCCTTCGCCTTTGGTGGCTAGGCGACGACAACCAGGGGAGCTCGAGAGGGGGTGGGAGAAGGAGAGGAAAGATACACCTGAATTTAGATAAATATGTGACATCCTTTTTGAGATGGAGGGGTACTTACTTCTCATTCTGCACATATAACCATCGGATTTTTTCATCGCTTCAGTGTTTACATAAACCTCATCTTTATTTAGATGCTACTGTATAAGTAGATTGCCTACCCCTTTCCATAAGTTCGGACTTTTGGTTCAAGTGGCTAGTGCATGAACCTTTACATGGTATCAGAGCCCCAGGTCTCGAGTTCAAATCCTGGCTTTCACAATTTATTCTAAATTCCCCGAAGCCTCCTGCCGTGCCCGTCCCTCCGCTGCCTCTTTGCCTGTCTACACGTGTTGACTTGTCTTCTCGTCTCCCCGTCACACGTGAGAGGGGGTGTTGACGTGTATAATTAGATTGCCTGCCCCTTTCCATCAGTTCGGACTTTTGGTTCAAGTGACTAGTGCATGAAGTTTAACAACTACTTCATATGTTCACAAATATGAGTTGGGTTCTGCTTCATGGTCCGCCCTTTTTGGAACTCACCAACGATCAAAACACAAAGACGACTGAGATTTGCTGATACCTCTTTGTTGCGAAGGGCATGATGGTTGAAATTTGCTGGTACCCCTTTAAGTTATATATGAGTTTGGTTTCGGACGGACCACTGAAGCTATCCATTATAAATTTAATTTGCACCGTCAAAACATCTTATATTTACGAGGGAAGGTAGTAACTTAGCCGTGATTTAAAAATATAGATGTTTCTAGTCGTGTAAACTTGCCCCGTGCTATCAGCCTGTTGTAGGCGTACGAGAAATTTATTATTTTATTTTATACTAAAAGCACAATACGTGTGTTTAAAATAGGGACACTACGTTGATCCAGATCATCTAAATTATTTTAATGGTTAGATCTAATATTTGTGGCTAGGATTTACCATAAATTTAATAGTTACGTAACGTACGTAGTCTGATTGGACAATTATTTGACACGCTCTATATATTGTCCCACCAAATAAAATTGTGAAAAACAAAACTGACACGGTTATAGTTGTCACCGTTCTATGTATATGGTCCTACCAAAACAAAGGTAATTAAAGTCGTGTCGCCTTATAACTCTGGCTAGCTGCAACTTTTTTTTATTGAGGGAAGCTAGATCCAATCTTTTTTCCTAACGTAGCCAATCTGCCATGTTTATTATACGTGAGATCAATTTCAGCCTCCACGGTTAATTTTGGAATGGAAAACTACCTAAAAGTACGCTCAGATTAAATAAGGGATTAAAGAGTTTTGTATGTACAAGTTTGAATATTTTTGCATAGGGAAAAAAGAATACACGTCATAAATAAAATGCCTGGTCCCAATCTTTAAGCGCATCCTAGCACACCATCTAAATTGTTTTAAGAGTTAGATGTAAATTAATTGGTTATGTTATAATGAAAAATTATTATTTACGTAACATCATGTGTAGTCAGGTTAAACACATTCAATATATATATATATATATATATATATATATATATATATATATATATAATATATAGAAAACCTGTGTCCACAGATTTTTCTGCCGGTCTATGGTTTTTTAAACGATAGACCCACCTAATAGATTAACAATGTCAATCTTATTTTGGCTGGATCATACCGAATACCACGGATAGCATACTCCAGGTAGAAAAAAAGATACGAGCGCTAGCTAGGTGAGACCGTTCGCGCAAACAAATCTACCTACCTAGCTCCATCAAAAATATCTGAGACCGTGCAAATAAAAAGGTGTACACGCTTAGCTAGCGAGAAGTGGAAAGCATGATTTAGTTGAAGTATAAATGTACCGAGTGTATATATCTAGGCATGCATGGTCATCTCTATTATGTCCTCCGTTTAACAAAGGATGGCTCAACTTTATCTAAGATTAGATATATATCTAGACATGATTTAGTGTATAGGTAAATTTAAATTTATAGAAAATTGAGACATCATTTGTTGGATATCAAGAATATCTATCTACTATATATTAAAAGCAATATACAATTATTTTTTGAGAAAATGCATTGATCCATATATATTAAAGAGCAATAAGACTAAATATTTAAAGAGTACAGATTCTGCCCTCGCATTTGCCAGGGCCACCTTGCTAGTTCACTGAACAATGTAGGCGATCCCCCACGTAACTTAGGAAACGCAACCATGAAGCTCGTCCTGTCCATTTGTCCAATCGTGGAACCGAATGGCATCTAGAGTAGAAATTTAATTCTCCGTTACCTGTAAGGGTCCGTTTAGTTGCGTGGAGGTCCGTTGGCTCGCATGGGGGCGTAAAAATAGACATGTTTGGCTGTCTGGACTCACCTGTGTTGTCGCATCGTACGATTCTTAAAACACCCTCGGGTCAGGCCTGGAGGAATGCCCGGATCGGCCGTTTCTAACGAGCCATCCTTGTCTCACAAAAATCGATAACACCACGTTCCCGCAGAGCCACCACGGGAGATGACGCGAGCTGGCGCAGAACAACGAAAACTCGGCGGGATGAATTCGGACACCGCGCTCCAAATTTCGCCACCGTATATAGGGGTGGCTCTCTCACCGCCAAATCTAAATCCCCTATTTCACATCATTTCAAGCTCACCCACCCTTCCCAATCTAGCGACATGGCCGACTCTTCGTCAACCGCACGGTCGGCGAGGCTAGCGACGGCGACGTTGGCTGTGGCGACAACTACTGGCCGCAGATTGTCGTCTTCTCCCTCTGCATCGATCACTTTGTTTGTTGTAAGCTTCTACAAACTCTAGTCTTAGATCTAGATCTTTTGGGTATACAGGGGATCTGAAAGAATCCATTGTAGGCCATTCCTTTGTCGCTGATCGAGGTTGTCGAGGTTGCATCTGAATCTTCCACGGGGACGATTGTCGCCGTTGCATCTGACTTTTCCACGGGGAAGATTCTGCTGCCTGCATCTTCGCCATGGTCTTCTGCTTCCCCAACCTCGGTGCTGCGTGTGGTTCCTCTGACTGTAAGGCCGCTTTTCTATTCTCGCAGTTCATTAATGTGGTAGTGCTTAAGGATGTGGATGTGGTAGTGGTAGTTCATTGATGTGCTAGTGTTTGTCGTGTAGGCGATCATACCATTGTGCTCCCCTGATCTTTCTGCTCCTACTGCCAATGCTCATCATTGCCTGTTTTCAAGCGCACCTGCCATGGTTTGGAGGCCTGAGATTTCAGAGTTTGTGCTCAACCGGTTGGTTCAGTTTGTCCATATCGGCATTTGTTTTAGCCTAGGATTCAAAGAGGAGCAGATGAAGAAGGTAGATGCTGATATTCTTGCATTCGCTAGCATACATGTGACCACTCTTCAGATCTACAACAACATAAGAAAATGGAGGACCAAGTAGAGCGTCATACTAAAGATGAAATTCGATCGCACTCTGAACTGGAACGAAGATGGTTGCTGCTTCTATGTTGCTGATGAAGAGATGGCGCATGAGTAAATTCAGGTAGTAAGCTTCATTGAGTTCCTTCATAGATCTGAAAGTATGTTATTGTCATCCGCACTAACAATTGTTCCTTCTGGATTGCAGCGCTACCTGAGGCATCGTCAGTATGTCGGTACCCTGATCACGAACTATGCTCAGATGAAGACAATCTTCACGCTCCGATTTGTCTGCAGGACGCAACTGTTCCAACCTAACTTGCTGGTCAGGGCAATCGGCTACATTGTAGACAACGAAGAAGAGTATGCCGAGTACCGTAAGCTGCAGTCATTGGAGAGGAGGAGCTGGCTTAGGACCTGGCTACGCAAGCAGTTTCATGCTTAGTGCTTCCGCTTCCTTTGTCATGATCTGCTGATTTTGGAAGGTGCTCTCGTATTTCTCCATTAGCTAGGACTTGCTTGAACCTTATCTCCGGTCAGTAATGATGAACTTGTTCGAGATGGTATATACTAACTCCTCTTGTGATGAACATGTGATGCATCACGAAGTATATTTGCTTTGCTCATGATGCATCACTCAGTAGGGTAAGTACTTGTTGTGTATTACCAGCAACACATTTGATGAACTGAATACCGGTAATCTCACCACTCTAAGGAAATGGGTTACCACAACACGCTCATATGTAAACAGGGTGTGTGCTGCATGAGCAGGGCAAAAAGTCGTGTGTGCAGACACCCAAACAATGTAAGCTGACTTCCCTCTCCGATGCAGAAAAGACCACACAGGCAACCAAACGACACACGTTTTATGGTCCTATGACCCGTTTGCAACGCGCACTCCCATCTCACTACGCCAATGGTGCACGAATTAGGCCTAAGCTATCAAACGCGCCCTAAGCAACTTACTACTTTCTAGCCGCACCTGTGCTTGTGGCGTGGAAAGATGCCGTCACCTTGCCTGGGGATTCTGGATTCCGGGATGGCGATATCGTTGTCAAAATAGAAGCGCCAGCTTCCTGGCCTCTCCGGTTCGTACTTGGACGAATGAGCTCCCCGTGACTGGCATCGCTGCAGCACGGCACGACACAATGGCGCTCATGCTCGGGCGTCGACGTCGTTTGTCGGATGCCTCGAACACATGGAGGTGCATCGCGCTACGCCATCGTCGTGATCGCGATCGGTCGATCGGTGCCCTCGCATGCTATATCTTGGGGTGTAAAGGTGCGGAGGATTCGCGTGCTAGAGGGGCGGCGGCTTAGGTAAGTGCTCGAGTAAGATCGGATGGTTACCTTTCCCTGCCGAGCTTCATCAGGTGAGAAATAGTTTGGCTACTCGAAGGCTCGGAAAGGTGAGCACGACCGTCAATAAATCGACGTGTTTTAAAACAATGGATAGAGAAATATCTTCTCGGCCTGCAGAACTAAAGATGCACAAATTCATTACTACATCTCCAATGCTCCTTTCATTTGCAAAAGCTGACCCAATGCAATAGAGGTGGCACCAGCAGAAAAGAAGTGAGCTGGCTAGCTATATCTATCTACATGAGCTAATTGTATTTATCTGCATTAGATACCCAGTTTAGTTGAACAACTTGACGAGTCCATTTTATATAAGCGCAATTAAACTGACAACTTGCCAATCTTGGCAGCTAATCAAAGCATGTAAACTAATCTCCTACAATCGAGCATGTATATCACTCGGAGATATAGTATAGTATCGTCCCTGCAACCAAATTAGTTAGGGGTGTTCAGTGCTAGCTCTCGATCAATCGAGCGCATCGAAAGTGCAAACAAGCATGTGACATCGTAAAAGCTCAAACTTTTTTCTGCCATTGCCAGAAAAGGGTGGCTCAGATTCGGTAGCGTCAGCGTGAACTCACCGGAGAAGAAAACATCTTAATTCCGGTATGCACTGAACCTGAACCATGCTGCCTGCCTGCATTCAGTAAACAAGAGTACACAACATGATCATAATAAGGAATTAATTAGGTCGGGATGGTTTAGTTGCAAAGCGCCCAATATATCTGTCTACTGGCAGAAAAAGGCCGGTTTCCTAACTGGAGCAAGGGAGCTCTTAAATGTTGTGAAAGTGGCCGGCTTCACTTCAGTGGAAGCACCGGTGGGCATGAATCATGATGCTGATGAAGCATGGAGGTGAGGTGGTCTAACGGCACAGCTATTGGCCTCTTGCAATAGTAAATTCGATGCATCGATCATGATACAGATGCGCTTTGCTAGCAATTGATTTGTTTAGCTCCTCGATCGGGTAGCTGCAATTTGCATTCCCCGATTCTACTTTTGTTGATGGCAGACGAACGCAGAAGAATGGGTGCCAAATCAAAAGGGGCTTTTGCCGTGAAAATGAACACTCGCCACACGTATTGCCGAGATCGATACCACCCGAAAGCGAGACAAGTGAAATGCAATTCCATTCTGTGTATGGCAAGACCCAAACTTCGGTGGCTCAACAAGTGGGTCTGTTGTGAATCCAGGCAGTGATTGGGATGGGCTGATGCATCCCCGCTTGCTCAAATTCGAATCTCCGTATTCGTAATTTAAGGTTGTGCACAAAATCACTTCTAGTAAAATCATAGCGCTTCAGGTTTCTTTCCTTAAAGCCAAATTCTAACAAGTGGGTCTGTTTTCTGGAAGGGTGGAAGATATGTAGCGAGCGATGAACAAATCAAACAGCCTGAAACAGCCGCCGTCTCCATATCTCATGGTCTTTTCTTGCTTTGCACGCATGTTTGCGTGACGTAACTGGTCACTTGTCGCCAACCTTTCCGCGGTAGTCAAAAGTCTTTACTCGCGTAACAAAAGTCCCAAAGTCAGCAGACCACATGAGAAGAAGGGTCAAGGTCCAGTTACCTGCCAAATGTGTTCAGTCCCGTTCTCTTGTTTAGGAGGAAACAAAACAGCTGCTGGATAGTGACGCTAGGCAGCTCCGGCCGGGGGCATGGAGGAAGTCGACGCGGCTGCCCTCGCCATGAGGGAGGCGTTCTAATGTGGTGGATGCAGCGGAGATCGTTGTATGCGCGGAGGATGACTGGATGAGGGAAGCGTTCTAGATGGTGGATGCGGTTACTGTTGTTGGTCCGTGCGTGCATGACGCCCATATGGGCGTGTCAGCTACGCGCCTATAGGATCGGTGTAGAGCGGTCTGATGCGCACGAGCAACTTGGACAGTGATGGATACCGCCGAGGTGGTCCGCTGCCTGGTAGGGTGTGTAGCCGGCCCAGGGATCATATCCAAGTTCGAAACGGCTTGGCTTCTAGAAAGATGAACCAGGTCGGAGGCAACATAACTCGTTGGAACTGAGAACCACTTAACAAGGTCTACTCGATATGAATTAGACGTAAATCTATCTTTAGCAAAAATCTCGTAAAACAAGAAAATTAATATAGCAACTTATTAAAGAAAATTGAGGGCATACTTAGGTTAATGAGGACGTTTCATTCATCTATATAGGTGTACACTTTGTGAATCTTCTATCCTATAGGATTTCCGCTATAGGAATTCGATAGAAATTGAGTTGCTATGGTAAGTTAACACGGTTCATTATTAAACCATGGATTTGAGTTACCAAAATCCTTCATTAAACACTGGTAGAAAAACGGCCATTGATCGCGGTTCGCAACTGCCATTAGTCGCGGTTGCGCAACCGCGACCAATTATGCGCGACTAAAGGCCCCCCCCTTTAGTCGCGGTTCCTTACGAACCGCGACTAAAGGCCCGTCCACGTGGGCGGCGGGCGAGCGCCGGGGCGGAGGACCTTTAGTCGCGGTTCTTACGGCCAGCCGCGACTAAAGGCCTCCGCGGGTTTAGGGTTCCCCACACCCCCAACCTGGTTTCTTTTTAATTTGTATTGTTTTATTTCTTTTGGGTTTTAATTTTGAAGGAGTTTCACATATTCTACGGTACTACATATATACATGCATATGAATGTACAATTTCAAACAAATTTGAAATTAGAACCAAAAAGAATTCAAGAGGAATATACAATATATATTCAATATCGGATGACCATATACAATTTTGAACAAGTTTCCATCCATAATTTAGTGCATATGAAGTTCTACGTCCTCTACTTAGTGTTCTCCTCTAGGATCGATGACTTCCCTCGGGAACCATCCAGCTAGTTCCTCTTGAAGTGGTCGGAAGCGAGCTTCTGGACTAAGCGTCTTCCGGAGGTTATTCCTCTTGATGTTGGTCTCATCCGACTGGTCCCGCTCATTGGTGTATCTCCGGATCCTCTCACAAACATAGTATCCACATAGATTGGTCCCCGGTGGCTGAATATCCCCGGTCCCGAGCCATTGCCCTTCTAAATTGTAGCTCTTTTTTGAATTCACCGACCTTTTGATCTACGAACCGTCTCCAAACCCTACGAGGCAAAGAGAATTAAATGAACAAGAGAGTTATTAATTAGTTACTTGATATTAGGAAATGAACGAAATAGGCCGATCGATATAGAGCGCAAATGAATGAAAATAATTACTTTTGCATCATTTTTCTCATGTCGGCCCAAATCGCCGCATCCATATTCGAGAGAGTCGTGGATGAGAAGCTGTGGAGGTGTGAAATTGAATTACCATCGGAATCCGGTGGAACCTGCGGACACGATACATGCACAGATCATGCATAACTCATCGATTAGCCACATATCATGCATGGAGTAAACAAAAGAGAATGTGCTCAAGACAGAAACACTCACCCAAAATGGTAAGGAAATAGAATATCACTTTTGAGTTCCTGTTTTCTAAGAAACCGCCACGAGTCTTCCTCCACGTCGGCGGGGTGGTGTTCTAACACATATGAATTAACGATGTGTGGGTCAATGAACCCAACATCATGGATGTTCCTTATTCGCATTTCCCGCTTCTTCATTACGCATAATAGCGTACACAACAAGATAGTTAGGACAATATATAGTGCGAGGCAATGAACGAGATGGGGTAGAAATTAATAAATCACTTACAGAACGTAGCAACTGATGATAGATTTGTCGAGGTCGCGCAGATTGAACAGCTGGAACAATTCACTCCGATGAATTGTTATATAGTAATGTTTGAAGTGATGCTCATATCTAACTTCCGCATAAAAATAGTCTTTTGCGTTTTTAAGTTTTATGTAACCCTTGTACCAATTTAGCGAGACCTTTCATTTGTCGAGGTAGATCCTCTTCTGCGCGAGGCTCGACGAGAGGGCCATTCTTCACATATGTAAATACTACGTCCTTCATTGGCGCCTCATCAAGGCCTAACGGTGCACGAAGAGTGATACCTAAGGTGGCCGCTTGTTCTCTCGGCACTCGTTACGGTCAATCCATGTCGCTGCCGCAGCTGCTATGATATCGGGGGCATCCGGACCGGCGGCTTGCACTATGAGCGGGGCGATCGATTGTTTACTTTGTTCCCAGAGCTGGGCAACTTCTTTCCCCTTTCTAATTTTTTCTCGGCCTCCTCCAAGGCTTTCTTCTCCTGCTTCTTGATGCGTGTAGTTGACACGTCCGTTGGGAACCCCAAGAGGAAGGTGTGATGCGCACAGCGGCAAGTTTCCCTCAGTAAGAAACCAAGGTTTAATCGAACCAGTAGGAGTCAAGAAGCACGTTGAAGGTTGATGGCGGCGGGATGTAGTGCGGCGCAACACCGAGAGATTCGGCGCCAACGTGGAACCTGCACAACACAACCAAAGTACTTTGCCCCAACGAAACGAGTGATGTTGTCAATCTCACCGGCTTGCTTGTAACAAAGGATTAACCGTATTGTGTGGAAGATGATTGTTTGCGAGAGAAAACGAGTAAAACAAGTATTGCGACAGATTTGTATTTCATTATTAAAAGAATGGACCGGGGTCCACAATTCACTAGAGGTGTCTCTCCCATAAGATAAAAGCATGTTGGGTGAACAAATTACGGTCGGGCAATTGACAAATAGAGAGGGCATAACAATGCACATACATGATATGATAAGTATAGTGAGATTTAATTGGGCATTACGACAAAGTACATAGACCGCCATCCAAGCTGCATCTATGCCTAAAAAGTCCACCTTCGGGTTATCGTCCGAACCCCTTCCGGTATTAAGTTGCAAAGCAACGAGACAATTGCATTAAGTATGGTGCGTAATGTAATCAACAACTACATCCTCGAACATAGCGCCAATGTTTTATCCCTAGTGGCAACAACACAACACAACCTTAGAACTTTACGTCACTTTGTCCCGGTGTCAATGCGGGCATGAACCCACTATCGAGCATAAATACTCCCTCTTGGAGTTAAAAGCAAAAACTTGGCCAAAGCCTCTACTAGTAACGGAGAGCATGCAAGATCATAAACAACACATATGTAATAACTTGATAATTAACATAACATGGTATTCTCTATCCATCGGATCCCGACAAACACAACATAGAGTATTACGGATAGATGATCTTGATCATGTTAGGCAGCTCACAAGATCCAACAATGAAGCACAATGAGGAGAAGACAACCATCTAGCTACTGCTATGGACCCATAGTCCGAGGGTGAACTACTCACTCATCACTCCGGAGGCGACCATGGCGGTGTAGAGTCCTCCGGGAGATGAATCCCCTCTCCGGCAGGGTGCCGGAGGAGATCTCCAGAATCCCCCGAGATGGGATCGACGGCGGCGGCGTCTCAGTAAGGTTTTCCATATCGTGGTTTTTTCGCATCAGGGGTTTCGCGACGGAGGCTTTAAGTAGGCGGAAGGGCAGAGTCGGGGGCTCGACGAGGGGCCCACACCATAGGGCGGCGCGGGCCCCCCTTGGCGCGCCGCCTTGTGGTGTCGCCATCTCGTGGCCCCACTTCGTATGCTCTTCGGTCTTCCGGAAGGTTCGTGGCAAAATAGGCCCCTGGGTCTTCGTTTCGTCCAATTCCGAGAATATTTCGTTACTAGGATTTACGAAACCAAAAACAGCGAGAAAACGAGAGCCGGCACTTCGGCATCTTGTTAATAGGTTAGTTCCGGAAAATGCACGAATATGACATAAAGTGTGCATAAAACATGTAGGTATCATCAATAATATGGCATAGAACATAAGAAATTATCGATACGTCGGAGACGTATCAAGCATCCCCAAGCTTAGTTCTGCTCGTCCCGAGCAGGTAAAACGATAACAAAGATAATTTACGAAGTGATATGCCATCATAACCTTGATCATACTATTTGTAAACATATGTAGTGAATGCAGCGATCAAAACAATGGTAATGACATGAGTAAACAAGTGAATCATAAAGCAAAGACTTTTCATGAATAGTACTTCAAGACAAGTATTAATAAGTCTTGCATAAGAGTTAACTCATAAAGCAATAAATCAAAGTAAAGGCATTGAAGCAACACAAAGGAAGATTAAGTTTCAGCGAGTTGCTTTCAACTTGTAACATGTATATCTCATGGATAATTGTCAACATAGAGTAATATAACAAGTACAATATGCAAATATGTAGGAATCAATGCACAGGTTCACACAAGTGTTTGCTTCTTGAGGTGGAGAGAGATAGGTGAACTTACTCAACATAAAAGTAAAAGAGAATGGTCCTTCAAAGAGGAAAGCATCGATTGCTATATTTGTGCTAGAGCTTTTATTTTGAAAACATGAAACAATTTTGTCAACGGTAGTAATAAAGCATATGAGTTATGTACATTATATCTTACAAGTTGCAAATCTCATGCATAGTATACTAATAGTGCCCGCACCTTGTCCTAATTAACTTGGACTACCGAGATCTTTGCAATGCACATGTTTTAACCAAGTGTCACAATGGGGTACCTCCATGCCGCTTCGTACAAAGGTCTAAAGAGAAAGCTCGCATTTTGGATTTCTCGCTTTTGATTATTCTCAACTTAGACATCCATATCGGGACAACATGGACAACGAGATAATGGACTCCTCTTTAATGCATAAGCATGTGGCAACAATTATTATTCTCATATGAGATTGAGGATATATGTCCAAACTGAAACTTCCACCATGAATCATGGCTTTAGTTAGCGGCCCAAAGTTCTTCTCTAACAGTATGCATGCTCCAACCATAAAGGTGGTAGATCTCTCTTACTTCAGACAAGACGGACATGCATAGCAACTCACATGATATTCAACAAAGAATAGTTGATGGCGGCCCTAGAAGCATGGTTATCGCACAACAAGCAACTTAATAAGAGATAAAGTGCATAAGTACATATTCAATACCACAATAGTTTTTAAGCTATTTGTCCCATGAGCTATATATTGCAAAGGTGAATGATGGAATTTTAAAGGTAGCACTCAAGCAATTTACTTTGGAATGGCGGATAAATACCATGTACTAGGTATGTATGGTGGACACAAATGGCATAGTGGTTGGCTCAAGGATTTTGGATGCATGAGAAGTATTCCCTCTCGATACAAGGTTTAGGCTAGCAAGGTTATTTGAAACAAACACAAGGATGAACGGTACAGCAAAACTCACATAAAAGACATATTGTAAACATTATAAGACTCCATACCGTCTTCCTTGTTGTTCAAAACTCAATACTAGATATTATCTAGACTCTAGAGAAACCAAATATGCAAACCAAATTAGCAAGCTCTAAGTATTTCTTCATTAATGGGTGCAAAGTATATGATGCAAGAGCTTAAACATGAGCACAACAATTGCCAAGTATCAAATTATCCAAAACATTTTAGAGTTACTAAATGTAGCATTTTCCAATTCCAACCATATAACAATTTAACGAAGATGAAACTTCGCCATGAATACTATGAGTAGAGCCTAAGGACATATTTGTCCATATGCTACAGCGGAGCGTGTCTCTCTCCCATAAAGTGAATGCTAGGATCCATTTTATTCAAACAAAACAAAAACAAAAACAAACCGACGCTCCAAGCAAAGTGCATAAGATGTGACGGAATAAAAATATAGTTTCGGGGAGGAACTCGATAATGTTGTCGATGAAGAAGGGGATGCCTTGGGCATCCCCAAGCTTAGACGCTTGAGTCTTCTTAGAATATGCAGGGGTGAACCACCGGGGCATCCCCAAGCTTAGAGCTTTCACTCTCCTTGATCATATTGCATCATACTCCTCTCTTGATCCTTGAAAACTTCCTCCACACCAAACTCGAAACAACTCATTAGAGGGTTAGTGCATAATAAAAATTCACATGTTCAGAGGTGACACAATCATTCTTAACACTTCTGGACATTGCATAAAGCTACTGGACATTAATGGATCAAAGAAATTCATCCAACATAGCAAAAGAGGCAATGCAAAATAAAAGGCAGAATCTGTCAAAACAGAACAGTCCGTAAAGATGGATTTTATTAGGCCACCAGACTTGCTCAAACGAAAATGCTCAAATTGAATGAAAGTTGCGTACATATCTGAGGATCATGCACGTAAATTGGCTTAATTTTCTGAGCTACCTACAGGGAGGTAGACCCAGATTCGTGACAGCAAAGAAATCTGGAACTGCGCAGTAATCCAAATCTAGTACTTACTTTACTATCAAAGACTTTACTTGGCACAACAAAACTCAAAACTAAGATAAGGAGAGGTTGCTACAGTAGTAAACAACTTCCAAGACACAAATATAAAACAAAAATACTGTAGTAAAACATGGGTTGTCTCCCATAAGCGCTTTTCTTTAACGCCTTTCAGCTAGGCGCAGAAAGTGTAACTCAAGTGACATCGAAGGGTGGTGCACCTACAACGGGGTTTGGAGTTTTCTCAACCATGCATAGTATATTAGATACATAAGTTTCAGCGTCTCCCTTTTTATTAGTCTTGGGCTTGCTACTCTCATCAAACAAATTTTCAGGAACAAGCCAAGCATAGTTATGTTCTAGTGCATCATTCTTAGCTAGGAGTTTACATGGTATTGGTGCTTTGATCTCCCCACCATCATTAGCATTATTTGTGTACCTTATCCTATCCATATCTATTTTTTCAAGGAGACTAACAAAATTAGTATGAGAACCAAGCATATTGAATTTAGCGAAGACCTTTCTAGCCTCTCTTGCTAGACCACCAAATTCTCTAAGAAGGGTTTCTAAAACAAAATATTTCTTTTCCCCCTCTTCCATATCACCAAGTGTAAGAAACATGTGTTGGATTATAGGATTTAGATTAACAAATTTAGTTTCCAACAGGCGAACTAAAGCAGCAGCAGTAATTTCATAAGTAGGAGCAAGTTCTACCAAGTGTCTATCTTCAAAATCTTCAATGGTACTAACATGGGTAAAAAATTCTTCTATATTGTTCCTCCCAATTATAGACCCTTGTCCTACCGGTATGTTCTTTGCGGTAAAATTAAAAGGAAACATGATGAAATAAGTAAAGTAAATGCAAGTAACTAATAATTTTTTTTTGTATTTTTGATATAGCAAACAAGACAGTAAATAAAGTAAAGCTAGCAACTAATTTTTTTGTGTTTTGATATAATGCAGCAAACAAAGTAGTAAATAAAATAAAGCAAGACAAAAACAAAGTAAAGAGATTGGGAAGTGGAGACTCCCCTTGCAGCGTGTCTTGATCTCCCCGGCAACGGCGCCGGAAATTTGCTTGATGCGTGTAGTTGACACGTCCGTTGGGAACCCCAAGAGGAAGGTGTGATGCGCACAGCGGCAAGTTTCCCTCAGTAAGAAACCAAGGTTTAATCGAACCAGTAGGGAGTCAAGAAGCACGTTGAAGGTTGATGGCAGCGGGATGTAGTGCGGCGCAACACCAGAGATTCCGGCGCCAACGTGGAACCTGCACAACACAACCAAAGTACTTTGCCCCAACGAAACAATGAGGTTGTCAATCTCACCGGCTTACTGTAACAAAGGATTAACCGTATTGTGTGGAAGATGATTGTTTGCAGAGAAAACAGTAAAACAAGTATTGCAGCAGATTTGTATTTCAGTATTAAAAAAATGGACCGGGGTCCACAATTCACTAGAGGTGTCTCTCCCATAAGATAAAAGCATGTTGGATGAACAAATTACAGTCGGGCAATTGACAAATAGAGAGGACATAACAATGCACATACATGATATGATAAGTATAGTGAGATTTAATTGGGCATTACGACAAAGTACATAGACCGCCATCCAACTGCATCTATGCCTAAAAAGTCCACCTTCAGGTTATCGTCCGAACCCCTTCCAGTATTAAGTTGCAAAGCAACGGACAATTGCATTAAGTATGGTGCGTAATGTAATCAACAACTACATCCTCGGACATAGCGCCAATGTTTTATCCCTAGTAGCAACGAGCACAACACAACCTTAGAACTTTCTGTCACTCGTCCCGGTGTCAATGCGGGCATGAACCCACTATCGAGCATAAATATTCCCTCTTGGAGTTAAAAGCAAAAACTTGGCCGAGCCTCTACTAGTAACGGAGAGCATGCAAGATCATAAACAACACATATGTAATAACTTGATAATTAACATAACATGGTATTCTCTATCCATCGGATCCCGACAAACACAACATAGAGTATTACGGATAGATGATCTTGATCATGTTAGGCAGCTCACAAGATCCAACAATGAAGCACAATGAGGAGAAGACAACCATCTAGCTACCGCTATGGACCCATAGTCCAGGGGTGAACTACTCGCTCATCACTCCGGAGGCGACCATGGCGGTGTAGAGTCCTCCGGGAGATGAATCCCCTCTCCGGCACGGGTGCCGGAGGAGATCTCCGTAATCCCCGAGATGGGATCGGCGGCGGCGGCGTCTCGCAAGGTTTTCCGTATCGTGGTTTTTCGCATCGGGGTTTCGCGACGGAGGCTTTAAGTAGGCGGAAGGGCAGAGTCGGGGCCCGACGAGGGGCCCACACCATAGGGCGGCGCGGGCCCCCCTTGGCCGCGCCGCCTTGTGGTGTCGCCACCTCGTGGCCCCACTTCGTATGCTCTTCGGTCTTCCGGAAGGTTCGTGGCAAAATAGGCCCTCGGGTCTTCGTTTCGTCCAATTCCGAGAATATTTCGTTACTAGGATTTCTGAAACCAAAAACAGCAGAAAACGAGAACCGGCACTTCGGCATCTTGTTAATAGGTTAGTTCCAGAAAATGCACGAATATGACATAAAGTATGCATAAAACATGTAGGTATCATCAATAATATGGCATAGAACATAAGAAATTATCGATACGTCGGAGACGTATCACTTCTCCGCCAACTCTTGGTTCCTCTTGAACGCGAGTGCTTGCCTACGAAGTTCACGTGCATAGTCGTCAGGCAGATTCTTTGCGGCTTGGGACGGTGTGTTCAAAAATGACTTAGCCCACTTCTTTTGCTCATCAAGAAATATCGGCTTGGGCTCGGGCTCTATTTTCTTCTTGCGGCTCGCCTTCCATTTCTCTAAATCAGCAGCCGCGCCGCCTCGACTTCCTCGGCACTACATTCCCAAGGCCTCGTGGGGAGAGGCTTCATTGATGGCTCCGGTACCTTTGTTTTCTTAGGTACGTAAGGGTCCGGGTTAATAATCCGGGACTGCTCCGCTTCGCTTCTTCGCCGGAGGTGGATTGGGGGGCGGCGTCGCTGCCCGCCGGGGCGGACAAGGTGCGCGGCTGCTACCCGCCGGAGGTGAATTGGGGGGCGGCGTCGGCCCTCGTGAAGGAGGTGTAGGTGAAGCACCACCACCACCACCGCCACCGCCGCCACCACCACCACCGTAGGGGGTGGACTTGTTGGCGCCTCGCCCGGAAACTTGATAAACTTCTTCGCCATAGAATGAACTGGCGCTTGACATCTCCAAGTCTTGTCGCCCCTTCGGGTGTAGTAATGTCAATGTCCAGGTCCTCAAACCCTTGGACTATGTCCTCCACCGTGACACGAGCATAGCCATCTTGAATGGGGTTGTTGTGGTGGAGTGCTCCGAGTGGTAAAGCACTGCCGATGGCTACCTTCATGGACATGTTCCCGATAGGATAATACAGATGACATGCTTTCATCTCCTTTATATCGTCCACGGGGTAGTGAGGAGGCTCCGGTGCAGTAATTTCGACCACCAGAGGCTCCGGTGCAGTAATTTCGATCGTCGGTGCACCGGCCCGATGGGGCCTCCGTGGAAGCCACGCTGCTTCTCCGCGGGCTGGCTTCCGAGATCCAATGGATGATCTTCATGCTGCGCGCGAGCTGCATATCTTTCGGCTACTAGTACACTCACGGTTTTCTTCATGACATCCATTTCCGATGCCAACCGCGCCACAACATCCGCTTCCCGATCCATCTTTCTCTTACGGCTTCGTAGCCGTACGGGTCATCGTTAGGGGGAACCCTAATTTCCACGGAATGTGCCCCATGCCTCGTACACGTCCTCCGTGTTCAGGATTCCCGAGGGCTTTTGTCAGGGCGTCGTTCTCTCTGTTGAACTTGATCCTCCCCTCTTGAGCATCCCTCATTGCCTCAATAAGCTTTTGGGTGGGTTTAATTATTTTGCCCTGGTAAACACACTCCCCTGGTCTCCGGGTTCGGCGATCCCCCATGCCCGTACCACCGGCTTTTGGCCCTTGGGTCCCATCCCTCCGTCACTGGACGGATTCCTCGCGCCCTCGGCTCGTTCTCCATCTTCTCCCACCTAGGCTGCCAAAGCGATACCCTCTGGCCCCATTTTATGATTGTACTCCTTCTTGGCCGCATTATCCTTATTTTTTTCGATATTTCAAGGAACTGCTCCGATTTCTTTTGCTTCACAAATTCTGGCCAATCATGTTGCGAGTTTCTCATATTGTCCTTTGAAATCCGGAGTCTTGCCCTGCTTGACAAAGTCATGGGCTAGATTTTGCTTGTATTTCCGGAATGCGTTGGACATCTTAGAAAGAGCGAACTGTTTGACTAGCTTGCACCTCTCCTTGTTTTTCGCAATCTTGTTACCCTCCTCATCGTATTTGCGGTATTCGGAGGTAGAACGAAATGTTCCATAAGCTTTTTGAAGCAATCTTTTTTTGTTCTCTTATCGACAAAAGTGAAACCAAGACGTGCCTTCTTTGGCTCATTCCACTCCCGGACGGTGATCGAGATGTTGTCTCTAACAACGGCTCCGCATTGGCCGATAAACTTGGTGGCGTTCTTGCTCGGGCTCCAGCTGGCCTGCCGGTTGCTTCCTCGACAACATCGATGGTGCATGTTTCTCCTGATTTTATCGTCTTGGTTGCGCCACGCTTTGACGACGACGTACTCGATTGTTTCGACGATCCGGCCGAGGGCTAAAATAAGAAAGAGAGTCGCGCGCGTTAGTACACACATATTTATTCAAATCAGTTAGTTTGTATCACCAGAGGCTCAATGTATATATATACCTCGACGCCGGAGGTGGTTGCTACTTCCAATTGAAGATCGTCGTTTATCGACGTTTCTTCGGCACCATCTTCTTGACCATGCCCTTCATCTTCACCGTCAAGGTTCGGATAAGAATCGATATCATCTTCTTCTTGTCCGGTCGGCACATATAGAACATCGCCTTTTATGATGCCGAAGATATGTTCTTCGACCGTCCGGATCATAGTTGTCCATAATTGGGTCAGCTCTATCGTCCGTCATATGTCGAGTCCCGAAAACATGTAGTCAAAACAAATTAATTAAGTGCGAGAAGGGGGCGGTGGCGGTGGCGAAAGGGCGGTGCCAAAAGGAGGGGCCGGCGAGTCTGGAAGGGGTGGGAGAGGGTGTCGCGGAAGAGCGCGTGTGTGCGCCGGGAGAGATTGGAGGGGCCGGGCGCCGGCGGGCGCCGCCCTAGCTATTGCATGTGTGCGTGTGTGGCGCGCGCCCGGCCGGCCGCCGGCCTCCTCTCCCCACTCGTACGTGTGGCGCCGGTGGGGAAATTATAAGTCTCAATTACAGTCTCAAATTTTAAGTCTCAAATTTTAAGTCTCAAATTTTAAGTCTCAAATTTTTAAGTCTTAAATTTTAAGTCTTCTTTTAGTTTTTTAAGTCTCAAATTTTAAGTCTTCTTTTAGTTTTTTAAGTCTCAAATTTTAAGTCAAATTTTAATTAGTTCCTTTTTAAGTCAAATTTTAAGTCTTCTTTTAGTTTTTTTAGTCTCAAATTTTAAGTCAAATTTTAATTAGTTCCTTTTTAAGTGAAATTTTAGTGAAATTTTACAAGAAAAAAAACTAAAAAAGAAAAAAAAACGGCCGGGCGGCGCCCCCGGCCCCTTCTCTCTGATCTCCTCTCTCTCTCTCACCGCGGGTCACCCCCGGCCCCCTTCTCTCTGGCCGGTGGCTCCGGATCGACGGCGGGCGGCGCGGCGCGTTAGAGTGGCGGCGGCGGCTGTCGGGCACGGCGACGGCGCGCGGCGACGACTCGAGGGCGGCGGCGCGCGGCGGTTGTGTACGCGCGCGGCGGTTTTGCGCACGGCGGAGACGACAAGGGCGCGGCGACGTACGGCGTGGGCGACGACGAGGGCGCGACGACGTCCGACGAGGGCGACGACGAGGGCACGGCGACAAGGGCAACGACGAGGCGGCGATGGCGCGCGGCTGCAGGGGTTTCGGCGGAGAAGACGACTGGCGCGGCCATTCGCGCGCATTAGAATTTATAGGGACAGCCCTTTAGTCGCGGTTGGGGTCGCCAACCGCGACTAAAAGTACTTCTAGTCGCGGTTGGCGACCCCAACCGCGACTAAAGGGTTTTTCGCCGGGTTTTTAATTTCCGTGCGCAAGGACCTTTAGTCACGGTTGGCCGAGGCTAGCCGCGACTAAAGGTCTTTTTTGAAAATACTTTTCTTTTTTGAAAATCATATAATACATATAATATATCAATAAATACAGAAAAATAAAACTAATTCAATTCAAAATGTTAAAAATACAAATAATATATCAAAAAATTCAGAAAAATAAAACTAATTCAATTCAAAATGTTAAAAATACAAATAATATATCAAAAAAAGTAGAAAAATAAAACTAATTCAATTCAAATTCTTAAAAATACAAATAATATATCAAAAAAATCAGAAAAATAAAACTAATTCAATTCAAATTCTTAAAAATACAAATAATATATCCAAAAAATCAGAAAAATAAAACTAATTCAATTCAAATTCTTAAAAATACGAATAATATATTAAAAAATCAAAAAAATAAAACTAATTCAATTCAAATTCTTAAAAATACAAATAATATATCAAAAAAATCAGAAAAATTCTTCCCGCCACTTTCTTCCCGCCACTTTCTTCCCGCCACTTTCTTCTCGCCACTTTCTTCCCGCCTCTTTCTTCCCGCCACTTTCTTCCCGCCTCTTTCTTCCCGCCTCCTGTCTTCCCGCTCCCATTTTTCCCGCCATTTGTCACTACATATAGGTAGCCCGGCTTAGCCGGCATTATCACATCTCTACAATCTCTCATCACTCTCTCATGGCTTCCACCGCACCCACTCTAACCTACCAGCAGGTGGAGGAGCTTTGCGCCTCGAACTACCCTTGCCCACCGGGCTACCGCGTCCCCGCCGGCTGGAGCCTAAGCGCCGCGGCGTGCCGGTCCCTCCCGTCCCTCGAGTACTGCGCGCCGGGCGGCCATCACGAACCACTACTACCTCGACCTCACGCCGGAGCAGCGGATGAATCCCCGCCGGCATCCCGATAACCGAGCATACTTGGGACGCCTTCTTCATCAATCGGCGTGAGAGGGCGCTCGCCAGGTATGAGGAGGACGGTCTGCGCTCCCGGAAACTTCCACGAGGCCGGCCGTCGGCTATGGTGGTACGGCCGGACTGCGGAGCGTCATGGACTACATCACGGCCGGCGATATCCCCGCTCCGCGCTACCCTCGGTTCGAGCCACGAGCGCCGCCCGACGAGCGGCACGACGACGACGCCGGCAACTTAGAAGGCGACGACTACCAGTACAACGGCGGCGGCTATGAAGACTACGAGTATGCATATTATACGCCTAGGCAGGAGTATGACTAAATCACTCCAAATTTCATGTATGCGGGAGTATGACTTAGTCACTCCAAATTTTACGTATGCGGAGTATGACTTAGTCACTCCAAATTTCATGTATGCGGGAGTATGACTTAGTCACTCCAAATTTCTGTATGCGGGAGTATGGCTGAATCACTCCAAATTTCATGTATCATCGGTGCTATCTCGAGTCAATTGAATCATTCGAAAATGGACACCAAACACATCACGGGTAATATAATTCACATGATCCATTCAACAAAGTTTGGTACAATAAATTATTACACATCATTTCTTTCCTTGTGTCCCTGCTTGCTTACGATTGTGCCGTATCCATGGAGCATCCTCATCATTTAACTTAATGCTTGGGTCGGTGTTCACTTTGAAGGGCGGAATTTCAGCAAACATATTATAATCTTCTGACATGTCTGTCTTGTCCTCCACTCCCACGATGTTTCTTTTCCACTGAAAGAACAATGTGGCGCTTTGGATCATCGCATGATGTACTGATCGTTTTCTTATCTTTCCGTTTCCTCGGTTTGCTACTCATGTCCTTCACATAGAAAACCCGAGCGACATCTTTCGCTAGGACGAATGGTTCGTCAAGGTAACCAAGATTGTTGAAATCCACCATTGTCATTCCGTATTGCTGGTCCACCTTTACCCCAACTCCTGTTAGCTTGAACCATTTGCACCGGAACAAAGGGACCCTAAAGGAGGGTCCATAGTCAAGTTCCCATATCTCCTCTATGTAACCATAATATGTGACCTTTTGCCCATTCTCGGTTGCTGCATCAAAGCGGACACCACTGTTTTGGTTGGTGCTCTTTTTATCTTGGGCGATCGTGTAAAATGTATTCCCATTTATCTCGTACCCTTGTAAAGTCGTTATAGTCGAAGATGGTGTCTTGGCCAACATGTACAGCTGATCTACAACATGTTCGTCATTCATTAAATGTTTTCTCAACCAAGCTGCCGAAAGTCTCCATGTGGGCCTTCCTAATCCAGGATTCGGGCTTCCCGGGGTTGTCCGAGCGTAAAATATTCTTGTGTTTCTCAAAGTACGGAGCCACCAAGATGGAATTGGTCGGAAGCGTGTGGTGTGCTTCGGTCGAGAGAATGGCCGTCCATACATATCGTTGATTTCCTTCCGATCGTGCCTTTTCCACTTAGTCTCCCCTCGTGCCGCAATCGAGGAAGACCAATCGGCTTAAGGTCGGGAACAAAGTCAACACAAAACTCAATTACCTCCTCATTTCCATAGCCCTTGGCGATGCTTCCTTCACGGCCTAGCACGGTTACTGAACATATTTCTTTAATATTCCCATGAACCTCTCGAAGGGGAACATATTGTGTAGAAATACGGGACCGAGAATGGAAATCTCATCGACTAGGTGAACCAGGAGGTGCGTCATAATATGGAAGAAGGATGGTGGGAACACCAACTCGAAGCTCGACAAGACATTGGATCACATCGTTACTGTAACCGTGGTAGAACTTACGGATTGATTACCTTCGAGAGATTGCATTGAGGAATGCACATAGCTTCACAATGGCTACTCGAACATTTTCCGGCAGGAGCCCCTCAAAGCAATCGGAAGCAATTGCGTCATAATCACGTGGCGGTCGTGAGACTTCGGGTTTTGGAACTTTTTCTCCGCCATGTTTATTATTCCCTTTATATTGGACGAGAATCCAGACGGGACCTTCATACTTGCTCGAGGCATTCAAAAAAGATGACCTTCTCTTCTTTGGTCGGAGCGTAGGCTGGCACGACCTTGAAACCGTTCCGGATGCTCGGTCATCGGGGTCTTTCAAACTTTGCTTGGTCTGCCGTGCTTCCTTTGTATCATTTGACTTCCCATACACGCCCAAGAAGCTTAGGAGGTTCACGCAAATATTCTTCGTAACGTGCATCACGTCGATTGCATAGCGGACTTCTAGGACTTTCCAATATTCTAGATCCCAGAATATAGATTTCTTCTTCCACATGGCTGCGTGCCCATCAGCTCCCTTCGGAACTAATTGTCCGCCAGGACCCTTTCCAAAGATGACTTTCAAATCCTTGACCATATCAAATACCTCAGCACCAGTGTGTTCCGCAGGCTTCGGCCGGTGATCTGCCTTGCCGTTGTAATGCTTGCCTTTCTTTCTTGCTTGGATGACCTTTCGGAAGAAATCGACGATGCCCAAGGTACACGTTCTTCTTACAATTTGGCAAATGTACACTTTCAGTCTCATGTAAGCGGTGCGTGCATGCATTGTATCCCTTATTTGACGGTCCCGAAAGGTTACTAAGAGCAGGCCAATCGTTGATGGTTACGAAAAGCAACGCTCGTAGGTCAAATTCCTCTTCTTTGTGCTCATCCCACACACGGACACCAGGTCTGCCCCACGGCTGTAAAAGTTCATCAACTAATGGCCTTAGGTACACATCGATGCCGTTGCCGGGTTGCTTCGGACCTTGGATGAGAACTGGCATCATAATGAACTTCTGCTTCATGCACAACCAAGGAGGAAGGTTGTAGATGCATAGAGTCACGGGCCAGGTGCTATGGCTGGAGCTCTGCTCGCCAAAAGGATTCATGCCATCCGTACTTAGACCAAATCTTATGTTCCTTGCGTCGGTGCAAAATCTTTGAACTCTCTGTCGATCTTTCTCCATTGCGTTCCATCTGCGGGGTGTCTCAACTCCCCGTCCAGACTTACGGTCCTCTTTGTGCCATCGCAACAACTTGGCATGCTCTTTGTTCCTAAACAGGACGTTTCAACCGTGGTATTATAGGAGCATACCACATCACCTTGGCGGGAACCCTCTTCCTGGGTTTCGGCCCTCAACATCGTCACCGGGTCATCGCCTACGATCTTATAACGCAATGCGGTGCATACCGGGCATTCATTCAAATTCTCGTATTCACCGCGGTAGAGGATGCGGTCGTTGATGCATGCATGTATCTTGAGAACCTCTAAACCTAGAGGGCGAGACAACCTTCTTTGCTTCGTACGTGCTTGGCGGGCAACTCGTTATTCTTTGGAAACATATTCTTCAACATTTTCAGCAAGTTTTCAAATGCCGAGTCAGCTACACCTGCCTGTGCCTTCCATTTTAGCAAATCCGGTGTGCAGCCCAGCTTTTTCGGACCATCATCGCATCCGGGGTACAGCGCCTTCTGTGATCCTCTAACATGCGATCCAAATTCTCCCTCTCCTTTTCGGTTTCGCAACGTCTCCGTGCATCGGCAATGGTCCGACCAAGATCATCAACGGGATCATCACGTGCCTCTTCTTCACCTTCCCCTTCACCTTCCCCTTCACCTTCAGCATCCTCCATGAAAGTATCACCGAAATGAGCAAGATAGCTTTCATCGATGAAATCATCCCCTTATAACCCCTCTTTCTCCATGCTTGGTCCAACAATTATAGCTTGGCATGAAACCGTGCCGAAGCAGGTGCATGTGAACATCTCTTGAGGAAGAGTAACCCTTCTGATTCTTACAGTTAACACATGGACAGATAACAAAACCCCACTGCTTGTTCGCATTAGCCACTACGAGAAATCTTTCAAACCCGTCTTGAACTCTTGCCGGAGAGTCGGTTACCGTACATCCATTGCCGATTCATACGCATTATTATAATATAAAATATATAATTAACCATCATGCATTTGTTAAACTAACTAGCTACAAACAATATAAATTAAACAATGAACTACACACATGCATATTTTATCAATGACACATCAAAGGTTCAAGTTGCTAACCGCGATCGAGGAGGAAAAAATAAATGAGAAAGCTCAAGTGTGGCTCCAACACTTCATATCATGTTTGTTTCATGCTCTTGGGGCATTTCATCAAACACCTTATGTGCATAAGAGGAACCAAAAGCAAACCTAACACTCACTTGTGAAGTTTGTGAAGAGAATGGCTCCAAATGGCTAAGTGTTGGCTGCTGGATGGGTATATATAGGGGAGGGGCTTTAGTCCCGGTTGGCCCAGCCAACCGCGACTAAAGGCCTTCGGGCACCTTTAGTCGCGGTTGGCCCGGCCAACCACGACTAAAGCCCCCGACGTGCACCAGCTGGCCACCGTGCGCCCTGGGCCCAGGCCTTTGGTCGCGGTTCGCCACCCGAACCGCGACTAAAGACCCCATTAGTCGCGGTTCCTATAGCTTCGCGACTAATGGGGCTTCCCGGAAGGCTGTTTTTCTACCAGTGAAAATTGGAAGAACCGGATATGGCTGGTACAAATCGCATTTCGGAGATTTGTACTATCCTATGGTGATAAGTTAGTCCTAGCGATTTGTACTATCCTATGGTGATAGGTTAGTTCTTATCAATTCAGTATTAACTAGTTGGGATTGGGATTTCTATTTTCGTGCCCTCAGGTCCTTAGTTATACTCAGTTTTCCCCACCTTCTTAGTTTTTCCTTAGTTTTTCCCAAGCCCTTGTCTGAAACCCGCAGAAGGAGCTCGGACGGAAGGAATCCCGTTAAGTTGACCGTTCCATGCTGACGAGTGGGGCCGCGTCGTGTGGGGCTGGTAGGAAGGGACCGCGTGGGACATGATGAGACCGTGTTTGGTCGGAGCGGTGGCTGTAGCGTGTGGGGCCGTAGCATGTGGAGCCGTGTGGGTCCAGGACGTGGGCACGCGTATTTTCTTTCTCTTTCCCCCAGATTAGCAGTTTTCAATGTACCCTTTTCCTCTCTCTAGCTCGATCTCATTCATTCTTGATAGTCCAAATTGATAGCAAATCTTGAGCAGCTTCTCCTTCTGTTTTTTAACGCCATTCATTTCTTTATGCCTTCGTTTTTATCCAATCAGGTAAGAAATCTAGGGCACAAATTGATGACCCACAAGTATAGGGGATCGCAACAGTCTTCGAGGGAAGTATTACCCAATTTATTGATTCGACACAAGGGGAGACAAAGAATACTTGAAAGCCTTAACAGCGGAGTTGTCAATTCAGCTGCACACTGGAAACGAGACTTGCTCGCAAGAGTTTATCGATAGTAACGAGTTTTATAGTAGTAACGATGATGAAATAACGACGCGGAAGTAACAAAGACAGCAGTAGTGATTTTAGTAAACAGCGGGATTAAAATACGTAGGCACGGGGACGGATGACGGGCGTTGCATGGATGAGAGAAACTCATGTAACAATCATAGCGAGGGCATTTGCGAGATAATAATAAAACGGTGTCCAAGTACTAATCAATCAATAGGCATGTGTTCCAATTATAGTCGTACGTGCTCGCAATGAGAAACTTGCACAACATCTTCTGTCCTACCAGCCGGTGGCAGCCGGGCCTACTGGATATTAAGGTACTCCTTTTAATAGAGTACCGGAGCAAAGCATTAACACTCCGTGAACACATGTGATCCTCACATCACTACCATTCCCTCCGGTTGTCCCGATTTCTGTCACTTCGGGGCCATTGGTTCCGGACAACGACATGTGTATACAACTTATAGGTAAGACCATAAACAACGAATATCATGATGAAACAATAACATGTTCAGATCTGAGATCATGGCACTCGGGCCCTAGTGACAAGCATTAAGCATAACAAGTTGCAACAATATCATAAAAGTACCATCTACGGACACTAGGCACTATGCCCTAACAATCTTATGCTATTACATGACCAATCTCATCCAATCCCTACCATCCCCTTCGGCGGGGGAATTACTCACACATGGATGGGGGAAACATTGCTGGTTGATGGAGAGGCGTTGGCGGTGATGGCGGCGATGATCTCCTCCAATTCCCCGTCCCGGCGGAGTGCCGAACGGAGACTTCGGCTCCCGCGACGGAGTTTCGCGATGTGGCGGCGTTCCGGAGGGTTTCGGCGACTTCCCCTTCTCTCCCGGGCGTTTTTAGGTCGAGGCGAATAAGTAGTCCGAAGGAGGCGTCGGAGGCCGGCCGAGGGGCCACACCACCCGGCCGCGCGGGCCCCCCTGGGCCGCGCCACCAGGTGGTGTGGGGCCCTCGGGCCTCCACTTCAATTGCCCTTCTGGCTCCGTTAGTTTCCTGGGAAAATAGGGCCTTCTGCATAAATTCCGGGGTTTTTCCCGAAAGTTGGATTTCTGCACAAAAACGAGACACCAGAGCAGTTCTGCTGAAAACAGCGTTAGTCCGTGTTAGTTGCATCCAAAATACACAAATTAGAGGCCAAACAATAGCAAAAGTGTTCGGGAAAGTAGATACGTTTTGGACGTATCAACTCCCCCAAGCTTAGCTTATTGCTTGTCCTCAAGCAATTCGATTAACAGCTGAGCGATAAAAGAACTTTCACGAACACATTTGCTCATATGATGTATATATTCTCATGATATGGCTAATACTTGAGCAGCTCATAATGAGACACATGCAAATAAGATCATCTAACGACTATGTCAATCATGGAGAGGTATCAACAATTAATAATAAGCATCATGAATCATGTATATAAGCAGGATTGCAATGTTCATAAGAGAGTATGATAAAGTGGTATCTCGCTTGCCTGTATTTGATTGGCAAAACATAAATGCCGGGCACCTCTGGAGTTCATAGAAAGACTAGGAGTAGTGATTGTCAAAAGATAAATGCATCAAAGTTATACCACAATCAATCATATTTTGAGACAAGCATATTGTACTAAGAATGACAGTTGTGCTCTCAAGAAAGTGCTCAAAGAAATAATGGAGACACAACATAAAAGTAAAAGATTGACCCTTCGCGAGAGGGAAGCGAGGGATTAACATGCGCTAGAGATTTTCATTTGTAAATCAGGAGTAAAATTATTTTGAGAGGTGTTTGTTGTTGTCAACGAATGGTAATGGGTACACCAACTACCTCGCCAACCGGACTTTCAAGAGCGGCTCCCATGAATTATTTGCATGTTTATGTGGCACTCCTTCCAACCTTTCTTACACAAACCATGGCTAACCGAATACTCGGGTGCACACCAACAATCACATACCATGAAGGAGTGCCTTTTTATTTTAGTTTTATTATGATGATGACACTCCCCCAACCTTTGCTTACACAAGCCATGGCTAACCGAATCCTTCGGGTGCCGTCCAACAATCACAAACCATGGAGGAGTGTCTATTTAAGTTAATTAATTCGGGACTGGGAATCCCATTGCCGGCTCTTTTTGCAAAATTATTGGATAAGCGGATGTGCCACTATTCCATATGAGAGTCCGTCAAAAGTAAATGACAAGGTTGAAAGCTAAACACCACATACTTCCTCATGAGCTAAGAAACATTAACACAAATTGAGAAGCATTTTGAAGGTTTTAAAGGTAGCGCATGAGAATTTACTTGGAATGGTTTGAAATGCCATGCATAGGTATTTATGGTGGACACTCACGGAATAACTTGGTTTTCATGTGTTTGGAGGCACGAGCAGCGTTCCCGCTCGGTACAAATGAAGGCTAGCAAAGAGACTAGGGAGCGACAAATCAAGAGAGCGATAGCTTGTCATAATCATGCTTGCGGCAAAATAAATTAACGAGAGGCATAAAAGTGATACAAGAACTGCTGAAGCAATATAGATCATCGAGGCTTAATTGACTTTTTGTTCAGTCATATGCATGCGTGAGCATGTGCCAAGTCAATATAAATGAATTATTCAGAGGAGGATACCACAATGCCATACTTACTTATGAATAAAACAATGCAAGCAAACATCCATGACATGCTACTCATATTAATAGATTGGAGCTAAACATGAGAGATCATAAACTACTAGACTTTCTCAAATAACATATACCTCACATGAACCAACTAAGCATGCTCACATGGATGAGTATATGTACAAAAATGAAAACAAATAGAGTTCATACCAGCCTCTCACCACAATCAGATTGTCGTAGATCGTCATTATTGCCTTTTCACTTGTGTAGCTTGGATAATATGAAATGAAAACCATGCTCCAGCCACCGAAGACCATTGAACTCATAAATAACTTTACAAACCAAAGAAGAACAGCAAATATTTTTGGTGTTTTCGAATTGCAAACAAGAACAAGAGGAAACAAGCAAACAAAGCAAAATCTTTTTGGGTTTTCCTATAGCAAACTAGTAATAGCAAATAAAGCGAAACAAATGCAAAAACCAAGATAAACAAATGATGAAGAGAAACAACAGAAATATTTTTGGTCTTTTTATGTTTTGGGAAAGAAACAAAGTGAAAACAAGAAATAGCAAACTAAAAGAAACACAAAAAAACGAGATGGCAGAAATCTGCCAAAACCTGACAGCATTACAGAAATCGATTTTTACAAAAATCTTACGTTGCTCAGTTAAAAAAGTGTTCAACTAATGAAAGTTAGATAACAACCTGGGGAACCTGCACAAAAATTTTCAGCTCAAAATGACACTCTGGCTATTTTTGAGAATTTTTACGGTAACGTTCCAGAATCTGTTTTCAGGCAGCACTTCCCCAAATATCATCTTCCTCTCATTAGAAAACCACTCAAAGAGACTAAACAAGTATATACAAGTATCCATCAATCATAATATGCAAAGAATGAGTGATGCCGGTATACCTCCCCCCAAGCTTAGGCTCTTGGCCAAAGTGGAGTTCAACCCCAACGAGGGTCGTTCCTCGCCGGTGGGTAGTCCATGGAGTAGTCATAGTAAAGCTCCTGCGCGAGAAGAAAAGCGTGGAGGCTCCGCATATCCACCATGTTGATGCGAGGAACTTGCTGCATCGGATGATGAGTCGAGGTGCTCCTCGACCTCTATGTCGTCTCTTGCATGTTGGCCTCCTCTCTCTATATGTGCATCCAGTGCACCTTACGTGACCGACCAATCTCCCCTGGAATCAAGGTTAGACAAAACGAGCGCGAGCAATCTTACTAGTTTCTCAGTTTTCTTAGTTATTCTCCAAACTTTCTTATAAAATATCATCTTATAATACAGGTTACCCAAGTTGGAGGAATCTGAAACAAATTCATGTTTAATCATAGAGGCTATGTCAAGTTTTTCTATGGGGAACGGAATATCAAAATGATGAGGTTCTACATTATGAAAAGCTAGTAAACGGGAGGCGATGAGGCCTCCACACATTCCACCTTTCTCACGGTTAGTAGCAAGTCTATAAGCTATTAATGCCCCCAAATTATAAGACCTACTATTTTGCGAGTCTTCTGCAGCTAGAAAAGCCAAATCCGGGATAGAAAGTTTACTACCAATCCTTTTGGCGAGAACGCATTTGGTAATAAAATAAGCAAAGTAGCGGATAGCCGGGAGCTGAATACTAGTGATTTTACCACTTTCACCTGAGAAACTCCTTCCATCGCAAATCATCTTGTAAAGATCCGAGAGTTCTTGCGGCGATCCCCTTATCTTCTCGCACGACCCCCATTGCGGTATTCTAATTGCTTGCACAAAAAGCACTAAATGGCAAGTTGACAGTTTTATTGTAAATTTTATACTGGACCGTGGGGTTAGATCGCGACCAATTAAACTTGAAGTCCTGCACAAAAGCCATAGTTAATTTTACATATTGTCTTGGTGACAAGGGATTAACTTATCAATGCCTATGGATTGTAGGCTAGGGTTTAGTTAGAAGTAGAGGGCAAGTAGATCTCGAAGGTTTCAGCCGAAAAGTACTCGACGAATATGAAAACTAGGGTTTGCAGACAATGATTCGACGATCTCCTCGTCCCTCGACTCCCCCTTTATATAAGAGGTGGAGCCGAGGGTTTCGCTTTGTACAATTTACAGAGTCCGGGACGGTTTCTAACTCATCCCGCCAGATTACAAATAACACTTCCTATTACAACTCTATCTTTTC
>NC_061511.1:185097405-185265342 GCF_022539505.1 Lolium rigidum | reverse complement strand
CGCCCCTGGTGCGTTCCTCCGACGGGGCGTGAGAGATCTATCCCATCGAGTGCACCTTGAGGTGAGAATCCCTTCCATCCGATGCCATGGGAACGGGTTCTACGAAAGGAGCCGATGAGGTCGGCTTCGAGGGTGGCCTTGATCTCGTTGTATTGTTTCTTGAGCTCGTCGAGCAGCTCCTCGTAGGTGACCGGCGTGCCGTCCGCCATCTCGGATGTAGATGGCGATGTGGTTGATGTAGACGATGGTCCCACCGGCGTGCCGAATGTGTTGACTGCCAAAACCCACCGGCGGGCAGCCGGCCTTGTCAACACCGTAGAGCCGGGAAGAGCCTAGAGCTGCGGTCGGCCGAGACCCCTCCGAGCGACGGCCCGCAATGCTCTTCTCGGTCACACGCGGCGATGCCGAAGTGCAAGGGCGTGCCACCTGACCTATACCTGGTCGGGAAGGTGATGGGGATGTCTCGCTTAGTTTCTGCCGGGGCATACATGTAAACATTAAATACGAGCCTCGATCGGCTCTCGAGGTTATCTCGTGAATCGGCTCAAAGAGCCGATCCACCCATGATTCGTACGCGGTGCACGAATACTTGGTGGTCCTGCTTGATCAAGATAAAGCTAATGAGATCTACGACGATTTAGGGTTTTCACCGCATAATCGGATCATCCTACTCCAGGTTGGGCCTCGCGGCCACGCACGGTGCTCGTAAGCCGATCCTAAACAAGGCCTAAAAACCAACATGAAGTTGATCCTCGGAACATCCTGTTTAGGACTTGCGAACGCCACCCTACGTGCCACTTGGATCCTCCCCCTTTGTAAGGCCTAACTATTGCAGATATTAAACTAATCCTTGTAGAACAAGGAGCAATCGTAACGGATCAGATCTACTGAATAATGATCAAGCGGGGTGCCGCTCCCACACCTGAGATAGGTGTGAGGGCGGCTAGATATGCAAGGGTTGCACTACGTAAGCATGCTTAAACGAAGAACAATGCTAACCCTAACACATCTATGATAACTACGTTGCTCGCCATCAAAAGCGCTTCGATGACGAGCAACGCATGAACAACGTGGGGCTTGTGCTGCCTAGATCGCAAGATGCGATCTAGGCGAGCATGTCGCTACGATAGAAACCCTCGAGACGAAGGAGTTGGCGATGCGCCGAGATTGGTTTGTTTGGGGTTGAACGTGAGTTGTTGTTTATTCCATAAACCCTAGATACATATTTATAGTCCAGGGGACTTTCTAATGTGGGCGTGCACCAAACCGTGCACGAGTAAGATTCTACTTTCTAAACTAAGATATAATCTACTAAAACTAAAGGTACATGGGCAAAATAGCCCAAATTCTCCGTGCAAGGCCGCTTCAAAGATCTTCCCCGTGTAACTTTCCAAGCCCGGCCCTCCTCTGGATTTGTCCAAAATCTGGTGATAACACGTGTGACCTTGTCATGCATGACCTGCAAACAAAAAATTGCACTAACATTTGTACCAGAATTATTCGCACAAATAGAGTGACACTTTGGACTATGTATTATTTTTCGAAGAGGGGATAGCCGAGGCCTCTAGATTCAGTTGATACGCAGCTCATATATTATTATTTGATCAACAATGCCTAGCAAAGATGCGAACAAATCAACTAAGAAGGAAAGAAAATGGACCACTTCGCGAGAATACCTTCACAACTCCACCACAAACCATATGACAAGTGACCCCTAGGACGAAGAATACACGACTCCTAGGCAAAGCCTTCTGATGATGACTAGTCCAACCGTGGTGTCTAGGGTTTCTTTCACCATGTGTTAGCTTAAGCGGCTGGACAAGGCGTGATTTTAGCAAATATGATTGCTTTTGTTTACTTATGACTATACTCAAGCTTTTGAAAAGATCGTGGCATGTCCATAGGCGACGAGTTGCATCCGTCTCCAACTTTGTAGCGAATGAACCCTCCCCCAGTCCAATCAATTCGAGCACCGAAGAAAAAGTGTGAAACCCCCGGGGAAATGATCTCTCACCTGAACCCACTAACACCCAGGGGATAAACAACAGAGTAGATGCAAAGCTCTAAAAGGGTAGTCTTGGAGCACTAATCATGCCACTAGAATATTGCCGCCAAGTTCCCAACTGGCAACTGCGACATGGAATGGAACTGTGGAAGTCATGAGTAGTGATGGATCGAGCGAGCGCCTTGTTTACATTTTACCGCCAACGATCCAGCGGCGTGGCCGCATGCAGAGCAATTTACAATTGGCCACGACTAGAAAAGCAGGACGCGCCGGCGGAGAAGGGCCGGGCCGGCCGGGGGCGGGTCGCGGCGAGGCGAGGCGGCGTATGGAGCGCGCAACGGCCAGGCGCTGCGTGCGTAGAGGAGTAGCCTAGCCCGTGGCGTCGCGCGCGGCTCCGCCTCCTGCCGAGGGCCAAGGGCCGGGGCAGGCGAGTTTGCAAGGACTCTCGATCTCCAGCTAGCTAGCGGTCTCTCCTCTGATCTCTGTGCGCCGTGCAAATTCGGGGGCGGCGAGATAGCGTAGCACCTCCCCCGGATGCGGGCAAACCAGCTGCTTGCCACAGGTCCAACAGTCGGGCTGCCCGTGGTTAATCGAGCAAAGTCGCTGATTTCTGCGTGGGTGTATGCACTGCCGAGAGCGACGCGGACCAAGGAGATTGAATTGCATGCTAGCCTAATCACGTTGCTCACATGCATGTGCCTCTTAACATGCCTCCGTTGTACGGGAGGGAGGGAGGGAGAGCGGAAATACATACATCTTGCTATAGTACTTGATGCTGATGCATACACCCCTCCCCTCCGTGATTTACACATGTGGAGCATGCTATCGGTCCGTTCCGAATTATAAGATGTTCTTCCGGGTCATACATTTTAGCGTGTTTCAGTCTACATATATGTCGTCCACATTTCAAAACGTAGCTATACATTTTTCTGATACATAGGACTATACATTGTTCAATTCTCAATGCATGCTCGGTATCATGTTCAACTGTTGTCCCTGATCGAAGAACCAGACCCTTATTATAACTCCATGAATCATCCTGCCTGCATGCCCGCGCGCGAAACTAATTAACCACTAATATTACATCTGTACGCGACATCACCCAGACGAAAGCTAGGGGTTTCTAAAGGTCAGATAATAAAAAAATATCAACACGAAAAGTCCTCGAGCGCCATATCTATTTCATATGTCAGGGCATACCTTATCCTCGACTTGCCGATCGCTCCATAACAAATTTTGCCATTTTTTGTGCACGTCGTTCTGCATCGTGGCGGGCGGCCATCCACGATATATCCATAGATAAACCGTGTGTGTCTCGAGCCTTCTCATTTTTCAGACAGATCGCCAGCTGAGCCGTGACGTCTAGCTGGCTAGCTAGCTAGCTGTTATGCTGCATATGCTGGGCGCGCGATGGTGTCCCAGAGCTTTGTCTATCGCAGCGTAGCCAGTAGTTTGGTCGCCACTGTGGACCTTGTGGTCTCAAAATGGACGTGGACGTCAGCCCAATTGTTCTCTCGCCCTTCTTGGCCCGGCTGCTATGTTGGCATGGAGCCAAGATCCGGATCACACATATAGTGTGTTCTTAGAGCATGTCTAACACGTCCCGTATTTTTTCGCCCCTTAAAACGCGAGTAGAGGGTCCTGTATTTATTTCGCACGGTCGAAACCTCGGACCAGTCTGCCAGACCCCGTATCCCACCCCGTAAAACAGTAGCTCGTCCAGTTTTCCAACCCCTTAAAACAGGGTTTTTGACAAATTGCATATTAGAACCAACACACCATTCACATAAAATAAATGTTTTACATCACACAATAATCGTCTTAATTATTACAATAATATTTTTCGGAAATGTCAACAAATGTTCTAATGGAAGAATTAAACAAATAACAAATGTTTCACACATACAACAAATAGGAAATGAATGTTTCACACATACAACAATGGGAAATGAATGTAATAAATCATTGGCCATGCAAGCGCCAATGGTGATCAATCAAATCTTAGGTGAGCTGGTGATGAGTCTCGGCATTTTCAATGCCTCGATGAGCTGCAAGAAAAGCTTCAATCCGATCGGGGTTCCTCTCGGGCTGCACTCGGTGCCAATATTGTCATAGAAACATGGCAAGTTTAAACCTCTTTCATCTTCAATGATCATGTTGTGAAGAATCACACAACATGCCATGACATCAACAAGAGTTTCCTTGTCCCAAAACCTAGCAGGACCCCGGACAATTGCCGAGCAGGAGCAGCATCATCTCCGTCTCGTCGTCGTTGAGCAACTCGTCGATATCCGAATCGTCGGAATCCGACGATGACCAATCGGTCGACGTCGCGTCCAAATCCGCCATGTGCACATCCTCCGAAGCCATCTACCACGGTGTACCATACATCAGCCCCAAATCCGACCAATTTTACCGGCGGCAACGAAGAAGAACGCGGCGGAATACTCACCGGCGACAAACGGCGGAGAAGACCACGGCGGAAGGGCGGGCGGCGCGCGCGAGGGACGCGGAACTTCGGCGGGGGTGCGGCGGAGGTGCGGCGGCCGTCGACGCGGCGACGATGCGGCTCGGCGGACGGCGGAGGGCGCGGATCCGACGGATTCCGTCGACGGCGCGCGGGTGGCGGCGGCGGCGCGCGGGGAAAATGGGTGGGGAAGCCGAAATGTCCGCGCGCTTTCGGAATTGGGATACTTGGTTTCGCCCACTATCCCCGCTCCCACCCCGCACAAGTAGGGGCGACGACCCACCCCGTACTCGAAAACGGCAAAAAACGATGCGGGGCCGTTTTACGGGCGTGCTAGACGGCCGGGTAGAGCCGAAACCCTCAAATCGGCGGTTATTATACGGGTTTTCCCCTTTTACGGGGTCTGTTAGACCTGCTCTTAGAGCATCTCCAGTCGCATCCCGTCAAAGAAGGCTTGGGGCGCGCCGGACAAAAAAACCGTTCCAGCCGTGTCCTCCAAAGCCCATTTTTGTCCAGCGCCCCCATACGGTGTCCGGCGCCCCGAGCCCGTCCCCGTCCCACAGGGGACGCACCGGGCACGTCGGACACAACGAAAAGCGAGGCGGGGAGTGGCGGGGCCGACCCGTCAGCGGCACGGTTAATTTTAACCCTACCGTCGCCTACCTCGCGACGGAAGTTATTCGCGCGCGGTGACACACGGCGGCATCTTTGCCTTAATGGCGACGAAGGGGCAGGCGAGACGTCTCGTCGGTCTTGCGCGGCCTCCACGCGTCGCCGGCGTTCGCACGCCACCGCCCGTTCCGCGCGATCTTCCCGCCTCTTCTCGCTTCGTTCCCGCGCTTTCTTCCGAGCCGGCGTCTATAAAGGTCTCCCGGCTCAACGGTAGCCACCACACCCCGCCGGCAACAAACACAGCTCTCGTCGCTCCACCGCCGTCTCCTCCACCACCAGTAGCAATGGCGAACCGCCCGGCGCTGGCCACTTCCCTCCACCGCCGTCCCCTCCACTTGCGGTCCGAGAACGCAGGTCGACACCGACCCCTCAGCGGCGGCCGGGAAGAGCGATGGCGTGCACACCGTCAGCAGCGGCGGGAGGCAATGCGGCAGCAGGCCCGCCAGCAGCGGGAGGCGGCGCAGGCGGCGGATCTGGCGGCGTTTTGCGCCCATGGCCCCGCTGGCGGCGAGGCCGCGGCGGCGAGAGCGTGGCGAGGAGCAGCGAGGACGCCACCGTTGCGGCGTCCGACGCCTCGACGAGACGAGGAGGCGCGACGGTGCGGTGCACGGGCGGAGATGGAGCAGCGGTGGGCCGACGAGCGCCGGCGCCGCGCGCGGTGAGCGAGGAGGCGATGTACCGTGAACGGCGGGAGGCGATAGAGCGCCGGCGGCGGGAGTCGATCGAGCGCCAGCGGCAGCTGGCGGCGGAGGAGCGTCATCAGCGGGAGGCGCGCCGAGGGCGTATGGGGGAGGCTGGCGGACCAGTTGGCGGCGGAGGACGCCGTGTTGGCGGCGGCGATGATGGAGGCGCCAACAGATGTGGAGGAGGAGGCGCCAATGGAGGAGGAGGAGGCCGAGGCGGAGGAGACCGAGGTGGAGGACGACGACGAGTTCGAGTGGTCCGACGACGACGGGCCGCACCCGGACAAGAAGGCCGATCAGCAACGCGCGCTCGTCGAGTCCATCGAGTCGGAGAAGAAGCTCCAGGACGACGCCCGTGCCCGCGAAGAGGCGCAGATTCGTGTCGCCGTCGAGCTCTCCCTCCAGGCGGCCCAGCAGGGGAGGGCGGAGGAGGACGCGCGGCGGGAGCGGCACCGTCTGGCCACCGCCGAACGCAAGGAGAGGAGGCGCGCGCAGGAGGAGCTGCGGCGCAGGGGAGGCGACGATGGGGCGGGGCCGTCGAACGCACCGCCGGGCGGTCAGTAGTCTAGGTTTAGATGAAATCTAGCTATTTTCATTCAAACTTTGTAATATATAATCAAAATTGAATGAAAACCTTTATTTTCGTGCACCAATATTCATTTGGGGGCGGCGTTTGGGGGACGCGGCTGGGGAGCGACGTCCCCCAAAGGCGGCACGAACAAAACACGTCCCCCAAACGATCAATTCGGCGCGGTTTGGGGGACGCGGCTGGAGATGCTCTTAGAGCATCCCCACTCGTTGGCGGTCCCCACGCCTAAATTCGGCGAGATTTTCGTCCGGATTGGACGAAAATTTGGCCTGGGGAGCGCCGAAGTTCTAGCGCCCCCCACCCCGGCAGGAAACCCCAACCTCGACCATTTGACATATTTCAAACAAATTCGACATAAAATTTAACAAGTTCGGTGAGCAAGAGTCCGAAAATTGCTGAAACAAATTCGGCGATAATCAGTACAATGTTTAAAAAGTGGTGAAACAAATGAAGCACACAATTTCACAATTTTTGAAACAAATTATGATAGACTAGTTGGCGTCGGCGTTGGTGTTGCCTTGGAGCGTCCATATGTGCTACACCAAATCATCTTGCAGCTGCTGATGCATTGTAGAGTCTCGAATCTCCTGGCGCATAGCAATGAAGGCGGTCCATGATGGAGGCACCTGGTGATTAGGCTGTGCAAGTGGACCCTCTCTCTCATATGGTGCTTGCTGCTCAGCCAGAGGAACCGGATGTTTTCGCTCATTTTCAATAATCATATTGTGTAAGCACACACAACAATTCATCACCTCCCACATCTGATCTTTGGACCAAGTCATAGCGGGGAACCGGGCGACAGCAAATCTCTGCTGGAGGATACCAAATGCATGCTCGACGTCTTTTCGGCAAGCTTCTTGTTTCTTGACAAACTCGCAAAGTTTGGGGGTGCCAGGTTTGGAGATAGTCTTCACAAATGTTGACCACTATGGATAGATACTGTCTGCAAGGTAGTATCCTTGTGCCGACCCACCACGTCGACCAGTTGCCACTTCGGCGTATAGGCTTGATAAGCAACCAAGGATCAGCATGTGCTCCTCGTCTTGGGCGGCGGCTGCCATCTCTTCTCGCCTAAGCTCGACGAACATCTGCTCCTCCTCTTCGTCCGAGTCCATGGCCGGCGAGGCAAATGGACGAACAACTGACGGGCGTGGTCGAGGCAACCCGAGCCGCAAACGACGAGGAGTAGGCCGTCGTCGGAAAACAGGCCGGCGGAGGAGCAGCCAGATAGGCCATCATCGAAAGACGGCGGAATATAGGCAGGTGGGGGAGGAGGGGCGGCGGAATCTGGGCAACAAGCCAGCGGGGTGGTGACGGCGGCGAGAGAGATACGAGGGGTGGGAGAGATTTTGAGCGAGGTGGCGGTGGGGTTCGTGTGTCCAGTAGCCGACAGAGCGGGCCTTTCCCCGCTTTTCACTCGTCTGGAGTCCCCGAGCGCGCCTCAGGAGACCGGGGTTGGCGTGGGCTCGCCGGATGGATTTAGGGCCAAATCCGGACGTGGGCGCGACTGGGCCGAATTACGCCGTCCGGATGGAAAAAACGTCAATCGGGGGCCTCGTCGGGGAGACGAGTGGGGATGCTCTTAGAGCATCTCCACTTGTTTGGCCCCACGCCGAAATCCGGACGAAACAACCGCCGGATTAGACGAAATTAATTCGTGGGGAGAACCATATTCCCAGTCGTCCACCCGGAGTTCGCCAGATAAAGTCGAAATTCAAACAAAACGTTGTCCCGCTACAAATACGTCCAGGTTGGCAAAAGGATCAGCCACAGATCGGCGATCAGAGGGAAATTACACTGAAACAGGGGCGTCGGTAGTTCCGTCTGGCACGGCGGTGTCTGACGGCCCAGTTTCGTCACACGCCGTGGTCGAAGCGGTGGCCGTAGTCGACGTCGAAGCGGCGGCATTCGACGTCGTAGACGGTGAGGGCGAAGCACTGGCCGGAGTGGGTCGGAGTATATCGGTGCGGTGACCCTCGTACCAAATCCTCGTCTCCTCGTCCATCAGGGTTGTGTTGCCACCCATCAGAAACGCCAAGTCTGTGTTCCTCTTCTTCGCCGTGGCCGTCGTCTTCAGCAGGGCGATCCGGACGCCTTGGTTGGCGAGCATCTCCCTCCACCTGCCGTCGAACTTGTCGTCCCTCCTGGCGTGCGTCCTCACGTCGGCCCAGCACTTGTCGAACGACGTCTGCATCCTCTCGGCGGGATGGCCCATCTTTTTCAGATCTTTGAGCTTTTTCTGGCCGAGTTCCGGGCGGCCATCCGACAAACCTGGCGCCGGAGCGTCGGGGTTGTACTGTTCGGTTTTGCTCTTCGAGAGGCTCGTGCGGGTTTCCGTCCACTTCTCGCACTTCTCGATGCGGGAGAAGACGTTGAGAAACTTGAACGTCAAGCCGGTGTCGTCGTGGTACATGTCGAAAGAACGGCGCATCTGCGACAAAATAGGGCGTCGATATGGGTCAGCTCACGGCGATCAGTACATGCAGGGTCGACGAAGGAGCCACGGCGTATGCATACCTTGGCTTCGAAGTCTTCGCCGCTCACCGGTAGTTTTTTGAGCTCCTCCTGTATGCCGTGCCATTTGCTGCACGCCGTCTGTATGATCGCCCAATGTGTCGCCATGGCCTTGTCTCCCCGGTTCATGATCGTCTTGTTGAAGTAGGGATCGACGAGCTTGCGCTCGTCGAACTCCTGCTTCACTCGAAGCCAGTACGTCTCGTAGTTCTGATTCGCCCCGGTTATGCCGTTCATGGACACGGTCATCCAAGCTTTGGCGAGGCACTTCTCCTCCCTCGGCGTCCATTTGATGCGCGGTTTGGCCGGCGGCGAGTCCTTCTTCCTCTTCTTCTTTGCCTTCGGCAGGTTGGCGTCGGCGACCCCGGCTTGAGTTGGTTCTTCCTCTTCTTCTTCGACGGCTTGGCTTCCGTCGGCCACATCCTCCACGTACTCGTTGCGCGCCGCGATAGTCGTCGTCGCCCTCGCCTCCTCTTGCGTGAAGAACCCCGGGCTCGCAGCGGCGGCCATGGAGCCGGAGTTGATCATTCGTTCATCACCTCGTCGTTCGGCACCGCCGTCGCACCGAACGGGAGTGGCCCTCGTCGCAGGGCCGGCGAGATCGGGCGGCGACGGCGTGAACCCAGACGTTTGGCCGTAGGTCGCCTCTTGGAACATGGCAGGCGACGACGGCGAGAAGCTCGAAGGGGAGAAAGCCGACGGGGAAGTGTTTGTACCTTGGATCGGCCACTGGCCGGGGAACATGGCGGCGCCGCCGCTGCGAGGATGGCCCATGCTCATGGCCATGGAGACCTTCCTCGCTTGTTCGTCCTCCGCCGCCAACGCCGCCCTCTTCGCGTTGAGTTTCTTCTCCCTCTCCGCCCTGGCGCTTGTTTCGATCTGTCGCCGGAGCTCGTCCGCCGCCCACTGTGCGTTGGACACACCCGGTGGCCGCTCCTTCTTCGGCCGCGACTTCCTCGGCTTCGGGGGCATGGTGGTGGACGAGAAAGAGGAGGAGGGGGGAATGGAGATGGCTACACAAATTTGGCGGGAGAGAATGAGGATATGCAAGCAATTTGGAGGGAAATCGACATGATTTGGCGGTCCAGTCGCCGACTACGAGGGTCCACAAGCCCCTTTCGCGCCAAATTCTTTCGTCCGGAGTCCCCGAGCGCGCCTCGGGGGACCGGGGATGGCGTGGGCTCGCCGGATGAATTTAGGCCCAAATCCGGACGAAATCGAGAAACCGGGGGCGCGACTGGGCCGAATTACGCCGTCCGGATGGGAAAATCGTCGCTCAGGGGACTCGTCGGGGAGACGAGTGGGGATGCTCTTACTTTCGAAATATTATTGTTGTTTGTCTTCTTCCTCGTCTGGACTCTGGAGATGTTGATACACCCGCCACCCCTCCTAAAAAATGGGGCAGGGGAAGGAACGGTGATGATGCCAACCTCATCCTTTGGTAGGACCAAAAGCGCGAAAAGCGGAGAAAGAAAAAAATCTACCTATTGAAAGGAAAAAAGATGTGCAACATGCTAACATGATTAACGACAAATGGTTTCATATTGCAATATAGCGAGAGTTTGTTTCGATTTGAACAGTGCATTTGTGATACAGCAATTTCAGGTGACTTTGACTTCCAACAATTCTGACTAAGGATGTGCCGTACCAAAATTTTAAGTGCCTGGCTAGCTATGTTGATTAACAATCAAGTTGCATACTGGTATCATATGCATTACAATAGACCAAAACATATCCCATGAATTGTGACATGACCTATTTATATCACACTCCTAGCTATACTCTATCGCTCAATTAGATGCCAACTACTCCAATTAGTTCTGGATTTGAGAACTTACAAAATGGCAGCTTTTTTTTTGTGTAGGCGGTTTCAAACTTGGTCTGTGAGTAAAAGTCAGAACCCAAAGTCAGACCAGGAGTGGATTTTCTATTGTCAAGTACTGTAAGAGCTTGATGCTGAATAGAGCGTCTTGAGTCAAAGTCAAGGGCATACTCTTAAATCATAAGGGATCTTCCAGCTATTACACATGATTAACTTAGATTTCAGCTTCGGTTAACTTGAAATATCTACATTTGAAACCTAAATTTGACTTTTAATTACTAGCTGAACTTTTAGTAGGTTGGCGTAACCGATCGTCTGACGTAAATGAATCTTAAATTCACTTTTCAATTGGAAGGGAAATGGTAATGGTTAGTTTTCTCAGTTCGGAGTACAATGCATCTGTCGGACTCTCAAAAGCAGAAAATACAGACATGGACAGTTTGCGTAAAATATTCATTAGATAATAATTTGTGTAAAAAAATGTAAATGCCTGATGGTTGATGATACCAATTAACGCGTGTAGGATATCTCGATTGAAAAGTTCGCCGATCATCTATTAGTACTGTCCGTGCAGTTCATTGTTTTCTCTTGTTCTGAATTTTCCGCTGACATAAGTAGGAATGCTATAGATTGTTTCGCCAGCTTAGATATTTGATGACTGAAACAGTTCTGCTATAAAATCACTGTAATAGTTAAAGAAGCAAACCCAGCATCTGCAATTAGGTGCAGACACAACCATGGATGATCATGTCTTTTATTTATTTAGCGTAACAGTGAGTGATAATACTTGATTGACGACGCCGGAACTTGCCTTAGTCACTGTCAGTTTTTGTCGTGCATAAGGACTCTTACTGATTAGTGATTAATGTATATGCTTCGCGACGATATTTTCGTGAACTGATCTGTGGGTTGAACCGGTAGGCGCGTATTGAAATCGTGGCTACATTAACTTGAATGGAAGCTACTAGTTTAGCAGGTATTAGTAGGTATAACAAATTGGAGAGCTGGGTTGTCAGTTCACCGGACAGGATGCCTGAAAGGGCAGCAGGGGTTGCACACTAGCAGCCGCATCCACCCTTGGATGCCATGCACCCACGCCACTACGTTCCGTCCAAGATCATGCGTTGTATTCCAAGCGCTGTGGGAGAATTGACATGTGTGATGGCCAGAATCAATCATTTGTTTCATGATGCACTGTACAGCCTCCCAGATTGGTTATTATAGGTCTTTAATCAGCTGCATGTGGGCTTTGGTGATTCAGAATCTCGACAAATGCAGCTCAAGCCTAATCTGCTCTTGGCTTTGGGGATTCAGAATCTTCGATGAACGCAGATGCAAATGCATGACACTGACGGTCGGGGCAACGTCCATACACACTAGTGGAAAACGGGGCAATAGGCCCGGTCCATTTGGGCCTTTAGACCCGGTTCCCGAACCGGGACCAATTAGGCGGGACTAAAGGGGGTACCCTTTAGTCCCGGTTCAAAGATAAACCGGGCCTAAAGGCCTCAACACGTGGTGCGACCAGGGAGCTCGCGGCTGGAAGGGCTTTGGTCCCGGTTCGTGGTACTGAACCGGGCCTATGTTTCTCTGCCGCGGCGGAGAATTGCTATTTCTCTGCCGCGGCACAGATTTGGGCTGTACCGGCGTTTCTGCCGCGGCGGAGAAACGGTCTGTTTCCCTTGCCGCGGCGAGTTTCAGCAATGCATATATATATCATTCAAGAAACCACGAGAAAATCGTCATGAATATATATAGACATCGTCAACGGTACACGACATAGTCAACACGGTACACGTAATGCATGCATATTTACAATACAACTCTTCCCGAACGAATATCCTCCTCCGTCACGATCTTCCGATAGTGCTCTCCACTGGGGTAAGGACCTCGGTAATAAAGAATCCCGCGATTTCCTCTTGAATTGCTTTTATTTGATCCGTTGTTATGAGAGTGTCCCGCGAGGCGTGTCATCTATATTTAAAAAAGGAGATCAATATATGAATGGAACTCAATACAATAGATGGTACTAATTAAGATTAATTGTGAAAATTTGTTATCGTACACGAGTGTGGTGTATTTGGGGGTCCCCACCCTTGGGACGAGGACATGTCACGCATGAAGGTGCGAACGTAGTATCCACATAAGTTATTCCCTTGTTCCTGCCTCATACACTTTACGAAAAAATAGTTCGATCAAACTAATAATCAAGCATCGTATTGAAAGTAAATATCATATATAAAGTTTCACGGACATAGCTATATATATAGTACTACTTACGGGGTAATCTCTAAATGTAAGCTCTGGTTTCCATTCACCGGAACGAGTATTGATGAACCGTTTCCAAGCCACTGCCGGCAAAAAATAATGAGTAAATGAGTAATTGATTAGTTGATGATATCTTCGAATTAGAGCAGATGAAGATGCCAATACGAAATTGATTGAAACTACCTACGGAGGATGGCAGCCATGTCCGCCCATTCCGCATATTCTTTACGTTTCGAGTCCATGACGTTTACGACTCCAAGTTGAAGATCAATGATTAGGAGAATAAAGTGGAAAGCTGCACAAGCATAGCTCAATGATTACGAGAATAAAGTGGAAGGTGCACAAGCATAATGTATGTTATATATAACACTCACTTGAAGTTGTAGGGAAAGAATATATCATCTTTGTCTGCTTGCTTCTCTAAAAACATTACGATGTTGTCCTCTGTGTCCTTGGGGTACCGTCGAACCGTAACTTCATGAGCTGTGTTTGGGTCTATGAACCCCGGCGGTAGGAGCTTGCCTCTTTTGTATTCCAGCTTCTTCATTACGCATAATTAAATGTATAGCGTACACAAAGGATAATTGTTAGTGCAAATGAATGAGCTAAAAACTTAATTACACAAATAAATCACTTACGAGCGGTAGCAGCGATAACTGACTTTGTCGAGGGCGTCTTGATTGAATAAGCGAAAGCAGTTCTTCTATCTCAAGGTTTATCTCGTCTTCCCCCGGAAGTAATGCTCATCTCTAAGATACACCGTGAGGTAGCTTTCACTTCTTCGACGAGGCTTTCGGTACCGGTCATGCAACCTTCGCATCCGAGTCCCTAGACGCGCGAGCTCGCCGAGTTTGACGAGATCTTTTCCGTATCTATACGTGTTTACCACTTGAGCCGTTGGATAGTAATCTTCGTACTCAAGCGATGCTCCCGAGCTCTAGCCGCCGTTCGATCATCGATGCCGTCTCCGGATCATGATATGGCTCCACGATGAAGTGGGGTGCGGCTCTGAATGTCCTGCTTGTCCAAGGCTGTGCGACTTTTTTTGCTTCTTTACTCGCTCTAGAGGACTGTCCAAGAGAGCGGTCATAATCAGCTCTCGGCTCAGGTCTCTTCATTCTCGTCTCGGCAAAGTGCTTCACGCATGCGCGGTCGAATAAACACCTTCTTCGGCGCAAGAAACGCCTTTTGCTCTTCGATCTGCTCATGTGGTAACAACTCCGGAGTCCGTGCCCTCATTGGAGTTGATGATCTCTTCGGAGGCCGTAGGAGGTGCCGCGGACAGCTTCCTCTTTTGCTTAAGTGGAGGCGGCGGAGTCTCTCGACGAGGAGGAGGAGGAGGCGGAGGAGTATTTTCACGCGGAGCGAGGCCGGTCATGGATAGGGGAATCATCATCGCGCACGGGAGAATCATCACGCGGAGGAGACTCGGGTGGCGGAGGAGGCGGAGGTGGCATGCTTGTTGGCTTCTCACCTGGAAACACAATGTTCTCCTTCCGTCATTGCACGGTGGTTCTCACGGGCTTCTCCCGGTTCTTTGATTTCCCCATCTTCACCTGCGCGGGTGCTCAAGCACCAACCCCTCATAAGCTGTCATCACTTCATCCACCATCACAACGACAAAGTCGTCTTGGACCGAACGGCAATGGTAAGACCTTGTAGGTAAGAGGATGCCGACCGCCGCCTTGAAGGATAGGTTGAAAACTTTAACATGCAGCTCACAAGGACGGCTCTCAGTGAGATCATCCACGGGGGGGTAGCGAGGAGGCTCGACCACCTGGTCATCATCATCATCATCATCATCATTATCCACCTGCTGAGAGGAAGCCACGCTGCTTTTCCGGTGTGGTTGAGATTGCAGCGGGGCGATGGCATTGAGCGATGCGGGATCTACAGCCTGCCCCCGAGCCATCCGAGATGTAAGTACTTGGGTTACCATGCTTAATTGGGCTTGCATGGTGCTCATACCCTCCTCTAAGTTAGCCGAGCGGTCTGTTTCCCTTGCCTTCCTCCTCTCATGGCTTTTATCGGGAAATCTCTTCCTTTCCGCAGGAAAGCCATACTTCCACGGAACGGAGCCTCGCTGTGCCTCGTGTTCGTCCGCCGTGTTCTTTGTTCCCAAGGGCGCGTGTCGGCTCATCGTTCTCTCTTTCGGGCTGGAACAACCCCGCCTCCACGTCCCTATGTGCTTTTTCCGGGGCATCAATGGGAACCTTCGGATGAGCTTTCTTATAGATGCACTTCCCTGTTTACGGATCCAACGTTCCCCCAATCCCGTAGAACCACTCCTTGCACCGTTCGATCCAACCGTGTGTCCCTAATCTGATCCCTTTGCTGGTCGGTTCCGCCTCAGCTGCCTGCCACTTAGGACGGTTAGCCACGTATCCACTGGACCCGGAATTTGGTGATATAGCTTCAACGCAGCATTTGCCTTATTTATTTCCGACCTTCTCTTAAATTCTTCGACTCCGTCGCTGTACTTCACGAATTCTTCCCGGTGAGTTTTTACCTTCTCATTGTCCGGAGTCTTCTTTATCTTGATAAGGCGGCGCAATCTTTTCTTGTGGCTCTTGAATAGTTCGGCCATCTTCTTCTTGCCAAACTCGCGGAGGGCTCTGCTCCATCTTGGCCTTTTCAGCGTCACCCCCCTCTTCGGGTACTATGTTGAAATGTGACATGAGCTTGTCCATAATGCTGTTTTTGGCTACATCATCGATATAAAGACCTTGACCTTCTTCCTCTGCGAGACAGCACTAGTCCCTTCGGCTTGTGCCATTCTCGAACGGTGATCGGGACGTGGTCCCGAACAAGCACTCCGCATTGAGCTATAAATGCCTTTGCACCTTTCTCTCGGAGCAATCGGTTTACCATCATTTTCGATGTGGGTGATGTCGTGCCTAACACCGTCATCCAACTTTTTGGCCGGGCCTCGCTTCCTCGACTTTACGAGAAGAAGTGCTCGATCCAGGAGGGCTAAAAAAGAAATAGTTCATAGTCGGTACAATTTAATTAGTTAATGCATCTAGTCGATCAACAGCGGCTTAATTAATTTATATACCTCGGTGATAACTATAGTTCGGGAGCCATTATGATGATCTTGTTCCTCACCGGCGCCGGTAGGATCTTCTTCCTCAATATCCTCCGCTCCCTCACCGGAGTCATTCAAATAAGTTGCGGTGACATCGTCACCGCCATCATCTGGAATAACGTCGTCGTCGCGATCATCCAGAGTACCGTTTGCTATGAGTTCCTCCATGAAATTTTCTTGAATTTCATCTCTCTCCATGCTTTCTACAACGACTCGCAAGCTATACATAGGAACCATCATATGATCAAATTAGGGATAATGCGAAAAGCTGAAAATGGAGTTACATATGTGTAGTTCTTAACTAAGGATCGATAATATAGTGCTAAAAGCGAGATAGTGCGATTACATGCATACATAGATCGGGTTCATGTTTATTTAACCCTAATACATATCAATCACTACTACAACCACTCAACCGCGCAGACCGGGTCCTAGAGGGCGCCGAGCCGGGTCCTGAGCCGCGCTGGGTGTGCCCCCAAAGCCACGGAACAACAACGGGAGCATAGCTAACATGAGATCCCCGCATAACGCTCCATCCGGTCCTATACATGTTGTCTAACGCGTACATGTAACGGCGAACGTGCTCGTCCTCCGCCGCAATGCGCTGAGCTACCTCCTCCGGCGGGGCCGGCTCCCTCCGAAACGACCGTGGCCCATAAGACCTCCACCATAGAATATCCGGGTCGACGACGGGACCCGGATTCCGCACCAAGGTGCGCGACCACGAAGCTAAGACCTCCCGGTGCCACCCCGGCGGAGCCCGGTCCCGGACCTCCCCCATCTGCTCCATCTCCTCGGTGAGAGTCGGACCACGGCCCGCCGGCTGCCGGCTGTCGCGGCATCGTAGCTACGAAAACAAATCATATATGTATACTAATATAAATAAAAAACATGATATTGTGCTAAATAAAAAACTTCACTACTTTTGTACTAACACCGCGTTCCACGACCCCGGATCGATCGATCCGGATCGGGAGTCGGGAACGACAGCGGGAGCGGTAGCGGGAATTGGATGACCCTGTTTTGGGGGCGTCGGCAGGGGCGCCGGCAGTACCGGCACCGCCACGGACTCGGCGCTCCTCCTCGCTCGCTCTTTCTCTATTTCGCGACCCTAAGTCTATGTCGCCCTAAGTCTATGTCGCGGCGGCACCGCTACGGACTCGGCACCGCCACGGTCTAAGTCGTCGGCGCGCGTGGGGGTGGCGCCGACACAAATGAATCTATTTTGTAACTTTTCTAACTTTTTTCTAACTAATTTTACTAAATTTTTTCTAACTAATTTTACTAACACTAACTAACTAATTTTCTAACTTTTCTCTAACTAATTTTACTAACACTAACTAACTAATTTTACTAACACACTAACTAATTTTACTAACACACTAACACATTAACTAATTTTACTAACACACTAATTTTACTAACACACTAATTTTACTAACACACTAATTTTACTAACACACTAACTAATTTTACTAACACACTAATTTTAACTAAATTATCACTAAAACTAACTACACTATAATCTAACAAATGAAAAAAAAAATCACGGAGGAGGCTTACCGGCGGAGGGAGAGCGCGGTGGCGGCGGGGTCGGCGGCGGCGATGGCGGCGGACGGCGAGGAGAGGCGGAGGCGGGCGCGGCGGAGGCGGGCGCGGTGGCGGCGGACGCGACGCGGTGGCGGGCGCGGGCTCGGGCTCGGGCGGCGCGCGGTGGCGGGCGGGCGACGCGGTGGCGGGCGGGCGCGCGGGCTCGGGCGGCGCGCGGTCGGCGGGCGCGGTGGCGGAGGCGGTGGCGCGAGCGACGGCGACGGCGCGCGGGAGGGCGGCGGCGATGACGAAGCGGCGGCCGGCGGCGATTTCGGCAGCCTGGCGGCGTCGGTTGCTTCGTCTCCGCGGGATTGATCTCCCGCGGAGACGAAGTGTTTTCTTATATAGTCCCCCCCCTTGGACCCGGTTCGTGTTACAAACCGGGTCCAAAGGCCCCCCTTTGGACCCGGTTTGTAATACAAACCGGGACTAAAGGCCATTTTTGCTGCGTTTTCGCTGCGCGCGCAAAAGGCCTTTAGTCCCGGTTTGTAATACAAACCGGGTCCAAAGGCCAAATTTTTTAAAAAAATTTCATTCCCGCCTTATTTCAAATGAAAAAAAGCCACCGCACCGCCACCGCCTGGCCACCACCGTCACCGCCGTGTAGTGGCCCGCTGCCGCCACCGCCACCGCCTGCCCCGCCCGCCCCGCCGCCACCGCCACACATGTGTCCCTTCCCCGTGCCACGTGTCGCCGCCGCTTCCACGTGCCTCGCCCCGCCGTCACCGCCATGTACGGGCCACCGCCGTGTGCCGCCCACCACCGCCACCGCCGTGTACTGGCCACCGTCGGCACCGCCGTGTACGCCCACCACCGCCACCGCCACCGCCCGGCCACCACCGTCACCGCCATGTACGGGCCACCGCCGTGTACTGCCCACCACCGCCACCGCCACACGTGTCCCTTCCCCGTGCCACGTGTCGCCGCCGCTTCCACGTGCCTCGCCCCGCCGCCACCGCCGTGCGACGTGTAGATCCCGCTTCCACGTGCCACGCCCCGACGCTTCCCCGCGCCAGCTGTCGCCGCCGCTTCCACGTGCCACGCCCCGCCGCTTCCCCGCGCCACCTGTCGCCAAACTTGCCGCGTGGGACGACATTTGGACCGAGACAACCTCCGACGACGAGTAGATCGACTAGACTAGTTGTTTATCTATTTTATTGTATTTTCAATAAAGTCGTTGTGGCAGACGCTGATGATGAGAAAAGTTTCCCGCCGGATTACATGTGGAATTAAAGTACATAACTCAACTGAAAATTAATTAAGATACATGGCCAGATAGTACTCGTGCCTAGCCCTATAGTACTCGTGCCTAGCTCAACTGAAAATTAATTAAGATACATGGCCGGATTCGATCTGTTCGAGTCATTCGGTCATACTCGTGCACGGCCCTATAGTACTCGCCACTGTAGTCGTCGTAGTCGCCGTCATCATCGTCGGCGGCATCGGGGTCGCGGTAGTCAAACCTCGGCGGGAGAGCACGCGTGGGCTGGGACCGAGGGTAGCGCGAGCGGGGGCCACGGTGGGCCATGACGCCTCTGGAGAGTTCGGTCGCGCCACCACGGCCGACGGCCGGCCTCGTTGAAGTTCGAAGGAGGCGGGCCGCCGTCCTCGTGCTCGGCGAGCGCCCTCTCACGCCGATTGATGAAGAAGCTCTCCCAAGTCGGGCTGTAGTCGGGATGCCATCGGGGATTCCTCCGCTGCTGCGGCGTGAGCTCGAAGTAGTAGTGGTTCGTGATGGCCATCTCGCGCGCCACACCTAGAGGGACGGGAGGGACCGGTACCCCTCCGACAGCTCGGCAACCGGCAGGTAGGGACGCGGTAGCCCGGCGGGCGAGGGGTAGTTCGACGCGCAAAGCGCCTCCGCCTCCGGAGGGTTAGAGATACGATGGAAGCCATGTGACCTGGTGATGAGGTTTGCGAGATATGAGTCTAGATGTGATATGTAAATGGAGGCCAAGCGAACATATATATAGTGAAAAAATGGCGGGAGGACGAAGGCGGGAAGCGGTGGAAAGCGCGGGAAGAAAAATAGGCGGGAACGCGGTGGCGCCAAAAGCTGTCGGTGGGATAAGGACGTGTGGGTAACCTTTAGTCCCGGCTGGTGGGTACAACCGGGAGTAAAGATCATTTTTTGTCATATCTAACAAAAGTGTCGGTGGGATAAAGACGTGTGGGTAACCTTTAGTCCCGGCTGGTGGGTACAACCGGGACGAAAGATCCTTTTTTGTCATCTAACAAAGCTGTCGGTGGGATAAAGACGTGTGGGTAACCTTTAGTCCCGGCTGGTGGGTACAACCGGGACTAAAGATCATTTTTTTGTCATCTAACAAAGCGTCGGTGGGATAAAGACGTGTGGGTAACCTTTAGTCCCGGCTGGTGGGTACAACCGGGACTAAAGATCCTTTTTTGTCATCTAACAAAGCTGTCGGTGGGATAAGGACGTGTGGGTAACCTTTAGTCCCGGCTGGTGGGTACAACCGGGACTAAAGATGTCGGCGAGATAAGAACGCATGGGTGGACGCACCTGCTCGATGAGATAAAGCATGTAGCGCACGACGCCCTGTCGAGTAGAAGCGGTGTTGTGCCTATAAAAGGAGCATCGATACGGCTTGCCAAGCGGATCAACAAGCCAAGCGGAGATTCATTCCCATGGATTGGAAAATCTCCGTGGCGCGGCTTCTCGAAGATGTTGTTGGTGCACACGCCCTACGGCATCTTCGGAAGCTGCGCCTCGGAATTTTTTCCCTGCAAGCCCGTGAACCACTACATCTCCTCTAACGGTGTTGGGGAAAGGGTTGGGAAATCTCCCGTGGCGCAACTTCTCGAAGATGTCGTTGGTGCACAAGCCTTACGGCATCTTCGGAAGTTGCTCCTCGGAATTTTTTCCTGCAAGCCCCGAACGACTACATCTCCTCTAATAGTGTTGGGGAAAGGGTTGGGAAATCTCCCGTGGCGCAGTTTCTCGAAGATGTTGTTGGTGCACATGCCCTACGGCATCTTCGGAAGCTGCGCCTCGGAATTTTCCCCTGCAAACCCGTGAACGACTACATCTCCTCTATATATATGGTACAAAAAGCCAACCACATCTCCACTTTTCATATCTTACATACGGTTAAATGATTACACAAAAATAAATGGGAAATTGATTGCCATGTTGAGATACTCATTTGTGCCATGGAGCATCTTCATCATTTAATCTTCTTCGGCCTTAACCATGGAGCATCTTCATCATTTAACTTGATGCTTGGATCAATGTTCACTACGAAGGGTGGAATTTCATCAAACTTATTATAATCTTCGACATGTCTGTCTTGTCCTCCACTCCCACGATGTTTCTTTTTCCGAGAAGAACTATGTGGCGCTTTGGCTCATCATTTGATGTATTTGTTTCCTTATGTTTCCTTTTTCTTGGTTTGCTAGACATATCCTTCACATAGAAAACCTGGGCCACATCCTTGGCTAGGACGAATGGTTCGTCTCTATACCCAAGATTGTTGAGATCCACTTGTTGTCATTCCATACAACTTGTCTACACGAACCCCGCCTCTGTTTTGTTGACCCATTTGCACCTAAACAAAGGGACCTTAAAAGAAGGTCCATACTCAAGTTCCCGAGATATCCTCTATGTAACCATAATATGTGTCATTTGGGCCTTCATTCATTATTGCATCAAAGCGGACACCACTTGTTTTGGTTGGTGCTCTTTTTATCTTGGGCGATCGTGTAAAATGTATTCCCATTTATCTCGTACCCTTGGAAAGTCACTACGATCGAAGATGGTGTCCGGGCCGGCAAGTACAGCTGATCTTCAATATCTTTGTTATTCGGGAGATGTTTTTGCAACCAACCGCCGAAAGTCGACATGTGTTCACGTCTAATCCAATCGTTCGATCGCCCGGGTTACGGGAGCGTAGAAAGTTCTTGTGGTCACCGATATACGGAGCCACCATGGTGGAACTTTGTAGAACTGTGTAGTGTGCTTGAGTCAAAGAAATCCCGTCCCTACATATCATTGATTTCCTTCCCAGCGTGCCTTTTCCACTTAGTCTCCCTTCATGCCGCGATTCGGGAACACCAATCGGCTTAAGGTCGGGAATAAAGTCAACACGAGAATTCAATGACCTCCTCTGTTCCATAGCCCTTGGAGATGCTTCCTTCGGCCTAGCACGGTTATGAACATATTTCTTCAAGACTCCCATGAACCTCTCGAAGGGGAACATATTGTGTAGAAACACGGGACCGAGAATGGAAATCTCATCGACCGGGTGAACGAGGAGATGTGTCATAATATTGAAGAAGGATGGTGGGAACACCAGCTCAAAACTAACGAGACATTGGACCACATCATTCTGCAACCTCGGTAGAATTTCTGGGTTTATTACCTTCGAGAAATTGCATTGAGGAATGCACATAGCTTCACAATGGGCGGTCGAACATTTTCCGGTAGAAGCCCCCTCAATGCAATCGGAAGCAAGCTGTGTCATTATCACGTGACAGTCATGAGACTTCGGGTTACGGAATGTTTTCTTCTCCATATTTATTATTCCCTTTATATTGGAGGAGAAGCCGGACGGGACCTTGATACTGCTAAGACATTCAAAAAATATCTCCTTCTCTGCTTTTGTAAGAGCGTAGGCTGGATAAATGACGTCCTTTAACTCTCTCATGCAGATTTTTGGGGTCTTTCCAACGTTGCTTGGTCCTCCCGTGCTTCGGTGTATCTTTTGTCTTCCCGTACACGCCCGAGAAAGCCTAGCGAGGTTCACGCAAAGATTCTTCGTCACGTGCATCACATCGATTGAAGAGCGGACTTCTAAGACTTTCCAATATTCTAGCTCCCAAAAAATAGATTTCTTCTTCCACATGGGCGCGTGTCCGGCGGCGTCATTCGGAACGGGACCAGTCCGCGGGACCCTTTCCAAATATTACATCTAGATCCTTGACCATACCAAATATATCAACACCATCACGATGGGGAGGCTTCCTCACGGTGATCAGCCTCACCGTCGTAATGCTTTCCTTTCTTTCTTACGGGATGGGTAATCCTAAGAAATCGACGATGCCCCGGTACACGACCTTCGACCTTTTTCCAAATAATCACCTTCGAGCTCATGTAAACGGTGTGTGCATGCATTGTATCCCTTGTTTGACTGTCACGAAATGTTACCAAGAGCGGGCCGGTCATTGATGGTTACTGAAAAGCATCGCTCTTAGGTCAAATTCCTCCTGCTTGTGCTCGTCCCACACACGTACACCTGCTAGGGACCACAGTTGTAGAAGTTCTTCGACTAATGGCTTCAGGTACACATCAATGTCGTTCCCGGGTTGCTTCGGGCCTTGTATGAGCACTGGCATCATAATGAACTTCCGCTTCATGCACAACCAAGGAGGAAGGTTATATATACAAAGAGTCACGGGCCGGGTGCTATGGCTGCAGCTACTGCTCTCCAAAAGGATTCATGCCATCTGTACTTAGACCAAACCTTAAGTTCCTTGCATCTGTGCAAAGTTTGGGAACTCTCTATCGATTTTTCTCCATTGGGATCCATCGACGAGGTGCCTCAACATCACGTCTTTCTTACGGTCTTCTTTGTGCCATCGCAACAACCTAGCGTGCTCTTTATTCTCGAACAAGCGTTTCAGCCGTGGTATTATAGGAGCATACCACATAACCTTGGCGGGAACCCTCTTCTTGGGGCGCTCGCCCTCAACATCACCGAGGGTCATCTCGTCGATCTTATACCGCAATGCGAGTGCACACCGGACATGCATCCAAATTCTCGTACTCACCGCGGTAGAGGATGCGGTCATTAATGCATGCATGTATCTTTTGCACATCTAATCCTAGAGGGCGGACAATCTTCTTCGCTTCGTACGTATCGGCGGGCAATTCGTTACCCCTTGGAAGCTTCCTCTTAATTATTGTCGACAACTTTCCAAATCCTGAGTCGGTGACACCGTTCTCCGCCTTCCATTGCAACAATTCCGGTGTCTTTGCCTAGCTTTTTATGGCCATCTTCGCAAGTTGGGTATAACAATTTGTTGTGATCTTCTATCATCTTGTCGAAGGCCAACCTTTCCTTTTCGGTTTCACATTCTCTCCTTGCATCGGCAATGGCCCGGCCAAGATCATCATCGGCAGGCTCATCTGGTGCCTCTTGATCTTCTACTTCATTGTCTTCATTGCCTTCTGCGGTATCATCGTATTCGGGAAATTGGGATAACCGTCATCATCCTCTTCCTCTTCTTCATTGTCTTCCATCATAACCCCTCTTTCTCCGTGCTTGGTCCAACAATAGTAGCTTGGGCATGAAACCGGATCGCGAAGGTGGCTGTGAATGAGACTCGAGCGAGCGTAATTTACGGTATTCTTGCGGTCCACACATGGACAATACATGAAGCCACCATGTTTGTTTGCCTCCGCCACGGCCATAAAATTATCCAGGCCCGCGAGTGAACTCATCAAACCGTCGGTCAATGTACATCCATTGCCGATTCATCCGCATGATATAATTAAGCTGATCAAAACCATTACGGAACATCACGATGTATATATACACATGCATTTTATCAATTGCGGATGAAAAGGATAAAGTTGTTAACCTCGATGAAGAAGAAAAAAGCAAGTTAAGTGTGGCTTGATTTGTGTAAACTCAAGTGGCAAATCCTCTTAAGCATTTCATCGAACACCTCTTGTGCATGTGAAGAAGAGAGGAGAGCAATACACCCTCTTGTGAAGATAGTGAAAAAATGGCTAAGTGTGGCTCACACTTGGGCGAGGGGCAAGGTTATATAGCCGGAGGGGGGTCTTTGGACCCGGTTTGTCATACAAACCGGGACTAAAGGGTTCCCAGGCTGACACGGCTGCCGCGCCTGCGGGTGGACCCTTTGGACCCGGTTTGTATGACAAACCGGGTCCAAAGGCCGCTACGAGACGAGCGCCAGCGGGTGGGGTCGTCCTGGGCAGAAACGAACCGGGTCCAAAGGGGGCATTGGACCCGGTTTGGTTCAGCAGTGGGTTATTTGCTTGGGACCAAAGGCCTCTTCTCCACTAGTGACAGTTACCCGGTCAGGTTCAGTTTTAAGTGTCACGCTGATGCTGCATCTGAGGGCACACTCTTAATTTGACATTTGCATTGTACGGTACGACAGTCCACTATGCAAGTACTCCGTATAGTAATTGAGATTGGGTAAAATACTAACATTCCGTGACACAATTCGATCTGATAACTAACCTAGGTGTCGTAAGCAGTAGCAAGGAGATTTTGTCATCTCACTGGAAAAGAGGCTCAAGGGCCAAAAAAATACATGACAAGCCCAAACGAGTAGCTGCAGACATCCTTTGCACTCCTTGAACTAAGGTGAATGTGTTGGTACTGGTTTACGACTATATTGCACTCTGCTGTCCTAAACTTGTTCTACACGCATCCGTAGAAATATCTTGAGGAACCTAACCACTTTTCTGCTCAAATCGCAGCCCTTGTGAATACATTATGCATCTGCTGATGCAATGTCAGTGTAGATTCATCCAGTAAGATCCTCCCCATTCCCCAAGATATTTGACCTTCTCGTCGCATGTACGGTCCATTACGCAAGTAGCAATGATAAGCCCTCCGTACATGATACAGTTTGGTTTGACAATGAAATAAGTCGCCGCAAAGGAGGCTTCAAGGGCCAAAGCGTTGCCCGGAGCGACTAGCCGCGCACATCCCTTGCGTTCCATGACAGTTTACCATAAGGGCGCCTCGCCGCTTCTGCACTCCGGTGATCCAGCTTCTACAAAATAGCACGCATGGATGTGCAGAACCGTTCTCCTTGACCATGTCATCTTGGGACGCGTTTGGCTTACCCGCAAAACATGAAAGCCGGTTAGCGACTCGTTGGATTGAAGGAATTTCATAGAAATTTTGGAGGATTCTAACTCATAGGTGTTTTTCTACGGAATGCATTTGAATCATAGGATTGAGTTCATCAAATTTCCATGGAATCCATTCTTGTGCTCTTCATTTCATAGCAATCTTAACATGAGCTTAAATCTCATTTTATTTTATTTTCCTTTGAGAAGTCTAATACACTTGCACTCTATCTCTATCTAATCTCTCTCTTCAATGCTATATATTTGTGTGTTTCACCATCCAAAGACACCTCATACAAAATTCTTGTACTTCGAAATCCTGTAGCAATTTATGGTACATGACATCTCAATCCTGTGTTTTTTTCTATTCATACGTTTTACATTGGCATTGTATTACTTTGACATTGGCATTGTACGGTTGTACGGTCCACTACGCAAGTAACAGTGGCTTCTACAATTGGATAAAATACCAGTAACATTCCATGACAATCTACCGCAGAAACAGCTCTACCAAAAGATATTACGACAATGTAACGCTGTACTGATTTCTTGAGAAATCTTACTATTTCCTGCTAAACTTCAGGCCCTTGTTAATACATCATGCACCTGCTGATGCAATGTCAGCTAGAACATGAAGGTGCGCGTACAATGTCAATATAGATTCATCCAGTTAGATCCTCCGGATTCCCATTACCACGCTGATGTTGCATCATCTGAGATTTGACCTTCTCGGCGTATGTACGGTCCATCGCGCAAGTAGCAATGATGAGCATTCCGTATTTCCGCACAATGTACAATCTGATTTGATAATGTAATAAGCAATCGTAGGAAGGCAGTAGTAGGATGTCTTGCCATCTCACCGGAATGGGGGTTTCAAAGGCCAAAAGCACTGCGCGACCGACCAGCCGCACGCATCCTTTGCATTCCATGAAGGTTTTACCAGGAGGCCGCTTCGCTGCCGCTTTCTCCATTAGTCCAGCTGCTCCAAAATCGGACGAATGATTGTGCAGAACCGTTCTCCTTTGACCATGTCATCTTGTTTTGCAACCAAAATTTGCTAACGCCTAGTGGATTCTGTGCCAGGGTTTGCTATCGAGATATTTGCACTTTTGTTTTAGCAAACCGTAAACCAACGTGGGCTATCTTACCAGGATTCGGTTTACCACTGATCACAGACCAAATTAACACGTTAATCTTTTTGCTGAATTTCTGACTGTACAGCCGATGTTAGCATTTCCTGGTCACCTGGTGTACTGATCTGCTTGTTGGCTTTGGTGATTAAGAATCTCAGGAAATCCAACGCTGCTTAAAATCTGCTCTTGGCTTTGGTGATTTGCAATCTTCGATAAACAGAGATGCAAATGACACTGTGGGCCGGTGCAACAACCATACATCTACCCGGATAATTCAATTTCCAGTTTTTGGTTTCAAAAGAAGTTCCAGTTCTCTCCGTATATCTGAGGACCTAGTATTAAGTTGACATTGGCATTGTACGGTACTAGGGCGCACTACGCAAATTATCATGATTTTGAAATTGGATAAACTACTAGTAGTAACATTCTGTGACACAATTCAATGTGACAATTAGGCGAGTCGTCGTAGAAGGTACCTCAGTGGTAAGGGATTTTGTCATCTCGCTGGGAAAAGGCTCCTGGTACGTGAGTGTTTTAATCTTGGTACTAGTGCACTTTGTTGTCCTAAATTTGTTTTATAACCAGAACTGTACAGAAAACTTGTTTGGAAAATCAGCTTAAATTCAATTAATATACCATATAATTTTCTTTGACTCAATTTTTTTTAGCTCAGCGAGCGATTTTAAGCTATTTTGTACCAAAGACAGATCGCCAAACAAAAACCAAATGGAAACACACCGAAATTATAATATCCACCGCAATACCAATATCTTGGGGCATTTAACAATCTCCTACTAAAATCACGGCCCAAGTAAGGAATGCATCTGCGGATGCAATGTCAATGCAGATTTATCCGGTTAGATCCTCCCAATTTCCAATAAAATTCTCATGTCGCGTCATCTGAAATTTGACCTTCTCGGCGTACTATATATGGTCCATTACGCAAGTAGAAATGACAAGCATTCCGTACAATTTGATTTGACAATGAAAGTTTTGCCGTCATCGTAGCAAGGGGGTTTTCCCATCTCACCGGAAAGGAGGTTTCAAGGGCCAAAGTGTTGTGCGAGCGACTGGCCGCCGTGCATTGAGTTCCATTAAACTTTACCAGAAGGGCTCCAGACTCCATTGATCCAGTTGCACCAAAATGGTAAGCATGGATTTGCAGAACCATTCTCCTTGGACCATGTCATATATGTGAACTTCTCCAAAATTTTCATGTCAGCATCAATCAAACATCATCCATATGAAGATAAAATATATCAATTCATGAAGCGCTACGTGGATTATACGGATTACTAAAAAGGCAAACAAGAGTTGCATAATTTCTAAACTTTGGTTGGCCCACATTTAGTTTGCAATTCAAATTATTTCAAAATGCCACTGGAAGGTTTGCTAACTGCACTTTGTTTGTAATAAACCAAACACTAAATTGGGCGATCTCAACTTGGTTTGACAAAAAAGCCTTCACATCACCTTTGCCTTTAGATATGTTGGAAACTGGATTTTTAAAACTTTTCTTTCCAGGGTGGTCACACTTTTTTTATATGTTACTATCATTTCAAAAATAACTATCAACAAAAAAATGTGTAGTCAAAATATCTCATTGGAGACTGGAGTTCATTCCTTGCAGCAAACCCTAAACAAAAAGTATCTTAAACAGAATATGCTGTAGCCCGGAGCATTGGCGACTATATCAAGAAATTGGTCAAAATCTCCTTTCAACAAAAAAATGATTATTCAAAATGGGCCCAAGCCTCGGAAATTCAAAGGTAATCTCGAACTCATATGCTCCCGCTGGAGTAGGAAAATTGAAAAAATAGCAAAGAAAATCAAAACAAGCCAAATTGGCGTGTATTTCCATAGACCCCGAAATCTCAAAGCAGTGTAACCCCCTGAAGAGGTATCATGGTATATCATTTAATCTCAGCCACCTTAATCCCAGACAGATATCGTTCAATCTCAACCATTCTTGTGTTTCACTTAGAAAATACCTCTCGGTGGTTTACACTGTTTTGAGATTTCGGGATCTATGAAAGCACAAGCCAAATCGCATTTTTTTACAATGGATATGGACACAGCTGAATGCAAAATTTCCCTAGAAGACATGTGTATGCTCTGCGCACTATAAATGAAATTCGGTGCTCAAAGAAATGACATGTGTGGCTTTTTAGAGAACTCTGATTTGTTCTTCTTTCACATACCACCTGTTAGATGTATATATCTGTATATTGTAGTTTCCCCATATGTTAGGGGGCTTTCTGCATATGTGCACTGCATACGTATCTTATATATTGTGGCTTTGTGCGCTAGTATACTAACAAGTATATTCCCTAACATGGTATCAGAGCTAAATTGATCCTCCTCTCCCTACGAACTTGTTCCCGGCCGTCGCGTGGCCGTAGTCGTCCCCGTCTGTTCTCCGCTCCCGATCGTCCGTGCTGCTCCCCGATCTCCTTCCAGGCTCGCCCGATCTCCAGGCTCTCTCGATCTCCCGCCGATTCCGGCCGCGCGCGTGGAGCTCCGGCCGATTCCCGCGCGAGCCGCCCGCCTGCTGATTCCGCCCGCGCGTGGAGCATCTTCCAATTCCGTCCGCTCGTGTGGCTCTGCTTTTGCTGGATCCGCTCTGGATCTTCCAATTTCTCTCCCTGCCCCCGACGCCCTGTTCTGGCTAGCTCCCGATCTGAGCGTTTCTCCCCTAGTTGATTTTCAGTTGAGGTAAAAAAAAAAAAAAAAGAGAAAAGAGAAAAAATAAACAAAAAAAAATACTGTCGTCGGCTGTTGTTATCCGATGTCTTCTTCTGCTGATCCCGCCTTATCTTTGGGCCTCCCTTCGGTACTTGGTCTTTGTCCGCTGCCTCCGTGTATGACGGCTAGCCATTCTTCGTCGCCGTTTGCGGCCTCTTCACGCGACTCGTCGCGCTTCACCGGCTCCGTCTACATCGGCTCGCCGCTCAATACCGACTCTCGCGGCCTCTTCCCGCGGCTCTGGCCGCGCTTCGCCGATTTTGTCTCGATCGGCTGCCGCTCTACATCGACTTTTGCGGCCTCTTCATGCGGCTCTACCCACACTTCGCCAACTTCGTCTACGTCGGCCTGCCGCTCTACATCGACTTTTGCGGCCTCTTCACGCGGCTCTGCCCGTGCTTCGCCGACTTCCTCTATGTCGGCCTGCCGCTCTACATCGACTTTCGCGGCCTCTTCACGCGGCTCTGCTCGCGCTTCGCCGACTTCGTCTATGTCGGCCTGCCGCTCTACATCGACTTTCGCGGCTCCTTCACGTGGTTATGACCGCGCTTTGCCGACTCTTTCTTCATCGGCGTGTTGCTCTCCGTCGCCCCCTTTGGTGGCCTCTGTGCGTGTGGGTGATAGCTTCTCATCGGCACTCGATTGTACGTCGACCTCTCCAGTCGCGCCCCTCTCTGCGCATGAGATAGCGCAGCTTCACCGCCTACTTGATGCTTGGGATTCCAGTTTACATCAGCAGCCTCACGGTTCGAGTCTCCTCCCTCGTCCTCATTGCACCTACTGTGGCAAGGTTGGCCACACTTCTTCCACCTGCTGGAGGCGGGATCCCAGGTTACGTCAACAGTTCCAGGATCGTCAGCGAGCTGGCTCTTCGGGATCTTCTGCGGTTGCACTCTCTCGATCGGGACATTCTCAGGGGTCTTCGTGGTCTGCTCGCTACTCCAGACTCTTCCTCGCCGGGCGCTGCTGGTTACGTGGATCGGCTCTTCGCGCACTGCGCGACCACCACTTTCTACACGATCGAGTACGTCCCCGTGGTATCTGGATTACGGAGCTTCCTTTCATATGACCTCCGAGTCTTCTATCCTGTCTGCTCTTCGGTCTCTTCTTTCTCCTGTCCGTGTTGTCACGGCTGATGGTACCTCTATTCCCGTTTCTAGTACGAGGCACTCTTTCTACTCCCTCTTTCTCTGTCCCCGATGTTTCTCATGTTCCTCGCCTTCGGATGAACCTTTTCTCTGCTAGCCGACTCACCGATTCCGGTTGTCGCGTCATTCTTGACGCCGAGTCTTGTGCGGTTCGGGATCGTCGCACACATGCCCTCGGTTGGAGCTGGCCCTCGTAGCCGTCGGTCTCCGGGGCTTTGGGAGTTAGGCTGGCTTCGTGTTCCTTCCGCTGCCACTCCATCCGCCGGTTCTCCTCCGGTTGTTGCCTCGTCACCGGCTCTTTTCAGCAGTGGCATCATCGTCTTGGTCACCTTTGTGACTCTCGCCTGTCGTCTTTGGTTCATCGTGGCCTTCGGGGTCCGTCTCGCGGAGATGGGTCGTTACACTGTCAGGGTTGTAGGTTAGGCAAACAGATTCAGCTTCCTTATCCTACTAGTGTGTCTGTCTCTCATCGACCGTTCGATTTAGTCCATTCAGATGTTTGGGGTCCGGCTCCCTTCGCTTCGAAAGGGGGCCATCGATATTATATCTTATTCATTGATGATTTTTCACGGTACACCTGGGTGTTTTTCATGCACTCTCGCAGTGAGGTGCTTTCTATTTATCGGCGTTTTGCGGCCATGGTTCGCACTCAGTATTCCTCACCCATTCGCGTGTTCCGTGCTGATTCTGCTGGTGAGTATATCTCCCAGCACCTTCGTGGTGTCCTTGCTGAGGAGGGCACCCTCGCTCGGTTTTCTTGTCTCGGCGCGCATGCTCAAAATGGCGTTGCCGAGCGTAAGCATCGTCATCTTCTTGAGACCACCCGTGCTATGATGATTGCTTCTTCTCTTCCGCCACATTTACGGGCTGAGGCTGTTGCTACGTCGGCCCACCTCATTAACATTCAGCCTTCCGCTGCTCTACGAGGTGGCATTCCTCTCGAGCGTCTCTCCGGTGTTTCTCCGAGACTACTCTACTCTCCGTTCATTTGGTTGCGTCTGCTATGTCCTTCACGCCTCCTCGCGAACGCACCAAACCGACCGCTCGATCCGTTGAGTGTGTTTTTCTCGGATACAGTGATGAGCATAAGGGCTATCGCTGTTGGGACCCCGTTGGTCGTCGGATGCGCATCTCTCGTGATGTCACGTTTGATGAGACGCGTCCCTTCTATCCTCGCCCCACCTCGGGTACTTACCCGGTGGATGATATCTCTTTCCTTCTTTTCCGGATGCACCCCTGCTATCCCGTCTTCTCCCCCTCCTAGTCCTGATGCGCCCCCTTCGGCACCATCCTCTCCTCCGTCTAGTCCACCTAGTACTCCTCGTTCTCCGGCTCGGATCCTTCGATGCTTGTCCCTTCTTCCGCTTCTTCGATGAGTTGTCCTCTGCTGATGACCTTCCCCCTACACGGCCTGTCCGTCGGCGTCGTGCTCCGGCTCGTTACTCTCCTAGTCGGTATGGTCTCTCTCGTCGTTTCCGAGCCGACTTCTTATCGGGATGCCGAGCGTCATCCCGAATGGCAGCTTGCCATGGCCGAGGAGATCGCTGCGCTTGAGCGCACCGGCACTTGGGATATTGTTTCTCCACCTTCCGGTGTTCGTCCTATCACGTGTAAGTGGGTCTATAAAATTAAGACTCGCTCCGATGGATCTCTTGAGCGCTATAAAGCGCGTCTTGTGGCTCGTGGCTTTCAGCAGGAGCACGGCCGTGACTATGATGAGACTTTTGCCCCTGTGGCTCATATGACTACTGTGCGTACCCTTCTTGCTGTTGCTTCTGTTCGCCGCTGGTCTGTTTCCCAGCTTGATGTTCAGAATGCTTTTCTTAATGGCGAGTTGACTGAGGAGGTTTATATGCAGCCTCCTCCTGGGTATTCTGTTCCCGATGGCATGGTTTGTCGTCTTCGACGTTCTCTCTATGGTCTCAAACAGGCCCCTCGTGCCTGGTTTGAGCGCTTCGCTTCTGTGGTGACTGCTTGTAAGGGTATTTCACCCTTATCCATTATTTTGGTAACGATGACACCGTGCTAAAGTATTTGACCTAATATGTTTATAAGTACAATCTCAGGTATTAGGCAATGAAGCGTAAATGGTGTATCAAAGGAACAAGAAGGCTAAAGGTGACCCCCATTTCAACAACAATCAAAAGGGGTTACTCGGAGAAGTCCGGTCACCTGCCCGGTTCAACCGGGCCAGCAACCGGCCAGTCCGGTGCAGTGGCCGGTCGACCGGTCGGAAACCGGGCTCCAAAGGAGGACCAGCAGGTCCGGTCTGTGGCCCGGTCGACCGGGCTCTCGACCGCGGGTCCGGCGCTCCGTCCGGTCGACCGGTCGGAAGCCGGGCACCAACCGGGCACCAACCGGAGTAGAGCCGGGACGACGCGAAGGCGCTCCGGTCACCGGTCCGGTCCGACCGGCCTCACGACCGGGCTGTCCGGTCCGTGGTCCCGGTCCGGCCGGGTCCGTCGAAGAAAAGGCCGAGGTGGCAAGTGGCAACGGCCGTATTTCGAAGAACACTATAAATAGGTCTTCTCCTACCTCTGAACAGGTTAGGCAACATACTATAAACTGTTCTTGAGCTCTCTCTCTCCTACTCCATTGCTAGAAACACCAAAAGCCTCAGATCTCCCTCCTCCTCCACCCAAACTCAAATCCCTCCGGGGAATCACTAGAGGAGGACCCGATCTACCGTTCTACCAAGCCAAATCTTATTCCCCCTTGTATTCATTGAGAAGCTTGCTTCCTAGGATTCCTTGGAAACCCTAGGTGGGCAAGAGGAGTCCGGAAGCATCCGGGCTGTGGATTTGCTCCGGGCAAGATTGTGAAGGTTTGGAGGCTACCTCAAAGTCTACCACAAGTGAGTGAGCTATTCCTTCGTGGGATAGGCTCCGGAGAATAGGGTGAGCCTTCGTGGCGCGGGGAATCCTTCGTGGGACCTCCACTCCTCCAAACGTGACGTACCTTGTTGCAAAGCAAGGGAACACGGGAATACATCCTCGTCTCCGCGTGCTATCGGTTATCTCTAACCGAACTCCTTACTTGTGATTTAACTGCCTGTGAGAGCCTTCGTGCTTGAGTTAGTTGTATCCTCATATAGGTTGCTTCACCTAGTTTGCATTAGGCTCATCTTTATATTCCGCAAAGCCTAATATTGCAAAGAAAGAATTAAAATTTGTAGAAACCTATTCACCCCCCTCTAGGTTTACCATCTCTATACTTTCAATTGGTATCGAGCCTGGACTCTTATTAAGGGCTTCACCGCCTTAAGAGTGAGATGGATAAACTCTTCGAGGGTCTAGATGAAGACTCTAACCTTTCGGTTAAAGAGATGAAATCTAGATTCTTGGCATATGATGCCGAGAAGAAGAAAAAGGAGGATGAGCTACAAAACCAAATGACGAAATGACCGCCATGCTTAAGAACCTAACCGCGGGTGGAACTCTTAGTGGGGCTTCGGCTTCTAAAGAATCCTTCCATGAGGTTGACCATAGCTATCCCGAAACACTTCACCCATGCCTCATATAAACCATAGTGGGACCGTTCCCCATTACGATGGAACTCACTTTCCTCATTGGAAATCTGCTATGGAATCTCATATTCGCAGCTGCAGTGTGGAGCTATGGGAGCTCATTGTTCATGGACATCGGGAGCCACAAGATCCTACTCGGTTGACCTCCACCGAGTTCTACAACCGTCAACTCAATGCATCCGCACGTGACAAGATAAGAAGTGGCATCAACCGCAAGCTTCTAGATCAAGTTGATGACATTGTCTCCGCTAAAGAGTTGTGGGATCGGATCGTAGTACTCCAAGAGGGAACCGATTTGATCCAATCATCTCTCTATGAGACTGCAAAGCAAGAGGCCTACCGAGTTCATGATTCGAGATGGAGAATCCGTATTCGATGCCTATGCTAGGCTTGGTGCTCTGAAAGTAAGGGTCAAGGGTCTTGGTGCTGAGAAGTACAATGACGGATTCGAGATGAACGAAGCCTTCATAAAATCCAAGGTCATTGCTATGATTGCCGTCAAACAAGAAGACACCAATCTTGGACTCAATTTGCAAATCATGACCAAGAGTGCCGATCTCAACTCCGATGATCTAGTCTCCTATGTGGCCGCCAATGAAAACATGGCCAAAGCCGGAAAGAGGCTCAAGGCAATGAACCGTGTTGATGAAGCCTCACACAATCATGAAGCGTCACACAACCTTGCCCTCAAGGCTAGAGCTGACCATGGAGGAGAAGAAGAATATGAAATTGAAGAAGATGAGGAGATGACTTCAACTAGTGACATCGCCACCGACTTTGCCTTCTTTGCCAAGAAGTACAAGGGAAAGTTTCCTACACTTCTCAATGACAAGAAGAAGAAGAGAACTTGCTACAATTGTGATGAAGATAGCCACTTTGCAAATGAGTGCCCTTATGAGAAAAGGGTAGACAAGCCAAGATTCATCAAAGGGGTCAAGCCAAGATTGAAGCCAAACCCAATCAACGATCGATTCAAGAAGAACAAGGGAAGAGCTTTTGTTGGAGCCGAGTACTTGTCCGATGATGAGGAAGAAGATGAGGAGAAGGAGGCCGGGGTGGCCGGTTTGGCTTACTCCAAGCCCGGGTCACTCTTCACATATGACTACTCCAAGGACTACTCCACGGAGAATGATGTTGGTTCATCTTTCATGGCAAGAATCACTCAAGAGGATGACTCCGATGACTCTTCCTCCTCTACAATCATTGGCTCTTGTCTTATGGCAAGGGAAACCAAGGTAATGGAACCTCCACCTTCCCTATCTAGTGTTCTTGATGATGAAAATGAAAATCAAGATGAACTAAATGTGCTTAAGGAACTTTACGATGTTAGATGCACCCTTCGTGGTAAAGCTCTTGTCAAGTTTGATTTCTTGATGGACTCTCTCAAAGAAAAGGATGAGTCCATTGAGGAATTAGAATATCAATTGGATGAAAAGGAACGGAGATTCAATCTCCTAAGACAAGAGCTAAAAACCGAAAGGTGCATATCTCAAGGCCTTAAGCAACAAATTGAAACCTATGAACTTGATAAAGTTAAGGATCTAGAAACTATTGATAGGGCTCAATCTTTGACTCAAGTGCTCCATTCCTCAAAGGAGGAACTTGAAGTTGCTCATGCTTCTCTCACTAGGGATCTTGACCACCTTGAAAGAGCTAACAAGCTTGTAAAGGATGAGCTCAAGAAACTTGGAGAGAACCATGACCTACTTCAAGAAACCTACATGAAAGCACTTGAATCAATGAAGGATCCCATTGTTGTTGAAAAGCATGCTAGTCCCCCTACATCTTTTACTAGTGAGCATGCTAAGCTTGTTGAGGAACATGTTCGTTTACAAGAGGAACTCTCTTTGCATGTTGAGACTAATGCATATCTTGAATCCTTGGTGACTAAATATGGTCTCGACTATCATCCTAATGAATCCTCTTGTGAGCATGCATCTATTCTTGAGGAAAATGTTAGGTTAACAAAGGAACTTGCAAAGTTCACCACCGCCAAGAACAAGATGGGATTGGATGACCTCTTGAGTAAACAAAGGTCAAACAATCAAAAGTATGGACTTGGATATGTTCCCAAGTCTCACAAGAAGAACAACTACAAGAAGGAGAAACCCGCTCAAGATAAGAATAAGAAGGTCACTAATAATGGCAAAGACTCAAGGGGCAAAGCCACTAGTGGTGACCGCACGGGGCCAAACGATCACTATGCACTATTTGTTGATTATTATGGTGATGTTTATGCTAACTATGTTGGCCCTCCTAATGGCTATGCTTATAGAGAGTACTCAATTTGGGTACCAAAAGATATTGTTGCCATTGCAAAGGAACCCATTAATCGATGGGTTCCTAAATCCTCTACTTGATTTTGTAGGGGTATTCCTCCAGGTGGTCCAAAATGGGTGTTTGATAGTGGATGCACCAATCATATGACCGGAGGAAAAGGTGTGCTTGATCAATTCATTGAAGATATCAACAAGAAGTCAAGCATTACCTTTGGTGACAACTCAAAGGGAAAGGTACTTGGGTATGGCAAGGTAGCAATCTCTAAGGACTTGTGCCTAGAGACGGTTATGCTTGTTGAACACCTTGGCTATAACCTACTTTCTATATATCATCTTGCCGATGCCGGTTACAATTCATATTTCACTAAATATTATGTGCAAGTCTTTAGGAGTGACAATCTCAAATTGGTCCTTGTTGGATATGTGGAGAACAACCTTTATGTGGTTGACCTCTCGAAAGAGAGCCCCTCCTTCTCCACATGTCTAATGGCGGCCAAGCATGACGAAGGTTGGTTGTGGCATCGCCGCCTTGGTCATGTTAACATGAGGAATCTTAAACAACTCCTAAAGGGTGAGCATATTGTGGGACTAACCGGCGTTTCTTTTGAGAAAGATCGTGTTTGTAGTGCATGTGTAGCCGGAAAGCAACTCAAGAAGAAGCATCCCATCAAGAGTATTGTTTCCACATCTAGGCCTTTGGAGCTCCTTCATTTGGATCTCTTTGGGCCATCACATTATGATACTCTTGGTGGGAGCAAGTATGGACTTGTCATTGTTGATGACTACTCAAGATACTCTTGGGTCTTTCTCCTCAAGACTAAGGACGAGACGCATAGAGAGTTCATCACCTTTGCCAAGAAAGCTCAACGTATGTATGAATCCGAGATCAAGGCAATTAGGACCGACAATGGCACCGAGTTCAAGAACTACACTATGCAAGAGTTTGTTGATGATGAGGGCATCAAGCATGAGTTTTCAGCGCCATACACCCCTCAACAAAACGGTGTTGTTGAAAGGAAGAACCGGACTATCATTGAGATGGCAAGAACCATGTTGAGTGAATTCAACTCACCCCACAACTTTTGGGGAGAAGCCATCTCTACGGCCGTCCACTACTCCAACCGACTCTTCCTCCGTCCCCTCCACAACAAAACCCCATACGAGCTCCTTACCGGTAACAAGCCTAATGTCACATATATTCGTGTCTTTGGATGCACATGCCTTGTTAAGAACAACAAAGGAAAGCTCGGTAAATTTGAAACTAGAACCATAAAGGGTATATTTGTTGGATATGCGGAGAACTCTCACGCCTATAGATACTACAACCGATCCTCCGGGACCATTGAAGTATCTTGTGATGTGGTGTTCTTGGAGGATAATGGCTCCCGAGTGGAGCAAGTTGTTCCATGTGTTGCAGGTAATGATGATGATCCATCTAGTGCCATCAAGCATATGGGCATTGGACACATCCGGCCCATGGAGGTTCACAATGATGGTCAAGATGATGGAGGAGATGTTTCAAGCACGCCACAAGTGGAGCCTAGCTCAACTCAAGCCGAACCATCATGTGCAACTCAAGAACCATCCTCTACTCAAGATGAGTCACAATCCGAAGAACAAGAAGAAAATCCTCATTCCATGGAGCAAGATCATGATGACGATCAAGAAACATCCTCAACTCATGATCAAGCTCAAATGGTCCCTCATGATCAAGTACTAGCAAGAGATGAATTCATTGATCATGAAGGAACCATTCGGAAGATCAAGGCCGCTACAAGGGCAAGCGACATGAAAGTGGATCAAGTCCTTGGTAGCATTTCAAGAGGAGTGGTAACTCGTAGACACCATGCATTACTTATCACTTATTGTCAACATCATGCTTTTGTGTCTAGTTTTGAGCCACTCAAGGTACATGAAGCCTTGGTCGATCCGGATTGGGTGATCGCCATGCAAGAAGAATTGGAGTGTTTCACTCGCAATGAAGTATGGTCTCTAGTTGAGAGACCCAAGGATCATCGCATCAATGTCATTGGGACCAAATGGGTATTCAAGAACAAGCAAGATGAAAATGGCATTGTTATACGAAACAAAGCAAGGTTAGTGGCGCAAGGGTTTGCCCAAATAGAATGTATGGATTTTGAGGATACCTTTGCGCCGGTAGCCCGTCTTGAAGCTATTCGTCTTTTGCTTGCATTTGCATCTTTCCACAATTTCAAATTATATCAAATGGATGTGAAAAGTGCATTTTTGAATGGTCCCCTAAAGGAAACCGCATATGTGGCTCAACCCCCGGGTTTCGAAGACCCATGCCGACCCAACCACGTGTATTTACTCCATAAGGCACTCTACGGTCTCAAGCAAGCTCCACGTGCTTGGTATGAGTTCCTTAGGGATTTCTTACTACATGATGGGTTTTGCATGGGTACGGTCGATTCCACCCTTTTCACCAAGCGGGTTAAAGGGGGTGGCCTCTTTATATGTCAAATATATGTTGATGATATTATCTTTGGTGGAACTAACCCCAATCATAACAAAGCTTTTGAGCTATTGATGACTAGGAAATTTGAGATGTCCATGATGGGAGAGTTGAAGTTCTTTCTAGGCTTCCAAGTGAGGCAACTTGCAAAAGGCACCTTCATCTCTCAAGAAAAATATGTGAAGGACATGCTCAAGAAATTCAACATGACCAATGCGAGTCCAATGAAGACACCCATGCCCGTAAAGGGGCAACTTGGTTCATGTGACGGTGAGAAGGATGTGGACATAAAGGTATACCGCTCCATGATAGGATCCTTGCTCTACCTTTGTGCCTCTAGGCCGGATATCATGCTAAGTGTAGGGATGTGTGCTCGTTTTCAATCCGCTCCCAAGGAGAGCCATTTAGTGGCGGTCAAACGGATACTAAGATACCTTGTTCTCACTCCTACTCTCGGGCTATGGTATCCAAAGGGGTCAACCTTTGAACTCATTGGCTATTCGGATTCCGATTGGGCCGGTGATAAGGTTGATCGGAAGTCTACCTCCGGGGCTTGCCAATTTATTGGCCGGTCATTGGTGAGTTGGTCATCCAAGAAACAAAACTCCACCGCCCTATCCACCGCCGAAGCCGAATACATATCCGCGGCATCTTGTTGCACTCAATTGTTATGGATGAAGCAAACCTTGAAAGACTATGGTGTGTCTCTTGGTACGGTGCCTCTTCTTTGTGACAATGAAAGTGCAATAAAGATCGCCAACAACCCGGTTCAACATTGTCGCACCAAACATATTGACATTCGCCATCACTTCCTACGTGATCATGTTGCCAATAAGGATATTGATCTCACTCATGTGGGAACAACCTACCAATTGGCGGATATTTTCACTAAGCCTTTGGATGAAGCCCGCTTTGTTAACTTGAGAGGAGAACTTGGTATTCTTGATCCTAAAAACTTGGATTGATTAACTTCTTGCACTATATTCTTGCATTTATCTTGCTATCTAGCTTAGAGGCATAGCACATATGGGGATAGTCATCTTACCATGTCTTGGTATGATGCATACCTATGTGTGCAACATAAATAGACCCAATGTCATTATATGGACCCAAGCATGTCTCTTCGAGGTCACATGACATTTGCGCTTTCACATAGGGGGAGTAATCCCCCGCCCCTCATTGAGCCTTCATTACAAATTGATTTGACTATATAAGGCCAAATGATCTTATTGCAAAAATCATTCCAAAATGACTTATGATTCTTGATATACACTTCGAATCATGCCCATTGTTGCTATTCACATCTTGTTTGGATTTTCTCTCCAATGGGTATGCCTAGAGGACTTTGTGTTTTCCAACCCCATGTCTATGCTCATCTCATCATCATCTATCTATCTATATGTACATGTCATCATTTGAGCACTCACACACATTACACAAAGCATAGGGGCAAAAACGAGGCTAAATTAGAAAAATTCTGGTAATGTACTCTCCTTTCCTCCCTTTTCTCTAGTCCTCCTCACACATTGCAAGATCTTGCCAAAAGTTGAGAAAACTTAGGGTTAGGGTTAGGGTTTGTAAAGTCCTCATGCCGTTAGAGTGTCTCACACCACAATGCACTTCACCACTACATTGCTATAGTCTATATTCAAGTTTATGAGCTTTTGCATGGTTTTGTGGTAGAAATCTGGGCACAACAATAACAAATCGACAAACCAGGTTTCCAGCCCGGTCGACCGGCCGTTCAACCGGCCGGCCCGGCGTATGGTCCGGTCAACCGGTCGGAAACCGGATCGTCCGGTCTGCTGCCCGGTTTGACCGGCCTGTGCGCCGGGTTGCCCAGTTTTCGCACAAACTCATCACTACACTTGACTATATGCTATGCTTTTCGGATTCTCTCTTATTGATGACATGTACACTTACCCCACTGCTATCCTTGCTATATTTTTCTCATTCACGGGAAGTTGGAGTGGTGAGCCACCACGTAGCCATGTTGCCAAGCGAGGTAGGACGGTTGATCCTCCCCGCCGTTCTAGTGGCCGTGCACCCCCCAAGCTCGGCAAGGTGCCGACACCGGCAGCTCGGCTCGAGCGGAACCAAGTCCGTTGCCAACAAGCACAAGGATAAGAATGTTGTCCAAGAGGATGATGAGGTAGTACCAACCATCAATGTTGGGTCCGCAAACCGTCTTGAGTGGCAGGAATGGAGGACACTGAATCCGTATCGCTTTGAAAGGCCAACTTACACTCGTTCGGACAAGGCATTCTGGACCAACACACAAGCAGCCCTCTGGGAGGGTTTCTATGATTCTCATGAGTTTATGAAGCATGGTAATGTTGTATCACCCAAGGCTATCAATCCTGACGAACTTGCCTTGCATGAAGCCACCAAGTATCGGTTTGTGGTTCAAACCTTGAGGAGTGCGGGATTGTATGACCTTGTGTGCCTCAAGCCTGATGATACTCAAGATGATCCTACCTTTTGTCCCCTCTTTTTCCGTCAGTTTCACTGTACTGTCTTCTTCCATGATGATGAAGACCGCACCCTCACTTGGATGACCGGCAAGACAAAGTACTCATGCTCCTACTCTCAGTTCCGTGCAGCCATGGGTTGTGGTGATGACAATGATCCAGGGTACAAGATTCACTCACGGTCCAGGTGTACTAGGGGTGACATCTCTTTCTGCTATCCTGCTAACCCTACGCCTGGACCTCCCACTATCTCTGGGATGTACTACTCCTATTTGGTGCTTGCCAAGCTGTTCAGGGAGAACCTCATCAGCAAGTCTGGAGACCACAGTGAAGTCCGGAACTATCACCTCAACTTGATGTACTATTGTCATCCTGACAGGGTGAGGAAGATTGATGGCTGTGACCTTATCTACTGTGAACTGAAGAGAGCAATTATGGACCGCATGACTCCCAACTACGCCCAATATGTTCAGCGGCTCATCAACTACATTGTTCCCGCTCCTCGGAACGTTGTTGGTGAGAAAGTCATCATGGAGCCATTCCGGTTCCCCATTCAGGAGGCCACTCGTTTAGACGTTCCCTCCATGATGCCCACCACTGAGCGCCGCTCCAAGGCACACCATGATCATGATGCTAGCTCCGGTCACTCTCGGCGCTCCCAGCATGGGGCCGCTCGTTTCTTCACATGCCTGTTCCAAATGTGCAAGAGAACCCATGATGTTGCACATCAAACCCATACTATGACCCAAGAGACACGGAGGCGCCAGAATGAATTCATGGCCTCAAGGAACCACCCTGTTCCTCCTCCTGGCCCTGAGATGGAGCCGGTGATAGCACCTCAGTGGGAGATGCCTCTTCTTACCGATGAGATGCTCCAGAACTTCGATTTCTCTGTGTACGCTCATGGTGATCTCCCTAGGCCTGCTCGTGCTCCTCCTGCTGACTATGCTGATGATGATGAGGGTGATGGTGATGCGGGTGATGATGACGCGGGTGATGATGATGCCGGTGATGATGATGCACGCGAGAGCTCCTCCTCGCTTGGGTTTGGGCACTACTGATGGGTGCGATAGCATCTCTCCTCTTTTCTTCGCCTTTTTGGTGTTCCGATGCCAAAGGGGAGAAGAGAGTAGAGTCTAGACCACGGGGTCCTTGATCGCCACAAGCCATGGGAGTTGCTTTATTTGGATTTTATATGGCTTGTGCTTTATTTGAGTTTTTCAAGAACCATTTGCTATTTCCAATTATTTGTGTATGGATGTGTATGGACGACTATTATGTGTGCTACTCTATGTTAGGATGATTATGCTATGCTTATATATCTTGTTATGCACATCTCCATACCATGCTTGTTTCCTAAAGATATTGGGGAGCTTCTCATGTTTCACAAATGGTGTACTTTGCATTCAAACGCAAATTCTCCAAGTGCACACATTATGGGGGAGCTTTCGTAATATCTTATATGGAATCAAGGTTTAGAGCTTATCATAATATCTATTTGTGACTCTAGCTCGGTTTGTCATCGTATACCAAAAAGGGGGAGATTGTAAGGGTATTTCACCCTTATCCATTATTTTGGTAACGATGACACCGTGCTAAAGTATTTGACCTAATATGTTTATAAGTACAATCTCGGGTATTAGGCAATGAAGCGTAAATGGTGTATCAAAGGAACAAGAAGGCTAAAGGTGACCCCCCATTTCAACAACAATCAAAAGGGGGTTACTTGGAGAAGTCCGGTCACCTGCCCGGTTCAACCGGGCCGAGCAACCGGCCGAGTCCGGTGCGATGGCCGGTCGACCGGTCGGAAACCGGGCTCCAAAGGAGGACCAGCAGAGTCCGGTCGTGGCCCGGTCGACCGGGCTCTCGACCGGCGGGTCCGGCGCTCCGTCCGGTCGACCGGTCGGAAACCGGGCACCAACCGGGCACCAACCGGAGTAGAGCCAGGACGACGCGAAGGCGCTCCGGTCACCAGTCCGGTCTGACCGGCCTCACGACCGGGCTGTCCGGTCTGTGGTCCGGTCTGACCGGGTCTGTCGAAGAAAAGCTGAGGTGGCAAGTGGCAACGGCCATATTTCGAAGAACACTATAAATAGCCCTTCTCCTACCTCTAGACAGTTAGGCAACATACTATAAAGCTGTTCTTGAGCTCTCTCTCTCCTACTCCATTGCTAGAAACACCAAAAGCCTCAGATCTCCCTCCTCCTCCACCCAAACTCAAATCCCTCCGGGGAATCACTAGAGGAGGACCCGATCTACCGTTCTACCAAGCCAAATCTTATTCCCCCTTGTATTCATTGAGAAGCTTGCTTCCTAGGGTTCCTTGGAAACCCTAGGTGGGCAAGAAGGAGTCCGGAAGCATCCGGGCTGTGGATTTGCTCCGGGCAAGATTGTGAAGGTTTGGAGGCTACCTCAAAGTCTACCACAAGTGAGTGAGCTATTCCTTCGTGGGATAGGCTCCGGAGAATAGGGTGAGCCTTCGTGGCGCGGGGAATCCTTCGTGGGACCTCCACTCCTCCAAACGTGACGTACCTTGTTGCAAAGCAAGGGAACACGGGAATACATCCTCGTCTCCGCGTGCTATCGGTTATCTCTAACCGAACTCCTTACTTGTGATTTAGCTCGCTCGTGAGAGCCTTCGTGCTTGAGTTAGTTGTATCCTCATATAGGTTGCTTCACCTAGTTTGCATTAGGCTCATCTTTATATTCCGCAAAGCCTAATATTGCAAAGAAAGAATTAAAATTTGTAGAAACCTATTCACCCCCCCCTCTAGGTTTACCATCTCTATACTTTCACTGCTGCTGGTTTCTCTCCTAGTCTTCATGATCCAGCACTTTTCGTTCACACTTCTCCTCGTGGACGTACTCTTCTTCTTCTCTATGTTGATGATATGATCATTACTGGTGATGATCCTGAGTATATTGCCTTCGTCAAGGCTCGTCTTCGTGATCGGTTTCTTATGACTGATCTTGGTCCTCTTCGCTATTTTCTTGGCATTGAGGTTTCCTCTACTTCCGATGGCTTTTCTATCTCTCGGGAAAAGTACATTCAGGATCTTCTTGGTCGTGCTTGCTCTTGGGGATGAGCGCACGGTCGATACTCCTATGGAGCTTAATGTTAAGCTTCGTCCCTACTGATGGTAATCCTCTTCACGATCCCACCCGTTATCGCCATCTTGTTGGGAGTCTTGTTTATCTTCTTGTCACTCGTCCCGATATTTCTTATCCTGTTCATATTACGAGTCGGTTTGTCTCATCTCCTACCACTCGTTCACTATAGTCATCTCCTCCGTGTTCTTCGTTATCTTCGTGGCACGATCACTCGTCGCCTTTTCTTTCCCCATTCCAGCTCTCTCCGGCTCCGGTGCTATTCGGATGCTACGTGGGCGAGTGATCCTACGGATCGTCGTTCGCTTCACGCTTCTTGTGTGTTTCTTGGTGGTTCGCTTGTTGCTTGGAAGACGAAGAAACAGGTCGCGAGTTTCCGTTCGAGTGTTGAGGCTGAGTTGCGGGCTATGGCTTTGTTGATTGCTTGAGGTGACTTGGTTACGGTGGTTGCTTGCGGATTTTGGGGTCTCCGTTACGACACCCACTCCACTTTTGTCCGACAGGTACGAGTGCTATCGGTATTGCACGTGATCCGGTCAAGCATGAGCTGACCAAGCATATCGGTGTTGATGCTTTTTACACACGTGCACAGTACGGGATGATGTTGTTGCGGTTCATTATGTGCCTTCGGATTTGCGGTTGGCGGATTTCTTTACGAAGGCACGAGACTCGAGCGCGAGCATGATTTCTTACTCTCCAAACTCGGTGTTGTGGATCCACCATGAGTTTGCGGGGGGTGTTAGATGTATATATCTGTATATTGTAGTTTCCCCATATGTTAGGGGGCTTTCTGCATATGTGCACCTGTACATGTACTATATATTGTGGCCTTTGGCCCCCTGGTAATACAACAAGTATATTCCCTAACACCACCACACATGTCGTTTCTTAACGAAATGTTTAAGTGCAGTTGGGACATATGTTCATATTCGTTGTAAAAAATTATCAGTTTTCTTAAAGAAAATTGTTTTTTCGATTTTTCCTTTTTAGGTAGGAGCATGGGGAGGCTCTGAGCCAAAACGCCTTACCCGTGCTTTTTTTTTTTTTGCGCCAGGCTGAGAATAAGAGTGCTGCTAGCTCCGCGGTGACCGCCTATTGATCGCCTTAAGCGGCGATCCCGATCGGTTCCGCTTAGGGAATCGGAGGTGCCGAACTATAATGGGCTTGGCCCATGTTACGTACGTACGCCGGGAATGCTTACTTAGTTTCGTTGTAATTGGTGCGCTGCTGCCTGCTGATAACTGGAGTACGTAAGGTTTAGCTAATTTTTATTTTTAACTATATTTTCTTTTCTTTTTCTTACTCCCTCTGTTCCATTCTATAGTGCCTATTGTTTTTTGGCACGGAAATTAGCGCAACAGTATTTTTTACACAAGACCTCTTGATAAACGATTTGAGATCAACGTAAAATTTGGTAAATCCATATCTTTCTAACTTACCATAACAATTTTTGGGAGCTGAACGATTTGGGAGCTGAACGGGGAGGGGTAATTGAAAAAAAGCTAAGCTACAACATTATATTCTGAAACAAATGCCGAAAATCTATAAGCACTATATAAAGGAACGGAGGGAGTATATGGTTTGAATAAATGTTTATATTCAAAAATTGTTCAAATTCTTAAAATCTTTAGATCTAAAAAATGTTCAAAGTAAAATTCGTTCAGATTTTGAAATTGTTTCTATTAAAATTTGTTCGGATATAAAAAATGTTTATATAAAAAAATTATATTTTGAAATAGTTCATATGTAAAATTTGTTTGGATTCAAAAAATGTTCGAATTTGAAATTTGTTCATACTGTCAAACTGTTCATATTTAAAATTTGTTTGGATGTCAGAATGTTCAAATTTAAAATTACGTATTTTGGAATTAAAAAATATTTTTCAAAATCTGAGAAATTTCCATAAAAAAATTCGAAATAAAAATAGATTAAAATTGTTCAAAATTATAAATTGTTCAAATCTGAAAAAAGTTCAACCATGAAAAAAGTTCAAAACTGAAAAAATGTTCAAACTTAAAAATTGTTCAAAATTTAAAAAGTTCAAATCTAAAAATGTTCAAACTTAAAAAAACGTTCAAATTTGAAAAAGTTTAAAGTTTGCAAAGTGCAGAAAAAACCAATTGGGAAAAACAAAAAATTGGAAGGAAAAAACCAGTAGAAAATGAGAAAAACTGAAGAAAAAACGAAGCAAATCCAAACCCATCGCTAAATGGGCCGGCCCAACTCCTCGCTCTGAGCGGAGCGACCGCTCGCTTCCGCTTTGAGCGGAGAATAGGGATCGCGGCTAGCTCCTGCAGATTAGTCGGACACGATACTACGATAGAATGGGGTCCTCCTCCCTGGCGCCCACGCGCCCTCTATCCTACACTTCACACAAGAATCAGTCAGTTGGGCCTATTCTTTGGCGGCCCATTTACGTCGGGCAGGAGTCGGTCGCTGTCTAACAGCTGGATCCAACTAGCGCCCAGCACTGGTTGATAACTATGGGCGTGCGCGGGTATTTAAGCTGAAGTGTTTCTTCTTCGCTCCCCGATGTGGGACTAAAAAAGTGCGGAGCTACGCCTGAAAAACGCGGCACGCTAGCCAGTGCATACATACGTAGCATTGTCAGGCCGCCGCGTACATGCAGTGACGTTTCCGGCCGCCTAATCCATGCATGTGTACGTACTCTAGCTGCTTAATTCATGCATGCGACATTCCTGGCCGCCTAATCCATGCATGCGACGTGTGCATGTGTATGTGTGCTTCAGTCACCTAATCTGTACATACAAAACCACGTACAGACCCTGACCAGGTTCCAAGCTTGCTAACGTGATCATGCATGTATCATTCTGTATAAATAATTGAATTGGTCTGCTTCTACACTTAGGATCGGACCATAGAAAAAGCAAAAATAAGAGCATCCAAAACATGATTTAGTTCCAACGAAACATAATCTGATTAGATAAAAACAATACCAAAACCAAATCTAAAAGTGCAAAAAAATGTAATTATTTTTGTGTCGTAGAATACGACACAAAACAAATCACGATTGCAAGGGAACACATCACGATTGCAAGGGGAACAACAAACTATACAGAGTGGAACAACACACTAGACGAAGGGGAACAACAAACTATACAGAGCGGAACAACACACTAGACGAAGGGGAACAACAAACTATACAGAGCGGAACAACACACTAGACGAAGGGGAACAACAAACTAAACAGAGCGGAACAACACACTAGACGAAGGGGAACAACAAACTATACAGAGCGGAACAACACACTAGACGAAGGGGAACAACAAACTATACAGAGCGGAACAACACACTAGGCGAAGGGGAACAACAAACTATACAGAGCGGAACAACACACTAGACGAAGGGGAACAACAAACTATACAGAGCGGAACAACACACTAGACGAAGGGGAACAACAAACTAAATAGAGCGGAACAACACAGTAGACGGAGGGGAACAACAAACTATACAGAGCGGAACAACACACTAGACGGAGGGGAACAACAAACTATACAGAGCGGAACAACACACTAGACGGAGGGGAACAATAAACTATACAGAGCGGAACAACACACTAGACGGAGGGGAATAACAAACTATACAGAGCGGAACAACACACTAGACGGAGGGGAACAGTGACCCAAACTGAGGGGAACAAACGACCTACGCAGAGAGAAACAACGGCCTAGGCAGAGGGGAACAACGACCTACATGTAGGGGAACAACGGCCCGGAGCGGGGAACAAATGACCTACACGGAGAGGAACAACGACACGAAACAGGAGGGAACAACAACATGAACGAAGGGGAACAATAGCCTAGACGGTGGGAACAACGTAGACGGTACGGAACAAGAGCCTATGAAAAGAGGAACAGGAGTGTAGATGGTGAGGAACAAAAACGTTTAGAGAAACAATAATAAAAAAAAGGTAAAACATACATGAAAAAATCCTACTAAAAACATGAAAAATAAAAATAAAAAGAAAAAAGGCAAAAAAGAAGAAGAAAAAGGCATACATGTGGAAAAGAATGTAAGAAAGAAGAAAAATGTTAAAGAAAAAAATTGAAAGAAAAACGTGAAGAAAAATCATATATGAAAGGGAAAGGAACCATATCTCACGCCTATAGATATTTCAATAAAATGGTGCGCGTTTTAGATCAGCAACATCTTTTCAGCGGAGCGGCAAGAGTCTCAGTTCAAACGGCGGTGCCCTGGTTCGAATCCCAGCTTTGCCGTATTTATGTTAATTTTTTCCTCGTGAACGCTCCACGTATGGGCCGGCCCATAGGTACCATGCCTTCAGCGAACCGGTACTCGGCAGCGCGCGTGCGCTAGCGAGCAGTTTCCATAGAATGCGGCATGCCGTAGCTACAAATCTCGGAAACGACTCGCTGGCGCGCGCGCGCCAGGAAGTTTCCGTTTCGCTGAACGATTCCATCGATGGGCTCGGTCCAAATACGCGATCGCTAGCTGCCCGTTCAGGTCGTCTGTCGTCTCTTCTGTCACGTTTGTGTTGCGTCCCCGCGCGAGACGTGGTCTGGCTCTTAACCAAGTAAACTAGCATGCGCGCGTGCTCACCTAGAAGAATAGTTCTAGCTTGGAGGACGTGTGTCTTAGCTACTAGCTCATTTGTTTGCATGATTCATCCATTCTATTTTTCTCTGTATTTCTCATTGGTATTTCTTCATTTTTTTCTTCTATTTCCTTATTATTTTTTCTTTTAAAGTAAGTTTCTTTGCTTTGTTTTTTCCTCATTTAGTCTACAAAAGTGCTTCCTTTTCATAGTGGGATGTGTATTACGGGAGTAATTTTTTATATTTAATAAGATGCATTTTTCATCATTTTTTATTTTCTTACCGTTCAATATTAAAATATATTTCTCTTCTATTATATGTTTCGTTTGGTCCAAAAAATCGTGTTTCACATGTCTCATGTCATGTTTTCCTTGTGCAAAACTTTTGTTCTTGTTCTCCTACATTTAGGCTATTGTCCCCTCATCTAGTCATCTAGGATGACGTTCCCTCCTCTAGCATGTTGTTCTCCTACGTCTAGGTTGTTGTTCCCCTCCGCCTAGCATGTTGTTCTTCTCCATCTAGGTTGTTGGCCCCTCCACCTAGCATGTTGTTCTTCTCCATCTAGGTTGTTGTTCCCCTCCATCCAGGCTCTTGTTCCCCCATGTCTAGCCTGTTGTTGTTCTTTGTTTGGATTCTTGTCCCCTTCAACCTAGGTTGTTGTTCCCCTTTGTCTAGGTTGTTGTCCCCCCTCTAGCAATTTTGTTCTCCTACGTCTAGGCTGTTGTTCCCCTCCGCCTAGCCTGTTGTTCTTGTCAACACCCGGATTTTTAAGTCCAGATGCCTATTATGTCATTCATCGCAATCCCAGGATAATGTTGTTGCGAGGCATAATAGTCGAATATCACAGTCATTATTTATTACAAGCCATAATGTCTTACAATCTTGAATCACATGATTCATATTACACAAATAGTTGATCTCACAATCTACAACATATATAAGTTCATACATAGCGGAAGCGTAATAGTAACGGGACTCTCTAGTCCACAGGCCAACATTTGACGTCAGAAACCCCTAGTTGTCGTAGGCGTCCTGCTGGTCATCCTCGTGATAGTTCTGTTCCTCCTCGTACTCCGGCCATTTGAATAGCCAGGGACAAAGCCGTAAGTACTTCAAGTACTTGCAAACTAATACTATTGTAAAGTGCCCATTAAAGAAACTAAACTCTAATTTAACTTGCATAAGCCAAATTTTAGTTCACAAGCTTGGATCATGTACTAACTACCTTAAGTGGGAACATTAGTGTCATTCCCACATCATTGGTTCAAGCCCAAAGAGTCACCAAATCACCATTCATATTTACTAAAGCTTTCGAAAATCGACACCGGAAGCGTATGGCCTTTCCAACCGTCCGTAGCTAGTGGACACGGCTATTCGAATAGGTTTACACTCTGCGAGAGGTTGCACACTTGTGCCACAACATTTGATTTCATCCGTCGGAATAACTCCGAGTCACCGTAACACGGTACGCGGATCATCAACCATAACCTTTCACTTACACATCCTAGTATGAGCACCTCTCCCCATGAGCTTGGCCTCCCGGTGGAAACCAACCGTTAACTCGGGAAGCCGCACGAGGCTTGGCCGTACAATTTCATCTCAATTCACATCCTTTCTCAACAACGGAGGCAGCCTCAGCATAACCCCTATGATGTGTGTTCGGAGGGAACTCATACTAAAATCTATAAACTTCCAGTTAAGCCCTACCCATAATCGGGTATTGTGGGGGTACTCAAAAATTGGAAAGGTATCGCATTCAAACCAATATCGAGGTTTTTATCAAAAATCACCATCTTCTCTTGTTCACCTTCAACTTCAAACTCTTCAATGGAATGCTTCATCATTCCAAGGTTTCAAAATCAACCATTCACATGCTCCCATCTAATATAGTCAAATTTTAGTATTTTAGCACTAGCACTAATCATGAGGGGTGCTACTTTGCTTTGCTATCTCTTCTTATCTAGTAATCTTGTTCTCTATCCAATTTTAGTTCATCCTTGGAAACACAACAAGTAGAACTTGTATGGTGTACACATAAGATAGACTTGTATAAGAAAAGTAAGAATCATGGTGCCTTGCTCAAGGTGAGCTTTGCACTTTGCAAGAGTATTATCTTGCCTTGGTAGTTCTCTAGGTTTTCTCCTTCTTCTTCGAGGTAGAATTCTCCTTCCTCTTGGTAATCTCCGGTGCTAGCGTCTAAATTTAGAATACGAAGTATAATCACCAAACAAGCTCAAAGGCTAATCTAAACACATCATTACTTCACACAAACTATACTAAGCACACACATAAAATAAGTAAGTGTATTGGTGGGTGATTTGAGGAAAAAGATTTCCTCTTATTCATATGTGAGAAGTAAGGTTCATATGGTGTTTGGGAAATAATTTCCTCTCATTGAATCTTCTTAAGATTTAATTTCTCAATAGCAATACATGAATGCTATGTTGACCCAAGTCAACCATTCATCATCATTATTGAAGAAAATGATTTAAATGAGGTAGACCCCTCATACTATTTAAATAACACTACATTTGATTTAAATCTCAAGTAATTCATATAAGAGAGTTTGAAACCAGGGGTCCAAACATCCCATGAATTTATGTGAGACAAGTTTAAATGAAGTATACAACTTCACAAGGTTTACTTTAATAGTTTTGGATAATATCAACTAGTTAAACTAGTCAAATGATCCATTAATTAAACTAGGGCATGATCATGCAAAGTGACCACACTATTTTCTTGCAGAAACAATTAGTGTAAGTCAAATGTGAGCTACTAGAGTTGGAATTAACTTAATATCTATTTTGGTTGATTTTTAATAATTATTTGAATAAGTAAAAGTCCCTGTCTTGTTATTTTTATCACATTTGTTCCACCAAGAATCTGACCATGGGGCCAGTGGCATTGGTTAGATCTTTTTCTTAGCTTTCCAACAACATAAAGTTCATCAAATTTGGTTTAGCCAATTTCAATCTATTGAATTTCTAAGTTGGAACCGAGTATTGAAATTAAATGTATTTGGATAAATCGAATTGGAGTTACTGGGCTACGCGGGAAAGCTAAGTGGGCCGAAACGTTTAAAAACAGCCCAAGGCCAGCCCACCACGCATCTGTGCACGCGCGGGCCGCCTGACAATGGGCTCCACCCGTCGGCCGACTCATAAAAGCCGAAACGGTATGTTTTAAAGTGGATCGTTGGATTAGAATGAGATCGGACGACGCATCGGGCCATCGTCGTCTCCGGCGAGATGGGTTCACCGGCACGGCGGCGGTAGGGGTCGGAGGCTCACCGTGGCTCCAGCTAGGGTTGGGCAATGTGCTCGACGAGGTTGTGGACGACGGCGAAGCGGCCTGTAGCGGCGGCGTCGTCGGGGCGGCCTCCTTCTCCGGCCGATTGCTGCAGGGCTTCCGCGGCGGTGAGGCGTCGATTGGGCGGCGGCGGTGGCTAATCGATCATGGCGAGGTGCTTGGGGAGGTCGAGGAAGAAGAGGGGAAGCTGGTGGTGTGCTTGGATCATCAAGGGGAGGTCTCCTTTTATAGGGCGTGAGGGGTGCCGTGGGTGCTGCGGCAAGTCGACCGAGGAGCGGCGTCTCCGGTGAGCTAGGGGGCTAGCGACGACGGGGTCGTGTTCACCACGTCAAGGCGGTGCTGCGAGCGTCAACGGCGCGGCAAATGGGGGCGTACGACGGTCGGGCGCGTCCGTGTACTCGCCGCGGCCGTGGCGGAAGGAAGCTTCCTCTCCGGCGGCGGTAGACGCTAGGGGGTGACGTGAGCGTGTCCGGCGAGCTCCGCGTGGCGAGAGAGGTACTACGGCGCGCGGATATGGTCGGGTACGGCGAGATGCTGCGAGCGCCGCGTGGACGTGTCCGTGCACCGGGTGACGTCGCCATGCGCGTTGGCGGCGTACCGGGGCGTCCCGGGCGCGCGTCGTCCGGGGCTTGTCGGCGTCTCCTCGACCAACGGCGGGTACGGGCGATCTCCCGGGATCATGGGCGACGCGTTGGACATGGTGGCCGTGGCGATGGTGAAGAGAAACGAGAGGGAGGCGTGTCGTGGGCGACGTGGCCGGCATGGCCATGGCTAGGCCATGTTTGGTCGTGTCCAGGGGGTTCCAAGGCATGGATTTGGTGTAGGAGGGTCTTGTGGTCAATGCTAGGTCAAGTGGTGAGCAAGTGATGGCCTGGTTTGATCACATTTCAAAATTGGAGATTGTTACATATGTTTCAAAGTCTCATCTTGGCATGCTTCTATCTCTTGATCCATGATGAATTTGATATGGTGATCTTTACAGAAGTTGTTCACCTTGTTGAGTACTTGGATGACATGCCAAGAGTTGGATTTGTTTGGTTTGGAAAAATTGAAATAGATAGGTTCAAAGTAGGTACCAGACTATAAAAGTCGAAATGACCATGATCATATGTGATCATGTTTTCAATTTTGAAAATGGTTTGAAAAGTAAATCTTTGATTCTCAAAGTTGTATTCCTTCTTTAATATCATAACACAATTATTGGTGAAGATCAAATGGGTCTAAGATCAGATTTACCAAAAATGACATAGACCTTATGTTAGGGTTTTTAGGGTTTTTGTGATATTTGATTTCTTTCTCTTTTGAGGTATTTAATTTATGATGATCACTTGATCATTCTAGGGTTTTAGAGTTCATCACAAACACAAAGTAACAAACATCATGGCATAGCACTCAAAATGCACAAGTCCTATGCAGGGTACTATATGCAAGTAAAAGTTTTTGTTGGTTCTCAATTTTGGATAATTGAAATTGTTCTTCTTCCTTTATTTGAAATTTTGGGATGTTACAAACCCTTCCCCCTTACAAAAGATCTCGTCCCGAGATCTTAAAGAAATTAGGTACTAAAGAGATCCGGGTACTCCTTCTTCATATCTTCCTCTCGCTCCCAAGTGGCTTCATCTTCGGTATGGTTGCTCCACCTGTATCCTAGAAACTTGATGCTTCGGGTGCGGGTGGTTCGGTATGCTTCTTCCAAGATGCGAATCGGCACTTCGCGGTATGTCAGGTCTTGGTTGATATCTACCGAACGGTGATCGATGTTCTTGAACACTTCCATCTTCTCGGGGACTTCCAGGCACTTTCGCAGGAGTGAGATGTGAAATACGTCGTGCACCGCCGACATTTCTTCAGGTAACTCTAATTGATAGGATACTTCGCCTCGGCGACTGAGAACTTTGAAGGGTCCGACATATCGGGGTGCAAGCTTTCCTTTCAGCTGAAATCTCTGCATTCCTTTCAGGGGGGATACCTTGAGATAGACAAAATCTCCGATCTCGAAGGTCATCTCTCGGCGTCTCTTGTCGGCATAACTCTTATGTCGGGACCGAGCGGTCTTGAGATACTCTCGGATTTTGTGCACCTTCTCCTCGGCTTCACGAAGAACATCTGGTCCAAAGACTTGGCTTTCTCCTACTTCCGACCGAGTTCAGGGGGTACGGCACTTCCTTCCGTACAAAGCTTCAAAGGGGGCCATCTCGCAGGTCGGCTTGGTAACTCGTTGTTGTAGGAGAATTCTGCGTAAGGCGGGCAATCTTCCCACTTGGACCCGTACTCCGAGTACGCATGCTCTCAACATGTCCTCCAAAATCTGATTGACTCTCTCGGTCCGTCCATCGGTCCGCGGGTGATAGGCGGTGCTGAAATTCAGACGGGTTCCTAGTCCTTCATGCACTTTCGCGCGTAACCGTGAGGTGAACTCGTGATCCTCTATCCGACACTATCGACTTCGGGGTTCCGTGCGGGCGACTATTCTGGAGATGTACAGCTCAGCTAACTTCGGTCCTTGGTAGGTGGTCTTGACGGCGATGAAATGGGCTACCTTGGTCAATCTATCCACCACTACCCATATAGAGTCGTTGCCTTTGCTGGATTTGGGCAAACCTGTGATAAAGTCCATTCCTACCGAGTCCCACTTCCATTCCGGAATCTGCAAGGGTTGCAACAGATCCTGCGGGTCGCCGATGTTCCGCCTTGACTCGGCCGACGGATATCACACTTGGCGATGTAGCTTCCGATCTCCCTCTTCATTCCATGCCACCAAAATTGTTCCTTCAAATCTTGGTACATCTTGGTACCTCCGGGGTGAATAGAGTATAAGGTGTCATGGGCTTCCTGCAGAATGACTTGCTTCAGGTCTGAGTCCGATGGTACGCAGAGACGTCCTTTGTACCAAAGAACTCCGGCTTCATCTACAGTGAATCCTGGGGCTTTTCCTCGCGACTATCCGGGTCTTGATTCCGTCAATGTCGGCATTTCCCTTCTGAGCTTCTTTGATCTGTCCCATCAAGGTAGGTTGTAGCTCCATGCTAGCTAAGAATCCTTCACTGACTAGTTCCATTCTAAATTGTTCAAACTCTTGGTACAGGCTGGGTTGTTCTTCTGCTATCATTGAATTCAACTGACACGGCAGTCTACTCAACGCATCCGCTACCACATTGGCCTTGCCGGGGTGGTAGTGGATCTCCATATCATAATCCTTAATCAGTTCTAACCATCGTCTTTGTCTCATGTTCAGCTCCTTCTGGGTAAAGATATACTTCAGGCTCTTGTGATCCGAATAGATCTCGCAGCGATTACCCATGAGGTAATGACGCCACACCTTTAGTGCTAAAACTACGGCTGCGAGTTCGAGGTCATGGGTGGGGTAGTTCTGCTCATGCTGCTTCAGTTGCCGGGACAAATAAGAGATCACTTTGCCTTCTTGCATAAGCACACATCCGAGACCAATCTTGGATGCATCGCAGTAAACATCAAAGGGTTTGGTGATGTCCGGCATGATCAGAATTGGGGCTGTGGTCAGTCTAAGCTTGAGTTGTTGAAAACTCTCTTCACATTTGTCCGTCCATTCGAACTTCTTATCCTTCTTCAACAATTGGGTCATTGGTCGAGCGATACTCGAGAAGCCTTCTACAAATCTGCGGTAATATCCGGCTAATCCAAGAAAAGCGCGGACCTCGGTCTGGGTGGTTGGGGCTTTCCATTCCGCAACAGCCTTGATCTTGGCGGGGTCTACGGCAATTCCTCCCGCAGACAAGATATGTCCCGGGAATCCAACTTCCTTCAACCAAAACTCACATTTGCTGAACTTAGCATACAGCTTATGCTCTCTCAGGGTCTCTAGGACAGCTTCTAGGTGTTGTTCATGCTCTTCCTCAGACTTGGAATAGATTAGAATGTCGTCGATGAAAACGACAACAAACTTATCCAAAAAGTTCATGAAGATTTTATTCATGAGATTCATGAAATAAGCAGGGGCATTGGTCAATCCAAATGACATAACATTGTACTCGTACAACCCATATCTGGTGGTAAAGGCAGTTTTGGGAATGTCCGATGCTCGAATCTTCAGCTCGGTGGTATCCGATCCTGAGGTCAATCTTTGAGAAAACTATGGCACCGGTCAGCTGGTCAAACAAATCTTCTATCTTCGGCAAAGGGTATTTGTTCTTGATGGTGACATCGTTAAGCTTACGATAGTCCGTACATAAACGACTGGCACCATCCTTCTTATCCACAAATAGAACAGGTGATCTCCAAGGTGACGCACTTGGTCTAATCAGACCTTTGGCTAACAGTTCATCCAGTTGCTTCTTCAGCTCCACAAGCTCTGCTGGGTTCATGCTGTAGGCTCTCTGGGCTATAGGTCCGGTTCCGGGAATTAACTCGATGATAAACTCGATATCCCGGTCCGGGGGCATACCGGGTAAACCATCCGGGAACACATCAGGATATCGACAAACGACCCTAATTTGATCCAGAGTTGGCTTGGCTACGCTCTGGTTGCAGGTAAACTTTCTAGGTAGCAGTTCAGAAACATGTTCCACTAAGATACCGGTGCTACTAGTCATGGTGATGGCTTTCTTGGCACAGTCAATCATTCCATGGTGTTTCGCCATCCAATCCATTCCCAATACTACTTCCAAACCTTTGGTTCCCAAAATTATCAAATTGGCATAGAACTCTACTTCATGAATTCCGATGGGTACATTTTTACAAAATTTTCCGGCTTTAGTGGTTGATCCGGGAATTTGAACTATCATGACATGTTTCAAACCGAGGGGTTGAATTTTACTTGTTGATGCAAAGTCTTCGGTGACAAAAGAATGAGATGCTCCGGAATCAAACAACACTGCGGCAGGTACCGAGTTGACAGAAACATACCCGAAGACAACATCCGGTGCTTCCCGGGCTTCTTCGGCATTCATGTGGAAGAGGCGGCCATTGCGGTTATTGGGGTTGTTGGGGGCGAACTTCTTTCCAAAGTGGAAACGCGGCGTTGCTGCTCGAGCAGGTGCGGCGGTGTTGCCGGCGAGCTTGGCGAGTCTCTTGGGACACTCGTTGGAGTAGTGCCCCACCACTCCGCACTCATAGCAAGTGATAGTGGACTTGTCCTTGGTTGCGACCGGAATGGCGTTGCTTCCAGTCCTTGGGGCGGTGTTGGTGTTGTTGTTGTTGTTGGGAGCTCTGGGCGGAGCGCGGTTGAAGTTGTTGTTGTTGTTGTAGTTGTTGGGGTGGCCTCCTGGCCTAGAGTTTCCTCCACTCCGGTTCTGATAACCGGGGCGCGAGTTCTGCATAGGGGGCTTGTTGTTGTTCCTTGGAGTGAAACCTCCGCTTGAGTCGGGGCGATACTTCGGGGCATTGCTAGGCCCACTCTGGTGCATCATGCGACGTTTGCGGTTCTCATTGGCTTGGTTCAGCTTGCCCTCCATCTGGATGGCGGAGTCAACAAGGGCTTCGAGGTCAGCGAAGGGGATGTTGACGAGAACGACCTGCATCTCATCATGCGATCCGTTCGGGAATCTCTCCTGCCTCTTCTCGGTGGTGTCGGTCTCATCGGGGCGTACCTTGACGGGGTGAGGAACCCGTCGCGGTATTCTACCACCGTCATGCGACCTTGCTTCAGTTCACGGAACTCATCCCTCATCTTCTTGATAAGACCCGGGGTACATGGTACTTGCTGAACTTGAGCTTGAAGTCTGCCCAAGTCATGAACTGACCTCCATTCATGGCACGTGTGCTAATCCACCAGGCTCGGGCTGGTCCAGCGAGGTAATGAGTGGCAAACAGAACCATCTCGTTGGGTTCCACTCCCGCTACCTCCAAGTTGTTTTCCATGGTTTGAAGCCAGTCATCGGCATCGAGGGGTTCCTCCGTCTTGCTGAACACCGGAGGGTTGGTATTCTGAAAGTTCTTGAGCTTGGATCCTGGATGATCATGATTCCCATGGCCTTGGGTTGCGAGGTTTTGCAGTGCGGTGATGTTGGCTTGACGTTCAGCTCTTTCAGTCTCCCTGTCTGCCAGCAGGGTTTGCAGCAGTTGCATCATAGCATCGTTGTTGTTGCGATTGGGAGGGGCCATCTGAATATACATTAGATTATAAGATAAGAGGGAAATTCTATGGTTCATTTTGAATAAGTTCAAAAACTTGTAAAAACTTGAATGCTTTGGATGACACACACAAACATTCATTCATTCATACCACATAACACATTACAAACTAACATTTCAACACTCCAATGGTTTTAAGAACCATTTCACATGCTACGATACAAAGGTCGGGATACAACTCATGCCTACATCAGTGCTCAAGTGCAGCTACCCTCGTCCTCCACATCGATAGGAACGACGTCATCAGGACTCGGCTCCCGTAAAAGCGTAGTCCTCCTCCTCGGTGAACTCGTCCTCCTCGAAGTCGTCATCGTCACTCAGGAAGGCTCCTCCTCCCTGAATATCGATACCCGCTTCGTCTTCCTCCATCTCCTGGATCTGCTCCTCCTGAGCCTTCACCGTGGCCTCAAGTGATGCTATCTGAGCGCGAAGGCGTGTGATGGTGGCATCCTTCTTCGCGCACCTTAGGCGAAGCTTGTTGCGGTCTCTGGATAGCATCTTGATGGCATCTCCATGGGTGGCCAGGGCGATGTGCGTCTGGTTCGCGTACACCCGGGCGTTGTCTAGATCCTGCTGTGTATGATACGACATAAAGTCTAGGTGCTCGGCGTGATGTCGCAGCTCTGGGTGCGACTGCAGAGTCATGGGTGCCCCCGAGGCATCACGCCTCACTAGGTGAGCGAGCGGGACGCAAGCGGGCGTACCACATTCCGTCCGCGGAGGCGTGCCAATGCCTCCCGAAGAGCTCTCGCTAGTCCGTCGAGCCGCTTGCTCTCACGGAATGAGAACAGAATCCTCTCCTGGTTAGGAGACTCCATCGTGCCTCGCACATCCGCAGGTGATAATCCACCGGAGTTCTCCACCGAGCTGATCGTTCACCTGAATTCCGTGGAACTCGGGGGAAGTCGACCAAGGAAAGCGAGCGACGGCGGTGAGGTCATGTTCGAACACGAGGCTCCCACCGTTCCCGAGCTGATAGAACTTCGCGTTGATGGGTTCATTGGGCTCCATCTGAAAGCGAAAAGGTTGAGTAAGTTAGAGAGTGAACAAGTGTGGCAAAATTTTTAAGTAGATTCAATTTAGAAGAGCACATTATTCATCAAATTTCGAAATAGTCTCAAAGGCAAGAATGCGAGTAAATTTTCACAAATATTTACTTCATTTGATTTCAAAGTTAAGTTTTCATGAACGTCCATTCTAACTAGGGTCTTCTAAGGTCAAATAATGGTCTTTTAAGTCCAGATGCCTATTATGTCATTCATCGCAATCCCAGGATAATGTTGTTGCGAGGCATAATAGTCGAATATCACAGTCATTATTTATTACAAGCCATAATGTCTTACAATCTTGAATCACATGATTCATATTACACAAATAGTTGATCTCACAATCTACAACATATATAAGTTCATACATAGCGGAAGCGTAATAGTAACGGGACTCTCTAGTCCACGAGCCAACATTTGACGTCGAAACCCCTAGTTGTCGTAGGCGTCCTGCTCGGTCATCCTCGTGATAGTTCTGTTCCTCCTCGTACTCTGGCCATTTGAATAGCCAGGGACAAAGCCGTAAGTACTTCAAGTACTTGCAAACTAATACTATTGTAAAGTGCCCATTAAAGAAACTAAACTCTAATTTAACTTGCATAAGCCAAATTTTAGTTCACAAGCTTGGATCATGTACTAACTACCTTAAGTGGGAACATTAGTGTCATTCCCACATCATTGGTTCAGGCCCAAAGAGTCACCAAATCACCATTCATATTTACTAAAGCTTTCGAAAATCTGACACCGGAAACTGTATGGCCTTTCCAACCGTCCGTAACCGTGGACACGGCTATTCGAATAGGTTTACACTCTGCGAGAGGTTGCACACTTGTGCCACAACATTTGATTTCATCCGTCGGAATAACTCCGAGTCACCGTAACACAGTACGCGGATCATCAACCATAACCTTTCACTTACACATCCTAGTATGAGCACCTCTCCCCATGAGCTTGGCCTCCCGAGTGGAAACCAACTCGTTAACTCGGGAACTGCACAGGGCTTGGCCGTACAATTTCATCTCAATTCACATCCTTTCTCAACAACGGAGGCAGCCTCAGCATAACCCCTATGATGTGTGTTCAGAGGGAACTCATACTAAAATCTATAAACTTCCAGTTAAGCCCTACCCATAATCAGGTATTGTGGGGGTACTCAAAAATTGGAAAGGTATCGCATTCAAACCAATATCGGGTTTTTATCAAAAATCACCATCTTCTCTTGTTCACCTTCAACTTCAAACTCTTCAATGGAATGCTTCATCATTCCAAGGTTTCAAAATCAACCATTCACATGCTCCCATCTAATATAGTCAAATTTTAGTATTTTAGCACTAGCACTAATCATGAGGGGTGCTACTTTGCTTTGCTATCTCTTCTTATCTAGTAATCTTGTTCTCTATCCAATTTTAGTTCATCCTTGGAAACACAACAAGTAGAACTTGTATGGTGTACACATAAGATAGACTTGTATAAGAAAAGTAAGAATCATGGTGCCTTGCTCAAGGTGAGCTTTGCACTTTGCAAGAGTATTATCTTGCCTTGGTAGTTCTCTAGGTTTTCTCCTTCTTCTTCGGGGTAGAATTCTCCTTCCTCTTGGTAATCTCCGGTGCTAGCGTCTAAATTTAGAATACGAAGTATAATCACCAAACAAGCTCAAAGGCTAATCTAAACACATCATTACTTCACACAAACTATACTAAGCACACACATAAAATAAGTAAGTGTATTGGTGGGTGATTTGAGGAAAAAGATTTCCTCTTATTCATATGTGAGAAGTAAGGTTCATATGGTGTTTGGGAAATAATTTCCTCTCATTGAATCTTCTTAAGATTTAATTTCTCAATAGCAATACATGAATGCTATGTTGACCCAAGTCAACCATTCATCATCATTATTGAAGAAAATGATTTAAATGAGGTAGACCCCTCATACTATTTAAATAACACTACATTTGATTTAAATCTCAAGTAATTCATATAAGAGAGTTTGAAACCAGGGGTCCAAACATCCCATGAATTTATGTGAGACAAGTTTAAATGAAGTATACAACTTCACAAGGTTTACTTTAATAGTTTTGGATAATATCAACTAGTTAAACTAGTCAAATGATCCATTAATTAAACTAGGGCATGATCATGCAAAGTGACCACACTATTTTCTTGCAGAAACAATTAGTGTAAGTCAAATGTGAGCTACTAGAGTTGGAATTAACTTAATATCTATTTTGGTTGATTTTTAATAATTATTTGAATAAGTAAAAGTCCCTGTCTTGTTATTTTTATCACATTTGTTCCACCAAGAATCTGACCATGGGGCCAGTGGCATTGGTTAGATCTTTTTCTTAGCTTTCCAACAACATAAAGTTCATCAAATTTGGTTTAGCCAATTTCAATCTATTGAATTTCTAAGTTGGAACCAGTATTGAAATTAAATGTATTTGGATAAATCGAATTGGAGTTATCGGGCTACGCGGGAAAGCTAAGTGGGCCGAAACGTTTAAAAACAGCCCAAGGCCAGCCCACCACGCATCCGTGCACGCGCGGGCCGCCCGACAATGGGCTCCACCCGTCGGCGACTCATAAAAGCCGAAACGGTATGTTTTAAAGTGGATCGTTGGATTAGAATGAGATCGGACGAGCACCGGGCCATCGTCGTCTCCGGCGAGATGGGTTCACCGGCACGGCGGCGGTAGGGGGTCGGAGGCTCACCGTGGCTCCAGCCTAGGGTTGGGCAATGTGCTCGACGAGGTTGTGGACGACGGCGAAGCGGCCCGTAGCGGCGGCGTCGTCGGGGCGGCCTCCTTCTCCGGCGATTGCTCGCAGGGCTTCCGCGGCGGTGAGGCGTCGATTGGGCGGCGGCGGTGGCTAATCGATCATGGCGAGGTGCTTGGGGAGGTCGAGGAAGAAGAGGGAAGGCTGGTGGTGTGCTTGGATCATCAAGGGAGGTCTCCTTTTATAGGGCGTGAGGGGTGCCGTGGGTGCTGCGGCAAGTCGACCGGGGAGCGGCGTCTCCGGTGAGCTAGGGGGCTAAGCGACGACGGGGTCGTGTTCACCACGTCAAGGCGGTACTGCGAGCGTCAACGGCGCGGCAAATGGGGGCGTACGACGGTCGGGCGCGTCCGTGTACTCGCCGCGGCCGTGGCGGAAGGAAGCTTCCTCTCCGGCGGCGGTAGACGCTAGGGGGTGACGTGAGCGTGTCCCGGCGAGCTCCGCGTGGCGAGAGAGGTACTACGGCGCGCGGATATGGTCGGGTACGGCGAGATCCGGCGAGCGCCGCGTGGACGTGTCCGTGCACCGGGTGACGTCGCCATGCCGTTGGCGGCGTACTCGGGGCGTCCTGGGCGCGCGTCGTCCGGGGCTTGTCGGCGTCTCCTCGACCAACGGCGGGTACAGGCGATCTCCCGGGATCATGGGCGACGCGTTGGACATGGTGGCCGTGGCGATGGTGAAGAGAAACGAGAGGGAGGCGTGTCGTGGGCGACGTGGCCGGCATGGCCATGGCTAGGCCATGTTTGGTCGTGTCCGGGGGTTCCAAGGCATGGATTTGGTGTAGGAGGGTCTTGTGGTCAATGCTAGGTCAAGTGGTGAGCAAGTGATGGCCTGGTTTGATCACATTTCAAAATTGGAGATTGTTACATATGTTTCAAAGTCTCATCTTGGCATGCTTCTATCTCTTGATCCATGATGAATTTGATATGGTGATCTTTACGAAGTTGTTCACCTTGTTGAGTACTTGGATGACATGCCAAGAGTTGGATTTGTTTGGTTTGGAAAAATTGAAATAGATAGGTTCAAAGTAGGTACCGGACTATAAAAGTCGGAAATGACCATGATCATATGTGATCATGTTTTCAATTTTGAAAATGGTTTGAAAAGTAAATCTTTGATTCTCAAAGTTGTATTCCTTCTTTAATATCATAACACAATTATTGGTGAAGATCAAATGGGTCTAAGATCAGATTTACCAAAAATGACATAGACCTTATGTTAGGGTTTTTAGGGTTTTTGTGATATTTGATTTCTTTCTCTTTTTGAGGTATTTAATTTATGATGATCACTTGATCATTCTAGGGTTTTAGAGTTCATCACAAACACAAAGTAACAAACATCATGGCATAGCACTCAAAATGCACAAGTCCTATGCAGGGTACTATATGCAAGTAAAAGTTTTTGTTGGTTCTCAATTTTGGATAATTGAAATTGTTCTTCTTCCTTTATTTGAAATTTTGGGATGTTACAGTTCTCACCCGTCAAGTTTGTTGTTCCCCTCCGTCTAGGCTCTTGTTCTCTTCCGTCTAGCCTGTTGTTCTCCTACTTCTAGGCTGTTGTTCCGCTCCTTCTAGCCTATTGTTCCCCTCCATCCAGGCTCTTGTTCCCCTCCGTCTAACCTGTTGTTCTCCTACGTCTAGGATGTTGTTCCCCTTCGCCTAGCTTGTTGTTCCCCTCCGTCCAAGCTCTTGCTCCCCTTCGTCTAGTATGTTGTTCTCCTACGTCTAGGTTGTTGTTCCCCTCCATCTAGCCCATTGTTCTCCTACGTCTAGGTTATTGTTCCCCTCCGACTAGCCTATTGTTCCCCTCCATCCAGGTTCTTGTTCCCCTCCGTCTAGCCTGTTGTTCTCCTACGTCTTGGTTGTTGTTCCCCTCCATCTAGCATGTTGTTCTTCTGTTGTTCCCCTCCGTCCAGGCTCTTGTTCCCCTCCGTCTAGCATGTTGTTCTTCTGTTGTTCCCCTCCGTCCAGGCTCTTGTTCCCCTCCGTCTAGCATGTTGTTCTCCTATGTCTAGGTTGTTGTTCCACTCCATCTAGGCCGGTTATCCTCCTCCGTCTAGGTTCTTGTTCCCTTCCATCTTGCTATTTTCCCCATTCGTTTAGGTTTTTGTTTCCCAACGCCTAGGTCGTTGTTCCCTTCCGTTTAGGTTGTTGTTTCCCTTTGTCCAGGCTCTTGTTTCTCTCCATCTAGGTTGTTGTTCCCCTCCACCCAGGCTCGTGTTCCCTGGTGAATAATTAGTAGTTCCCCGATAAATAGTTAGTTGTTTCCTAGTGTATGTGTATTTATTCTTTCGTTTAAAAAGTTTTGTCGCTCAAACTCTACAAAATCATAGTCATTTTTTCCTTTTATTCCTTTATTCTGAAATTTTTGTTCTCTTGATTCAAAAAATACGTTCCATAAATTAATAGTTTATATTGTCGGTGATCTAGTTTTTGTCTGATTATAGTTTCCAATTTATACCTTCACGTTTTCCCCCAAACCTGTGCATGTATTGGTGCAGCCAACTTACGTGATGCTAACTACGTTGATGCATGCATGTGCATGAATTTTGCGGCAAGGTGCGCATGCTGATGTGAGGATGACATCACTAATGCGCACGTGCATGGATTTAGCAGCAAAGTGTCATACAGCAAACTACATCGATCAATACTAGCTGTTGCAAGAGTACTAGCGCTGATATACAGTGGTAGATACTGATCGAGACTAGCTGTAGTCTGTAGAGAGACAGCGACATCCACACTTGCAACCGCCCACGTCCGCGTCGAGTGCAGCCAGTTCTGTTCGTTTTTTAGTCCCACATCGGAACTTTAGAAAGAAACGGAGCGGTTTATATACCTGGCTCTCTCCAATATCGTACGAGCCAACTGGTCGAATAAATGAGCGACGGCCGAAAGTAGCCCACGCGTAGAACGCTGTACTACATGGGCCGCCTAAAGAAAGCCTGTTCTACCAAATCTTCGAGCGACATGAGAGATAGGAGGCGCGCGGGCGCTAGGGAGGAGCACCCACAAATCTCTCACGGCGACACTGTATTGAGAGATTTCACAGAAAGCCCAATCTCGTCTAGTTTCAGGCCCAGGATGAGGGAGAGCAGATTTGGTGCACCCAGGTGCCAGTGCTCCTGATTTTTGTAATATTTAAAAAATATATTTATGTGTTTCAAAAAATTATAAATTTTATTCCACAAATACATACACATGTTCTGAGTACTAGTATAAATTTTTGGTAGAAAATGCCTTGTATTTTGAGCTGAGGAGAAATAACAAATTTGTAGGGATGGAAACTTTAGATTTTTGTCAGAAATTTGTCTTTTTCGTATAGCTCAAAAGACAACATATTTTCATCCGAAATTTACAGCATACCTTCGGAATGTTTATAAAATATGTACACATTTAATTTCAGATTTTTTGTACAGAAATATGTTTTTTAAATACTGGGATCACTGGAGCTCATGTGCCAAAGACTTTTTCGAGGATGAGGTTTGAAGTTCTTCCATGCACGTTGGAGTTAACCGGATCAAATGTGCAGGCAAGTGGGTTCGACAAGATGTTCCCTCCCTCCGACTCATGGGCTGGTGTCTTTGGTGATCACTGATCAAGAGAGCCAGTCACAAAAATATGTGCATACACTCATCCTACCATATGAACTCCTTTGAGAGACTGAATCCAAGAGACTGAGCCAAATTCACCACAGGCACCTCACTATTGTCATTCGAGAAACTGATAGAAAATTCAGAGAGACGCCAAAGCGTCAAACCTAGGGATTGATTCATGGTGAGCTAAGGTACCACTACCCCCCCTAACCATCAAACCACAGGTTAGTAAACTGCAACCAGCTAAACCATACACCAATGAAATTTAGCCGCTTAACACTATCCAGCTTGAACCTGAGGTTACTGCAAACTCATGGCATGGTCATTGTGATCCATTTCCTGGACACATGGTCAGTTGGTCACCAAAAGTAGATCCCAGCAACAAGAATGACAGCAACATAACAAAATGACTTTGTTTCCCGCTATGTTACACTCCAGGGAATTCAACTAAGATTCAACACGGACGCAGATCAGATACACAAGAAAAAACCAGCCAGCATTTGATAATTCCAAGATGATACAATGCCTGTTACTAAGTAAAGTAGAGATGCAGATCATAACATTACCTACTGAGACCAATGGCCGCAAAAATATACAAGAACCACCAATGAGATACACAACTAGCACTTCTGCAAGTTTAAGACTGAGCATATCAGCTGGGTTGCATACTTGCATGTGCAACCCTTAGTCTGTCTCTGGCAGACACATGGAAAATTGTGTAACTTGTTTTGAAAAAGAAATGTGAATGTTCATTATGCTGTAACATGCATTTGGAGCAAAAACATGTCCATGCACATTCTCCGCCACTAAAGCAACTTGGTAAAACCTAAGGACCAAACTTTGCAACTGCACATGTCATATCATGATGAACATCCATGTATTTTCTATAAAAAAACATCAACTTTGAAGAGGAAATCTAATATAGGTTGTGTGCGCAACCATGCACGCACAACCCAGGCTATCAAACTTGATGCTACAGAGGTCAACATTTCAAGGGATGAGGGTTACTAAGCTATCAAACACTAGCAGTACGGGTGATAGCTACATTAAGTGTACCTAATTACATCTAACAAAAGTCAAAAACATGGAGACTTGCAAATTTTGGTGAAAAACATATCCATGCACTTCTCTACCAATAAAGCAATTTGGTAAAGCCTAAACACCATACAACTGCAGATGGCATATACTCATATCATGATGAACATCCATGTACTTTAAAAAATGGATTAGTTAGATATATGCCACTGCAATTATTGCATATTCAAGAAATGCCACAACAATTTTTAACCCAGTTATCCTCGAATACACAATCATTGCAGTGCCATATATCAAATTAACCCAAAACACAGGTTATTGAACTTGACGCTACAGAGGTCAACATTGTAAGGGATAAATCTGTTTACTAAGCTATCAAACACTAGTGTAGCTACATTAAGTGCATCTAATTACACCTGACGCATGCTCCTGACCACTCCAACATAAGCCATTTGCAAAATAAACATTAAGCTTTAGTTCTTCCCGTGGGAACCTAGCAGTTAGCAAGCACCAACACTATCCCTTGATCAAATGCAGCACGATTCGTACTGAGACATGCAGAATTAAAAGAACACTTATGGTAAATATTGAAGTACTTAACAAGATATAAATTAGTATCTAAGCAACATAGGTCAGAACGTTTGACAGGAAGCTATGACTCCTTGTTATAGACCTACTTGGTTGAGGTAAGCATACCCTTGCCCACAAAGTTAAAGCAACCGAACATCTATATCCAAAAGACGAAAACATCAGAACATGACTAATATACGAACTAGAAGGACACATTATGTCGTTATCACCCTTTCTGAGCAAGTACTCACCGTACAATGCATGGAAAATCCAGAAGTATGTCATCAATTTCAACCCACTCAGTTAGTACCCTCCAGTGCATCAAGCACCATCTTTACCGTCTCCTTCATGAGGTCCATCCGACGCAGGTGCTGCCTGATCTCTGAAAGCTTGAACTTCTCTAGCCTCTCCTCCATCGCCAGTGCCCTAGACCCTTCAAGCACATTGAAGGCCTTCCTGAACGCCGTTCCACTCGGTTGCTCCTTGGACAGCTCCTCAACAGCCTCCCACAGGTATGGGTACATGCCGTTCCCCTTCCCAACAACACCCTTCCCACCTCTGTTGCATTGCCCAATTGCAATGTTATTCGCAGTCCCATTCGAGACAGTAATCGCCTTGAGCCGTCTATTCGCCCTGCGGTCAGGGCCTTCCCACCCACCATCCATATCCCGCTCCTCGTCGCTCTCGCCACTCTTCTGCTCCTCATCGCTGTCCGCAAACCAGTACTTACCGTAGGCGGCTCTGCCAGCAGCATCAGCACCCCAAACCATCTTGCTAAGCTCGTAGACGTCACACTCATGCACAGTCGGCAATTCCGGATCCTGCCCATCCTTGGTACGGGCCACGAGCAAGCGGAACTTGTGCTTGAGGCGCCGGACCTTGTCGCAGAGCTGGGTGGTAGACGCCTCCGCAGTGAGCTGGCCACGGATCTGGCTGTGCAGCTTGCCGGTCTCCTGAGTGGACGCGGGGAGCGCGCCTTTCTTGGAGCGGTAGGAGATGAGGGAGCGCAGGATGGTGATCTCGTCCTTGGGGCTCCACACCCGCGGCGGCCGCTTCCGCCTCTCCGCGGAGGGCGGGGAGGTGCGGGGCCGCTTGGAGCGCTGCGAGGAGCGGCGCGGGCTGGAGCTGATGGGCTTGGTCTTGTGAGGGTCGACGAGGGAGTAGCGGCGCGGCGGCGTGGCGTTGTCGGAGTCGGATGCGGCGGCGGAGATGTCGGAGTCGGAGTGGGGGCGCGGGGAGCGCTCGCGGCTGCGCCGCGGGGACGGGAGCCGGCCCTCGGCGTCGGCGTCGGAGTCGGAGTCGGAGGCGGCCGCGAGGTCGACGGCGGCCGAGATGGGGGTGGAGGACAGCGCGGCGGCGTTCGGGCGGGTGTTGGGTGGGGGGGTCTTGGTTCGGGAGCGGGAGCGGGAGGGAGATGGGGAGGGGGAGCGGTGGTCGTGGGAGGAGTCCGGCTCGCCGTCGGAGGCCGAGCCCGGAGCGGCGGAGGCGGCGGCCGGGCGGCGCTTCGGGGCCATGGTGGGGAGTGGGGAGTGGGAGTTAGGGTTTGGGGGTTTGAATCTTGTGGCTGCGAGATTTGCTCGCCGCTGCCGTCCCTGTCGCGTCGGGTCACAACTCACAAACTCCACTGACAAGCGTAGCCAATGGACCAGGATAACCAGCATTTAAGAGTGTGTGCGCTTTACTCATCATCAACTAAAAAGCAGAAAAATAAGCGTGCTAGTACTTCAAATTAAACAATGCAAAATAAAAAAAAAAATCGATAGAAAATATCTTCACCAGCTTAGGGTTGGCAGTACTACTTGTATTTCCATGCAAATTCGTGGTGCTGATACTGTTTAGGGTAGAGTAGATAGGAGGGTAATGTCTAGCACGTACGGCTGGCCTTTGCTCTATTTATATCAGTACAAGGTACATGGTACAAGGGGTACAACAGTATATGTACATATCCTATTCATATATAACCTATACAGATTAGGTAGTTTATCACCCTCCCTCAATCTCAACCAAGCTATGAAGGTTGAGATTGCGCTTAGAAGCTATAAATAATGGTAGTGGTAGAGGCTTAGTAAATATGTCAGCTATTTGATCTTTGGAGGAGATAAACTTTATTTGAAGCAACTTCTGAGCCACCCTTTCGCGAACAAAAAGATAATCCACTTCAATGTGTTTTGTTCGAGCATGGAAAACAGGGTTGGAAGATAAATATGTTGCTCCAATATTGTCACGCCATAAAATGGGTGACCGACTCGGAGAAACTCCAAGTTCACCAAGTAGAGCTTGTACCCAAATCAATTCAGAAGTAGCATTGGCAAGTGCTTTGTACTCAGATTTTATACTGGATCGAGAAACAGTAGCCTGCTTGCGAGCACTCCAAGTAACAAGATTACCACCATAGAATATAGCATATCCCCCGGTTGATCGCCTATCATCAGAATTGCCAACCCAATCCGCATCAGAGAATGCCGACAAGAGATCAGGTGATGTAGATGGACGCCGTAAGTGGAGACCATCAGACAGAGTACCCTGAACATAGCGCAAGATGCGCTTAACAGCTGACCAATGAGTACACCGAGGAGCATGAAGATATTGACAGATCTTGTTGACCGCAAAAGAGAGATCGGGACGTGTCATAGTAAGGTATTGTAAGCCACCAACAATACTGCGGTATCTAGTAGACTCCTCAGATGTGAGAGGATTACCATCAACTGAAGACAATTTTTCCGATGATGCCATAGGTGTAGAGGCTGGACTGCACTTGAGAAGGCCGGCACGCCGGATCAACTCGGACGCATATTTACGCTGACTGAGGAGTAGACCACCATCCAAAAACTTGACCTCAATGCCAAGAAAGTAATGCAGGCGCTCGAGATCCTTCAGAGCAAAAGAACCGCACAACTGATGTATGAGGCGATTAATGGCTGGACTGGAAGAACTCACAACAATGATATCGTTCACATAGACCACCAAGTATAGTGTAATATCTGGACGTCTCGGGATGAATAGAGATGTGTCAGCTGTAGAGGTAGAAAAACCAAGACCACCAAGAACACTGCTAAGACAAGCATGCCATGCTCTCGGCGCCTGTTTCAACCCATATAGTGCTTTGTCAAGGCGGCATAAGTAACCTGACTGAGTAAGAGCTTCAAAACCAGGAAGTTGGCGCATGAAAACTTCCTCCTCTAGAACCCCGTGTAAGAAAGCATTTTGTATGCCAAGCTGTGGAAGGTGCCAACCATGTGTAAGAGCCATTGACATAGGCATCCCAAATGGGCCTGCCAAAGATAGTACCCGGGGTTTCACAAAGGCCCACTACCCGAAGATAAGAAGGTTCTAGAGCCCAAGATATATTAAGGAAAGTAGAATTGTAATAGGAAGTGTTGTTTGTAAATCTAGCGGGATGAGTTAGAAACCGTTCCGGACTCTGTAACTTGTACAAAACGAAACCCTCGGCTCCACCTCTTATATAAAGGGGAGTCGAGGGACGAGGAGATCATCGAATCATTGTCTGCAAACCCTAGTTTTCATAATCGTCGAGTACTTTTCGAGCTGAAACCTTCGAGATCTACTTGCCCTCTACTTCTAACTAAACCCTAGCCTACAATCCATAGGCATTGACAAGTTAATCCCTTGTCAATTGGCGCCGTCCGTGGGAATTAGATGCGTAAGGATCCGATCTCGATGGCACGTTCAAGATCTTCGACATCGTCAACCGGAAGCAACACTATGGATCGAGGTAAACGGATCGTTCTGCTGGTCTTGTTGATTTTGTTCCTCACCCACCCTCCCGTTTGGATGCATATGCGTATCTGGCGGAGCCCTTGGAGATGACGTTCGGAAGGTTCCACTTTCGCGTCGAGAAGGAAGGATCGTATCGTGTCGAAATTCCGATTTCGTCGGGATCGTCGGCGGTCGATTCCGATTTTTCAAGCTATGCATCGTCAACCGAGGCGAGAAGAAGAAACTTCGGCAACACGTTACGTCGGCATCGAGCAAGAGAGAAACTCGCCAAGATCTTCGACAACACATCGTTTGAGTCATCTGCGGACTCATATATAAGCGATGGCTCAAGCGATGTCGACGGCTACGACTTCATCGACAAATCTATCACGATGGGCAAGGTCTTCATCAATCTCAACAATGAGCCACCAAACCCAACATAGATCGGAGTACAAAATATCATCAGATTTATGCTATCGACAATCAAGAGGAAACATCAGAGGCTTTCGACGAGTTGGGTAATCCTTTTGTCGATCCCTCAGATCTAAGGAGAGGTATGGGCACTAAATATGTCGGGCCCACACCACGCGTCGAGTTCAACTTCCACGAGCAGCCTGGGATAGAGCGGCAAAAGCCCTAGATGGTTCGGAGCCAATGACGACGACAGCCACGGCTCAAGAGCTGCAAGCTTATCAATATAGGCTCGCACGAACTGCCCGAGAAATAGAAAAACAGACAGCTGAATTGAACGAGGAGAAAGGAGGCAGCTTCGCATCTAGCGAGAGAAGGGCGGATCTAAGTGGACAATCTAGAGTTTCGGGTGATAGCCATAGGGAGGCTCGGAACAGAGGAAGATCAAGGTTACAACACATACCCGAAGCAGAAAGAGAACACTTGGTTCAAAACCTCGACATGTCCTTTATGTCGATAGATACAAGAGGAAATATTATCCCTAAGACACCAGAAGCTGGGTATATGGCGACACAAGCTTACATCCTCGCATCCAGGCCACCCCCAGGAGATCCAAGGGAAACATTATACAACATGGCATTAGCAGGGGTTGGAGCTATGGGGACAGCGTTCGTAGCAACGCCTCCCGAAGGAGCGGCAAGGCAAAATAGTCCAAGACCCGCAGCGGCAACAGCGGCAGTCCTTGAAGGACCAAGTGGAGCAAGAGATACAGGAGCACAAGCAAGGGTCGATAGAGCGAGGCAAAGCAGAAGGGATCATCGGCAGTCCCCGGAGCTTAATGACGAGGATATGTGCGGTCTGCCGTGCTTCACGAGAAGAGTCCGAAAAACTCGAGTCCCCTCAGGATTCAAGTTACCCGATCACTTCAAAAAATTCGACGGTTTGCAAGATCCAGAGGACTGGCTAATTGATTACCTCGAGACGGTGAAGCTAACTGGAGGAACTAGAGCAACAGCCATGCAAAGTATTCAGGTGCATTTAAGTGGAGCCGCACGATCTTGGATCAAAAAACTTCCGCCAGGATCCATCGACAGCTGGGAAAGTTTCGAGGACGTATTTGTCAAGAACTTCAGGTCCACATGCAAAAAACCTGCGTCGTTAGAAGAGCTGAGGGCGTGTCGACAAAAGCCAGATGAGTCAATGAGAAAATATATCCAAAGGTGGAACATCATAAAAAACTCGGCGAGAAAATATATCCGACGAGAGAGCAATAGATGCGTTTGTCGCAGGAATCGAGCGTGGAGATTTTGTCGAGGACTTGGGAAGGACCAATCCAAAAACAGTATCCGCGTTGATGGAAATAGCAAATAGATGGGCGAGACGGAGAAGACGCTGTCCACAATAAACGACACAGGTCGCCGAGAAGAGGACCGTGGTCGGAAATTATCAATCGAGGCGACGATTTCCTCGACAGTATCCAAACTATGATGCCCCGGGGCAAATTTCGGCGAGATTTCGGGCAAATACGGGAGGAAACAACGAGATGATTATCAGAGAAGCAATGAGCAGAGAAGCGATAATAGAGACGACTCCCGCAATAGAAAAAATAGTGGGCCGAGGTTTCCAAGACCTTTCGTGTCCCCCGAAGAAATGCTGAATGGACCGTGCCAGATGCACTTCTTCCTCGACAGCAACGGGAAAAGACAGTCGTGGCACCTCGCGAAAAGACTGTCGAAATTTTCAAGCAATGTTCAGATACGCAGAAAATGCTCACGCTCGAGCAGCACAGAGAAATCCTCGGGAGCCCAGGAGCGAAGTTCACCTACCGCCACCTCCCGCGATTACAGAAGACAATCGGCATCAGCTCAGAATAGCGGCAGCACCTCCACCACCACCTTACGTTGATCCCAACTCAAACGGAGCAGTGTCGATGATTCAGAAGGGAAGGCCGTCCAATAGAACTCAAAAAGTAATCTCGAGACAGGTGTTCATGGCAGAGAAAATGCCTCCACCAACAGTTGAGTACCTCAATTGGTCAGGGCGGGACATCGGCTTCACCATAGCGGACCACCCGCAGACAAGTTCCTCGACCGAGGCGGTCGGCACTTATTCTGCCGGCAGATTATTGCGGGTTTCGATGTTTCTCGAGTGTTCATAGATGGTGGCAGCAGGCTTAAACCTTATGTATGCGGATACATTGAGGAAGATGAACATATCTTTAGCAAACCTGAAGCCAACGGACACAAGGTTCCATGGCATCACACCAGAGAAACCAAGTTACCCATTGGGGAAGATCAACCTCGACGTCCAGTTTGGAACCCGAGAAAATTATAGAATCGAAAGCTGGAGTTTGAAGTCGTGGATTTTCCATCACGAGTACCACGCTTTGTTGGGACGACCAGCATATGCTAGATTTATGGCGGTACCACACTATACATACCTGCTTGTGGAGATTGCACGGACCCAAAGGACCAATCACGAGTCAAAGGGAGCTTCGCCTTAGCGGATAAGTGCGACAACGATTTTCATCGGTTATCGAAACTTTCGGGATGCAAGGCTGAGTACTTGGCGTCGAAAAGTATGACCCGATTACGACGTCGCGCCGAGCGTTGGAAGGCCAAATAAAGAATCAACTTTCAACACAGAGAAAAATTCTAAGGAGGTGCAGATTCACCTGACAGACCCAAAAAAGACGACATCCATCGCAAACAACATGGATATCGCATAGGAAAGCGCGCTCGTCGAGTTCCTCCGTGAGAATTGGGAAATCTTCGCATGGTGTCCAGCTGACATGCCGGAGTACCCGTGGAACTTGCCGAGCACCACCTAAATTTGGATCCAACGAGCGAGACCAATCAAACAACCTTTGCGGCGTTTTTCGGAACCAAACCGCAAAGCTATGCTTGTCAGAAATCAATCGACTACAAGAAGTCTGGTTTCATCAAAGAGATATTCACCGAAGCCACATGGGTAGCAAATCCCGTGATGGTGCCAAAGAAAAACACTAAGGTCCTTCGCATGTGCGTCGACTTTACGTGTCTCAATAAACATTGTCCAAAGGATCACTTCCCTCCCGAGGATCGATCAAATTATCGACTCCACGGCTGGATGCGAACGTCTTTCCTTCCTGGATGCGTATTCAGTTACAACCGAGATCAGGTTAAAAGAAGAAGATGAAGTAAAGACCGTGTTCATTACACCTTATGGCGTGTTTTGTTACAAAACGATGCCCTTTGGTCACGAAACAGCGGGAGCAACATATCGAGAGGATGATGCGAAGTGTTTGGCGACACGAGTTGGGAAAAGCGTGCAAGTATACATCGACGACGTTGTCATCACATCAAAAGAAGGATCAACGCCGATAGAGGACCTCAAGGAAACGTTCGACAACCTCAACAAGTTCTCGCTCTGAAGTTGAACCCGACGAAGTGTTCCTTTGGTGTCCCAGCGAGGAGAACTCTTGGGGTTTCTAGTCTCTAAAGAGGGATTGAAGCAAATCCCGATAAAATACAAGCTATTGTAACAATGAGAAAGCCAACAAAGTTGAAAGAGATACAACAGTTAACTGGGCGAGTCGCAGCTTTAAGCAGGTTCGTCGCCAGGTTAGGAGAAAAAGCGTTACCATTTTACGCTTTGATAAAACAAGGAGATAAGTTCCAGTAGGAACAAGAAGCCGACGAGCTTTCGAAGATTTGAAGCGCAAAATCTCGACACCACCAATCTTGGTGGCACCGAAGGAAAAGGAACCTCTCCTGTTATATATCGCAGCCACGCCCCAAGTGGTGAGCACGGCGCCAGTTGTCGAAAGAGAAGAAGAAGGAAAACTCCACGGAGTACGAGAGCCCAGTCTACTTCGTCAGTAAAGTTTTATCGCCGTCAAAACAAAGGTACCCTCAGTACCAGAAGCTAGCATACGGAGTGTTCACAACAGCACGAAAATTGCGCCACTATTTTTCGGCACACCCGATCATAGTGGTCAATGAGGCCCCTTTGTCAAATATACTGAACAATCCAGAGCTACGGGTCGTGTCTCCCTTTGGGGAATAGAACTTTCCCCTCGGGACATCACGTATGAAAAAAGAAAAGCAATCAAGTCGCAAGTTCCACCGGACTTCATCGCGAGTGGATGGAGCCGCAAAACACACGGGACCCCCGGCACTGTCGAGAACCCGGACTATGAATTTTGACGGGTCCAAAAGAGTAGAAGGAGACTGGAGGCGAGGAGTTATACTTATATCACCTGAAGGCGACAAATTGAAGTATATCCTTCGGATGACGTTCCCTAACGCATCTAACAACGAAGCAGAATATGAAGCCCTCATACACGGGATGAGGATGGCGAAAGCATGCGGTGCAACTCGACTAAAAATCTTTGGCGACTCACAATTGGTGGCCCAGCAAGTTATGAACCAATGTGATGCGATCAATGATAGCATGATAGCATACAAGGAGGTGTACAATGAACTCGAGAAGCTATTCGATGGATGCGAGGTAAACCACATCGATAGATTGAGCAACGATGAAGCCGACGTCCTCGCAAACATCGGGTCGCAGTGTCTCCTGATCCCGCCGAGAGTGTTTTGGGAAGAAATATTGGAGAGATCTACAAAGTCAAAAAAGGTGCAGAGAAAAGAAAAAACCTCGACAACCCTCGCAGAAACCACGGAGGATGAAGATGAACAAGAGCTTGTGATGATGGTACAGGTTCCTTGGATGCAAGCATATGTATCATACATCCTCAGGAAAGAAATACCCGACGATCCAGTTGAAGCAAGGCGAGTAATTCGACGGTCTAAAGCCTTCACGGTGGTCAAAGGAGAACTATACAAGCGAAGTATTTCAGGTGTCTTGCAAAGGTGTGTAACACCCGAAGAAGGAAGAGTAATTCTGAAGGATGTGCACGAAGGAATATGCGGCCACCACGCGAGTAGTCGAGCCATCGCAGCCAAGGTTTTTCGAGCGGGCTTTTACCGGTTGACGATGAATCGAGGACGCCAAAGAAATAGTAAGGACTTGCGATGCGTGTCAAGGTTTGCCGCAAAACCTCACTCTCCAGCGTGCAGAACTAGCACCAATACCTTTGTCGTGGCCCTTTGCACAATGGGGACTCGATATGGTGGGTAAGTTGCACAAATCATGGCCAGGAGGAAAGGAATACATGCTAGTAGGCAGTCGACAAATTTACAAAGTGGATAGAAGCGAAGCCGATAAATTCGCCGGATGGAGCATCCGCGATAAAATTCATAAAAGGCCTCGTCTTGATTTGGAGTGCCTCACGAGCATTGTCACGGACAATGGCGGCAACTTTACATCCAACGAATTCCAAAGATTACTTGCAAAGAAGTGGTTATCAAGTTGCACTTTGCGTCGATTGCACATCCTCAAACCAACGGGCAGGTCGAGAAAGCCAATGGCATTATACGCAATGGCATCAAGAAACGTCCGTTGGGACCACTAGAAAAAGCTCGACATACCTGGCTCGAAGAACTACCAAGTGTGTTGTGGAGCATCCGAACAACACCAAATACGGCGACACAAGAAACCCCGTTTTTTCTGGTCCATGGCGCGGAGGCGGTACTTCCAATAGAAATAGAGCACGACTCCCCTAGAGTCACAGCATATGATGAAGAAGCTTCAAGGACAGCATTGGAAGACGATGTAGACGCACTTGATGAAGCTCAAGACGAAGTATTATCAAGGGTTACCAAATATCAACAGGACTTGAAGAATTACCACAGTCGACGTTTACGGCCAAGATCCTTTCAAGTGGGGGACTTAGTTCTTCGGCTCACGCAAAAAAGTCATGAAAAACTCGAGTCACCATGGCTTGGTCCCTATATCGTCACGGAAGTAATTGGAGGAGGAGCATACAGGATAAAGGACAAGAAGACGGGGGTAGAGGAGCAAAACCCACGGGACGTGGCGCAACTCGAGGCGGTTCTACGCCTAGAGCTAAAATATAGTCCTTGTAAAAACTTCAATGTACTTGAAACGCCCACGAGTTTTCAGACGCACTCTTTTCCTTTTTCGGGGCACCGAGTGGGGCCGGAAAGGTTTTTAATGAGGCGGGCTCGTGGTGCTGCAATATAATAAAGATAGTGGAGATATACTTCTTATTTTTCGACACGCTCGGGGGCTTAACGCCCAAGTCTCAAAATACATACAATATAGATTCACTGAAATATTTCGCCTTGGTACATTAATACCTCGCCAAATATAACAAACGGAAGCCAGTAATCATAAATATAGTGTACACATCAAAAAATCTTAAGTGCTTTGGTCTCAGAACCTCGCAATACAAATATAGAATTTCGACATCAAAGGTACTCGAAGTTTGGCAATCCATCCAAGGGACAAACAAGGATGTCTTATTACAACAGAAAAGATAGATTTCAAGGAGGAAAAAATAGTGCAACCTTTGCCCAGTTAGGCTCGGGGGCTTCAACAACATAGAGGACCTCAGCAATATACAATAAATTCCTTCGGAAATATATAAAAAAAAAGAGAGGAGGGAAAGCAAAAAAAAAAAAAGAGGAGTGAGATACAAGGTTTCCAATATAATACAAGTCAGTTAAATCCCAAGATAGTATCTACGGACAAGCCCCTGGTTGTTTTATGTTCAGCATAAGAACCCTTGGTGAAGAACTCTGAGTCCATCCGAAGAAGTTCATCTATCATCGACTCGGCCACAGGAGCTACCATCGCGTCGATTGAGTCGATATCATTTTTCCGACGCGTTTTCTTGGCCAAGCAACCAGCAACAATCTTCGTCAGGTCCAACTTTGGATAACAGATGTTTATCATAATCATGGCAAATCTCGCTCCCGCAGTGAGCTGCGCCCGCACAAAGTTATGGATGCGGGGAGCATCTCTGAATACCTCTAATAATTCGGGAAGAGTTTTTGGAACCTCGTTTCGCGGAAATAAGTTCCTATAAACAAGGGTTAATGTCGCCGTGCAAAAATTGAGAAAGTCGCGCACTTGGCAAGCACGATCTTGGAACCTAACAATTTGTTGGGTTCGTTCAGGAGTGGCCCAGAACAAACAACCATGATTAAGGGAAAGATTGACAAGAAGATTTGTTCTCTCATTTACCCTCTGATCTTCGGCAGCAGAATCAAGAACTGAGCCTGATAAAGCGACAGGGCAAGAAATTGGATGAAAGACGTAGCAAAATAAAGAGAAGGCGTCTTGAGGTTTCGAAAACATACCTAACATATCTGTGCTAGCTTCTAGCATTAGCTCAAGCATACTATTTTCTCGGGTTGTGGCCCCCTTCACTTCTAAGACAACAGCATCCTTAGCAGCCATAGCTTCTTGGGCTTGTTGAAAAGCAAGCTGTTCTCGTTCAGACGCTTTCCGAGATTGTTCCATCATGGCCAAAGTTTGTTTCTTCATAGATTGAAGTTGTTGTCGAAGTTCTTGCAAATCTTCCGACAAATGTCCGCTTGATGAACTCTCAAGGAGATTACGGTCGACCAGTATTTTCTTCGAGAAGGAAGATGCAGGTGAAGCAGCGGCAGAACAAGGAGGGGTCGAGTAATTATCAAATATTAACTGGAAAAGAAAGGCCCAGGATCAATGAAAAGCACGAAGGGAAATTTCATTACTTGCTAGGAAATTTACACAGACATTACAAAAGAAAGTTTTCCAGGGGGACTAAGAGGGTAATTGTCGCCAAAGCTAAAATGGCGACAAAAGCAAAAGAAACAGAAAAAGAAACAAGGCATGCAACTAGACCTCCGGCCTCGACGAGCTAGGAGTCGAAGATGGCTTGATCCCGAGATATGCCAGGATCTTCTTCGTGTTGGGCTTGGCCGCCTTAATCAGTGACTTCCATCTCGACTGTTCTATCTGATCGGTGTCGCCAACCTTCATCCGATCAAGAGTCCGTTAGTTGTCGACAACCGGAGCAACGATATTTTCAACGGCCACCTTCATATTTTCATGGCGCATCTTCGGTCCAAGGTCTTCCGATGAATTGAAAAGCTTGGCAAGGGCAAGGAAAGTCGAAGGTTCCTCTTTCTTCGGGAAGAAGTAGGGGAACAACGCCGACAAACCTGCACTGGCATTGGCCACGCCTTCACGAATTTCGCGCCCATGAAACTCCAAAAGAGAAAGTGCGTCAAGGAGAGGGTCATTGACGGGATTCTCCCGGATCAAAATCTTGGTCTTTTTGGGCTGCCACATGAGACAAAACATTAGTCGAAAACCAAGATACAGGAAGTACAATAAAATAGAAGGAATTGAGGATATTACTCAGCGTACGTCGACTTTGCGACTTCAAACGCTTGATGATCCCTTGCTCACGTGCAGCTTGTGCAGCTTTTTGCTCGTCTAAGGCGGATTCGGCATCTTTGAGCCTTTGCTGCAGTTCCTCAACACTAGCGGCCTTTGCTTTGGCATCATCAGCCTCAGCTCTAGCTTCGCTAGCGGCAAGTTCAGCTTTCTTGCGAGCCGCCTCACTTCGCTCAAGTTTTCGAGCAAGTGTGTCAGCGCGTTCGTTGGCCTCTGCAAGTTTCTCTGTCGAGATATGGAAAAGAAAGCGAAGAAAGGTCAAAAATAGCGACAGGCAGCAGGAGCAAAAGATCAAGGAGAAACAGCAAGTATAAAAGTCGTTACCTTCGGCTCTATTAGCATATTCACGGTACCCAATAAATTGGGAACCGATGCGGAGAAGATCCTTGATCATAGGCTGTTCAATGTGAACACAGCAAGAGAAACATTGGCGTAAAAAAAAAGAGAGATGGTGTGGAAAAACAAAATAAGGAAAATAGTGATGTCGACAAGCTTACATCATCCAGGAGAAGAGTCGACGAACTGCCCAACTGAGGGGCAGGTTCAGCAATCCTTTCAACCCTTGTCCTTTTTGGTGAAGGAGCAAGGGGGCTTGATGGTGGAGTAGTGGTGACGACGTTTTGTTGAGGAGGCGACGTTTCTTCTCCTCCAGCTAGAGTGTCTGAGACAAGTACAGTACGTGACGTGCTCGTCCGAGGAGCCACGTCAGTAATTGGTACTTCTTCCTCCTCATCACTGTTGAACAAAAAATCGACATTATAAAAAGCAAGGCAAGATAAATATTTCGAGTACAAAAATTGGGAGAGATAAAGACGATTTACGAGCTGATGAGGGATTCAACATAAGGATCGTAAGCTGCCTTCGGATGAGAAGGAACAACTTCTTCAACCTTCGAGATGCCAGAATCCTCGGCATCAGTCCTTTTCCTTTTGTTCCTTGGAGAAACACCAGGAGGAAGGGATTGCGTCGATTCACTGGCCTCAGATTCAATTTCTTTTTCTTGAGAAGCCACAGATTTGTGAGAACCCGCGACTTCACTTTCAGGAATAGAAGAACCTTGAGTATCTTCGGCAATGATGGCCTGTTCTTCGACTTCTCCACCCTCAGGAAGAGGAGGAAGGGAAGTCATAGTAGGATGGTTCTGTAAAACAAAATAGAGACCAAAGGAAAATTAAAAAGATGACAATACAATGAGATGCAGAGAAAGTGCGGAACAAGATAAAAATTCAGAAAGACAAGATACCTTGGGGAGTGGATTGGTGGAGCTGTACGGTTCGACGCGACAAGAGGAAGGAGCTGGATCCTTTCCCGAGCGAGAAAGTCTTCGAACCAACTTCTCCAAGTCCTTGGTGGAAAGATCACCGAAATTCTGTTGGCGTCATTTTCACCGGAGTATATCCAAAGGGGATTTTTGCGAGCCTCGAAGAGGCTGCACTCTAATCCTAAGGAAGTAGGCAGTGATTTGAACACCAGACAGCTCCTTGCCTCGAGTGTTTTGAAGCTGACGAATGCGAGACATGAGTGCCTCTGTCGCCTTTTTCTCTTCCTCAGAAGCTTCGGCATCCCAGGAGCGACGGCGCTGAATTTTGGCATTCCCGTCGAAAGGAATTATGTTGTGCTCAACGGAGTTGGCGCTTTCTTCGTGAATGTAGAGCCACTTTTGCGCCATCCTTGGACAGAATCAGGAAACTTGACATCGAAATAGTCGGCATCGGTACGAACACGGATAACAACGCCACCTATGTTATAAGTGACGTTGTGGGAGCCATTGCGACGGAGGCGGAAAATGCGTTTCCACAGAGCCCAATTGGGAGGGATTCCGAGGAAACATTCGCAAAGCGTGATGAAAATGGAAATGTGAAGGATGGAATTGGGGGTCAACTGGTGCAGTTGAATCCCATAAACGAAAAGAAGGCCGCGGATTAGATGATCAACAAAACTAACCCGGTACTCCATTGGAGGATTGGGGTAGCTCTCTTCGCTAGGAAAGCGGATGGCGTCCTCCTTCTTCATAAGGCCGAGCCTCTTCAGCATGTTGGTATCTTGGTTGGAGATTTTCGATCTCTTCCACTCAAGATCCTCGGCGGCCATCTTGGATTCCGGAGTGCTTGTGGCGAGTCGGACGCGCGCGTGGTGGCATCAACGGCAATGGGCGAGCAATGTATGCGAGTGCGGAAAATCGGAGAGAGTTGGGCGCAGGGGAAGATTTGCGAAGAGGAACAGATGAGCGGCGCAAGCGAGGGGATGAACGGAGGTTGAAGACAGGTTTATATAAGAATTGGGTGAAGCAGTGAGCCGTTGGATGAAGAAATCGTGTGGTGAGAATAGATCTTCTAGATACAAGGGCAAAATAGTATTTTTACTGAGATAGGCGTTATTGTATGTGCGCCAGAAAAAGCGGAGGACGTGTGTCCCCCACTTGCACGACGTGTCAACGTGGTGGGAACAATGGACCCACAAGGCGGGAAAATTTTGACTATTAACGAGTTGAAGAGAATTTGACAAAGTAAAATATGTCGGCAAGGAAAATAAAGGAGAATGGCGACAGGAGAAATTATTTGAGTACTTCGGGAGCCTTTGGTCGAAACAAGTTTTTGCCCAAATGCTCGGGGGCTACTTCGATAAAAGTAAAATTTCGACTATGGCAAATATAGAAATTGTGGGAGCCTACAACCAAGCACAAGTTCTTGGCTGTAGCCTCGGGGGCTACTCCCATCGGGAGCGCTGTTCGCGCACCCGAGAGATAAAAAAAAAAAAAAAAAGAGAGAGAGAAAAATATCGAGAGATAATGGCAATATAGCGACAAGGTGGACTAAAATGTTGAGCCTACAACCAAGCACAAGTTCTTGGCTGTAGCCTCGGGGGCTACTCCCATCGGGAACGCTGTTCGCGTGCCCGATGAAATATAAAAAAAGAAAGAAAGATAGAAAAGCAAGAGAGTATATTTCGAGTTATAATTAACTCTACATATACTCCCATCGGGAGATTAATATAAGTCATATTTGACTCGATAAAATGTGCCATTCCAACAGCCGGAAAAGCACTCGACAATATATTCTCGAACGCCAAAGTTGCGATCAATTTCTGAATGCCGCAAATTTGCGAAGGTAAGACCCAGATCCATTCTGCCGGGCGTGGCATCGCCGAAGACTGCGCTCTGCTACTTTTATCCGTATCAACGGATACGAAGAAAAATCCTAACGGACGCGTTAGGTACTCGATAAATTTGACCGGGACTCGACGGAATGGTAAGACCTTAAGCGGCGCCTGTCGAAGTTTGCACCGAGTATCCCGAGATCATGTCCGGGGACGTGATCTTGAAGTAGGTTTTTGCGGATTGCCACTAGAGCGGTTAACTAGTACCTGATCCGTCGGATGAACTAGCCCCAACTACCAATATCCCTGTGCAATATAGAAATTTATATAAAGAAATATAGAAAAGTTTAAAGCTGTTGAATAAGAATAAGCAGTGGAGATTTTCCCTGATTCTACGATTCAAGCAAAATCTCGGGGGCTACTGACATAGGCATCCCAAATGGGCCTGCCAAAGATAGTACCCGGGGTTTCACAAAGGCCCACTACCCGAAGAATAAGAAGGTTCGAGAGCCCAAGATATATTAAGGAAAGTAGAATTGTAATAGGAAGTGTTGTTTGTAAATCTAGCGGGATGAGTTAGAAACCGTTCCGGACTCTGTAACTTGTACAAAACGAAACCCTCGGCTCCACCTCTTATATAAAGGGGAGTCGAGGGACGAGGAGATCATCGAATCATTGTCTGCAAACCCTAGTTTTCATAATCGTCGAGTACTTTTCGGCTGAAACCTTCGAGATCTACTTGCCCTCTACTTCTAACTAAACCCTAGCCTACAATCCATAGGCATTGACAAGTTAATCCCTTGTCAGCCATAGAGAGCAACAGACGAATAGTAGTGGGTTTGACTACCGGGCAGAATGTGTCTTCATAATCAAGACCGTATCGTTGTTTAAATCTCTTGGCAACAAGACGCGCTTTGTATCTCTCAATAGATCCATCAGATTTTTGCTTCACTTTAAAAACCCACTTGGAGTCAATAATGTTCACACCGGGAGGTGGTGGAACAAGGCGCCACGTCTTGTTAGCTTGAAGGGCTGAGAATTCCGCCTCCATAGCATCACGCCAGTGCGGACAGCTCATAGCTTCACGATGATCACGAGGTTCAACCTGAGTAAGATCAGCTGCATGTGCTAGCTTCACAGTAGACCATGCAATAGTACCGTCAGTACGCTGCTTAGGTTGTCGAATGCCGCGTTGAAGGCGTGTGACAACACTAGACAGAACAACAGCTGTAGGTGGTGTAGGGATGACGCTGGGCTGCTCAGGTGACGAAGAAGTAGATCCAGGGGAGGCCAACTCCGAGCGCAGCAGGCCATCAGGAGAAGATGGGCCGGTATGAGGAACTGGACTGACGCGGGACAGATCAGCTGGCCGGGCACGCGGAGGAGTCTGGAACGGATCCACACTCGAGTCTGCATGGGGGTGTAGTGACCCATGCAAATCGCTTTCACCAACATGATTGACGTCATGAGCTTTAGGCGATGCATCAAGTAATTCCAGCCGAGCTCCAATTCCATTTCCTGCACCATGGTTAGCTAACAGCAAATGGGTATTCGCGGCATCATCAAATTGGTCGGAATGAAGTGGTAGTGTGGAGGAATCAGAAGTGGTAGAAGTAGATGGAAGTTGAGAGAAAGGGAACACATTCTCATCAAACACGACATCACGAGATATATATATACTCTACTGTTTAGAACGTGTAAGCATTTGTAGCCTTTGTGAACCGAGCTATAACCCAGAAAAACACACTTTTTGGATCTGAACTCTAGTTTCCATTTGTTATATGGGCGTAGGTGTGGCCAACAAGCACAACCAAACACTTTGAAGAAGGTATAATCGGGCATTTCTCCCAGGAGTCGCTCAAGGGGGGTTTGCATGTTGATGACACGGCTAGGACGAAGTCTATTGATAAGGAAGCATGCCGTAGAGAAAGCATCACTCCAAAAACGGTAAGGTACGGAAGCATGTGCAAGGAGAGTTAAACCTGTCTCAACTATATGTCTATGTTTTCGTTCAGCAGTACCATTTTGTTGATGTGTATGAGGATAAGACACACGATGGGAGACGCCAATGTCTTGGAAAAACTTATTTAATCTATGGTATTCACCACCCCAGTCAGTTTGAACATGAAGTATTTTCTTGTTTAGAAGGCGTTCAATATGTTGGTGAAACTGAAGAAAGATATGAAACACATCAGATTTATTTTTGAGTAGGTAAAGCCATGTAAAACGACTATATGCATCAATAAAACTGACATAGTATTCATGACCACTAACAGAGGTTTGTGCAGGATCCCATACATTATAAAATATAATCTCAAGTGGCGATGTAGTAAAACGAGTAGATAAAGAAAATGGCAGTTGATGGCTTTTGCCTTGCTGAAAAGCATCACAAATTACATCTTTATTAATGGACTCCGATGGAAGTTCATAGTGGTGGAGAATATGCTGAACTATTGGAGTAGCTGGATGACCTAAACGCGAATGCCACTTGGAGCCTGACACCTTGGTACCGCTGAACACACGCTTGGATGACTCGGACACATCAAGATTATAGAGACCACCACGGCTTCCCCCTTAACAAGAAAATACCAAGGGTGAAATTCAAAGAAGACATTATTGTCACGAGAAAATTTCTTAACAGAAAGAAGTTACGAGTAACGGATGGGACATGAAGAACATCTTTTAAGTGGAGTGGATGTGAGGAAGTAGGAAGAGTGGATTGACCAATATGAGTAATGCGCATACCTTGTCCATTTTCTGTATGGACATGATCCTTGCTGTGGTAGTGTTCCGTCATGTGGAGCCTTTCAAGCTCGTTGGTGAGATGATCCGTCGTGCCAGTGTCCGCATACCATCTCGGGTCCACAGGGAAGGCTGATGTAGACCCATGGGTAGTCACGGAGAATGCCGCAATCTTCTTGTCCATGTATCGCCCATCATTACCCAGCGACAAGATAACCAGTAAATTCGTCAGGCCTGAGGGACATCCCGATAGACATCAGTGTGTCAGCCAGAGACTTCACTTTATTGAAGAACACTGTGACAGATGAGTTGAGTTTCTTGCACTTTTGGAGCGTGCCACGGATCTGATGAGCACGGGCAGTAGACCGCGACTCAAAGCTTGACGAGAGCGTCGTCCATGCATCGTGAGACGACGTAGCGAAGAGGATGAGACCCTGGACTGGTTCGGTGGATGTAGTCATGATCGCCGAGAGGATGGCGGCATCCTGCTGGTGCCATGCGGTGAAGGCAACGTTGTACATCACCGGCGGTGCCTTGGGATCTTCGGCGAGTCTGGGGTTCGGAACTGTCTCCGATGGACAGGGAAAAGATCCATCGACAAATCCCGTCAGTAGATGGCTTCGGAGAACAGGAACCACCTGCGCCTTCCAGTAGAGCCAATTGTCGGGATTGAGGCGGATCGTGATCATCGGGGCAAAATTGAAGGCCCTCCCGATCCACCTCCAGAGGACGACGATGAGGAACCGCCGAAGTTGAGCGAGGGGTTGGCGAGCTTGGAGGAGTTCGCCTTGGAGCCAACGGAGGTCACAGAACTTGGCGAGGACATCGCCATGGATGCAGCGGAGAAGGAGTGCGGCGGCGATTGGATCTAGGTTTGAGCCGCCGGCTCTGATACCATGAAAAGCTGTTTTGGGTAGAGTAGATAGGAGGATAATGCCTAGCACGTACGGCCGACCTTTGCTCTATTTATATCAGTACAAGGTACAGGGTACAGGGGGTACAGAGGTACAGTATATGTACATATCCTATTCATATACAAGCTATACAGATTATGGAGTTTATCATGGCACCCCAGACCTCTAGAGTTCAAATTACAGGTTTATCACTTTGATGTCTCATAATGGTGATGAAATATTCTTCAGTGGAAGGCAATATTCATGGCTAGGTAACCTGCCAAAATACCATTATCTAATGGATAGCACTCCGCGAACGGATCCACGTAGCGTCGTAAATAACCTGCCAAAATACCATTATGGCAGTTCAATAAGTTCCAACACAAAGCTCATACACAAACTAGTTCGTATCATATTCTTTGGGGTGATTAAAAAGCAATGTATGTTATCTGCATCCATAAGGTGAGCAAAGGGGCATACCAGAAAATTATGCTTAGTTATTTCTCTTGGTGAAACACCATCCTTATTGTAGTTGTGTTTCCTAAGGTTGTTCTAAGTCAAAATACCCTCCTCTTTTATATTTAGATCTATGCTGGTCTTTCAAATGTATTTGCTAGCAAACCTTGTATTTTCAATTCATTATTAGGTCAACATACCTAATTTAATCGAGAAAGTATTTAGCATCTGTAAGAATCATCATGGTCGAGTGATAAATTTACATACATCAACCTATGAACTAGATGTAACAAATATGTTCGGTTATGCCTCATCTAATATTTAATGGTGCCTAAGATAAATCAGTTGTGCCGGCGACTTGTTTCCATTATGAAATGTTATATAAGGATGAGACTCAATTGTCGCGATTTTTCTCGCCATATTTGCGCTAAACAATTAAGCTTAACTAGAACGATACCCCGCGCGTTGCAGCGGGTATCTCTTTAAGAAATCTAATAAAACACATAAAACTTGGTTTATAGAATATGCAATATTCCATAGTAGCTAAGACAATAGCCATGAAATGGATAAGTATTTGAAAATTTCAAGATTGTTACATTTCAGAGGTGTACGTGATTGATTTAGATAAGGTGAAATTAACCAACTGTAGAACCAAATGATATGGATGGCTTGCATGAAAAATGCATGCACATTGCGGCATTACATTTTAAAAAATATCTTGTATGGTTACGTATATAAGAGCTCATAATTAACACTGAGTTTAATTCACAAAGATTTTATTTGGTTGCCAAAACTATTTGGTGTTCAAGTTACACATGACTTAACTATGTAATGATATAGCATGAGGGTGCAATATTATCAATCGAGGGGCAAATAAAAATAGTGACATTGCTAGTTTAATGGTTAAAATAGATAATCTAAATATCTTGCATGTAGAGATAGATAATAAATAAGGACTACTATTAGTGGGATGAAGTGGAGAAATGATTGGCTAAGGAAGTAGGTGATGTGGATAGCATGTTGAGATAGACAAATATTAATTGCACTTAGTGAGGTTTTGTTTTATAAGAAGTATAGATTTGGCATATGATCAAGAAAATGAGTTAATTAGCTCATGAATACTAACTCGAAAAGAAGAAGAGAACATGAAACTTAGAACACAAACACGTGTGTAGCTTTGAATGTCTCGAGGTGCAATGTTTTAGGAACTAATGCTGCACATAATTACAAAAATATGTAACTAATTCTTTTGTATTGAATAAACAATCAAAGTTCAAAGCATCAAGCTACTTAAGAATTTATCAGCCAACTTTATACAGCCTTGCAACTATAGATTGATCCTTGTTTTTCTTATTCATAGTTGAGTACTACAAAAATCAACACGGCGCGAGACAGACCCAACATTATGCTCCAAGACTCCCTTGTCGTATATGCTCCTTTAGAATTTAGGAGATTTTTTATAATATGCCACACTTTTCTTTGAAATTCTATTGTTTGTCACAGGACCACCACTCGTCGGTGGCATGTGGTAGTCATGTAACAAATAATGGAAGTCTAAATAAAAATGTGGCAAATTATAAAATCCGACGGAGTTTAGAGTCATGACATGGATACAAAAATGAGAACAAATCGTATTTAAAGAAATAATTTATCGTGTGCATTAGATTTTGAATGCATAGCATGTTGATATGAAAATAGTGTTCCCCGGAGGTATTTTTTGCGTATGTAAGGTATGACCTCTTGAAAATTATGTACACTCCTGTTTTCCGAAGCGGGCATGCTTGATGTAGTTTTTTTTCCAATTTTTGAAGTTGGGGTCTGATTCTTCTTTTTAGTTGCATGGAGAAACAATTTGCGCATCTAAGTTACTTTAAGTTCACAATGGAAAAGAAAATTATGATGTCGTGCTTAATTCAAGGATTTAAGAGGTGCTCTGAAAAAATGGGCACGTGGGTAGCAGAATTGCAAATGTCGATAGTGCGATTGGCTTGCTTGACACAACTGAGAATGTAAGAGATTTAACTCCTAGAGTGTGAAATTTCAGAATCAATTTTAAAAAGCTACTTCTCTCCTGATCAAATAAACAAAAATTCTTCTCGAGGCAACTTAAAATAATTAAGTGTGTTAAGTTTGGTGATGAAAGCTCCAGTTTTTTATGTTCTTGCATGTTACCTCTACTCAGCGCAAAAGGTACGAAATTTCCAAGTTAACATTATCTTTGGAGGCGTTGCCTTGGAGAGTGTGCATGTAGATGAACACTTCCTTTTGTTGTTGGGTTTGGAGGATGTGGGGGCGGCTGCCATTCTGGTCCAACTCTCAATAAAATTGATAGGATACTGATGTCTATGGGTGCTTCTATTCTTGTAGATAGTGTTGGGCCTCCAAGAGCAGAGATTTGTAGAACAACAGCAAGTTTCCCTTAAGTGGATCACCCAAGGTTTATCGAACTCAGGGGGGAAGAGGTCAAAGATATCCCTCTCAAGCAACCCTGCAATCACGATACAAGAAGTCGCTTGTGTCCCCAACACACCTAATACACTTGTCAGATGTATATGTGCACTAGTTCGACGAAGAGATGGTGAAATACAAGTAGTATGGATGTATATGAGTGGTAATAACAATCTGAATAAAATATGGCAGCGAGTAAACATGCAACAGAACAGTAAATAAACGGAGTTTCGATGCTTAGAAGCAAGGCCTAGGGATCATATTTTCACTAGTGGACACTCACAACATTGATCACATAATAAAACCACTCTACACTCTCTTGTTGGATGATGAACACCACTAATTGCGTAGGGCTACAAGAGCACCTCAATGCCGGAGTTAACAAGCTCCACAACATTTAATGTTCATATTTAAATAACCTTAGAGTGCATTATAGATCATTGCAATTACACCAAGTACTAACATAGCATGCACACTGTCACCGTCACACTATGAAGGAGGAATAGATCACATCAGTACTATCATAGCAATAATTAACTTCATAATCTACAAGAGATTACAATCATAACCTACGCCAAGTACTACATGATGCACACACTGTCACCATTACACCATGGAGGAGGAATAGAGTACTTTAATAACATCACTAGAGTAACACATAGATGAATAGTGATACAAAACTCATATGAATCTCAATCATGTAAGGCAGCTCATGAGATCATTGTATTGAAGTACATAGGAGAGAGATTAACCACATAGCTACCGGTACAGCCCTTAGCCTCGATGGAGAACTACTCCCTCCTCATGGGAGACAGCAGCGTCGATGGAGATGGCGGTGGTGTCGATGGAGATGCCTTCCGGGGGCATGATACGTCTCCGACGTATCGATAATTTCTTGTGTTCCATGCCACATTATTGATGTTATCTAAATGTTATATGCACACTTTATGTCATATTCGTGCATTTTCTGGAACTAACCTATTAACAAGATGCCGAAGTGCCGGTTCTCGTTTTCTGCTGTTTTTGGTTTCGAAATCCTAGTAACGAAATATTCTCGGAATCGGACGAAATCAAAGCCAAAGATCTTAGAATCCCCGGAAGCATCCGAACACACCGAGAGAGGTCGAGAGGGGGCCACGGGCCCACCAAACCATAGGCCGGCGCGGCCGGAGGGGGCCGCGCCGCCCTATAGTCCGGCCCCCCGTCGGCCCTCCTGCGCCGCCTCTTCGCCTATATAAAGCCCCTGGATCGAAAACCCTGAGGCGAAGAACCACGATACGGAAAACCTTCCAGAGCCGCCGCCATCGCGAAGCCAAGATCTGGGGGACAGGAGTCTCTGTTCCGGCACCCTGCCGGAGCGAGGAAGTGCCCCGGAAGGCTTCTCCATCGACACCGCTGCCATCTCCACCGCCATCTTCATCACCGCTGCTGCTCCCATGAGGAGGGAGTAGTTCTCCATCGAGGCTCGGGGCTGTACCGGTAGCTATGTGGTTCATCTCTCTCCTATGTGCTTCAATACAATAATCTCATGAGCTGCCTTACATGATTGAGATTCATATGATGATGCTTGTAATCTAGATGTCATTATGCTAGTCAAGTGAGTTTTACTTATGTGATCTCCGGAGACTCCTTGTCCCACGTGTGTAAAGGTGACAGTGTGTGCACCGTGTGGGTCTCTTAGGCTAGATTTCACGAGAATACTTATTCACTGTTGAATGGCATAGTGAGGTGCTTATTTATATCTCTTTAAGATTGCAATATGTTTTGTATCACAATTTATCTATGTGCTACTCTAGTGATTTGTTATTAAAGTAGTTTATTCCTCCTGCATGTGTGCAAAGGTGACAGTGCGTGCACCGTGTTAGTACTTGGTTTATGCTATGATCATGATCTCTTGTAGATTGCGAAGTTAACTATTGCTATGATAATATTGATGTGATCTATTCCTCCTACATATGCATGAAGGTGACGAGTGTGCATGCTATGCTAGTACTTGGTTTAGTCTGTTGATCTATCTTACACTAAAGGTTACTAAAATATGAGCATTATTGTGGAGCTTGTTAACTCCGGCATTGAGGGTTCGTGTAATCCTACGCAATGTGTTCATCATCCAACAAAAGTGTAGAGTATGCATTTATCTGTTATGTTATGTGATCAATGTTGAGAGTGTCCACTAGTGAAAGTGTAATCCCTAGGCCTTGTTCCTAAATATCGCTATCGCTGGTTGTTTACTCGTTTTACTTGCGTTACTACTGCTGCGTTACTACTGCTTGTTTACTTGCCCTGGGCAAAGCACTTACGGTGCCGTTGCTACTACTTATTCATACCACCTGTATTTCACTATCTCTTCGCCGAACTAGTGCACCTATTAGGTGTGTTGGGGACACAAGAGACTTCTTGCTTTGTGGTTGCGGGGTTGCATGAGAGGGATATCTTTGACCTCTTCCTCCCCGAGATCGATAAACCTTGGGTGATCCATTTAAGGGAAACTTGCTGCTGTTCTACAAACCTCTCGCTCTTGGAGGCCCAACACTGTCTACAAGAATAGAAGCTCCCGTAGACATCAAGACTATTTTCACGGCGCCGTTGCTGGGGAGGAAAGGTAAAAAGGCTCTCATACTACGGTCTCGGGTAAAGTATTTTTCGAGCGCCGTTGTGTGTGTGCTCGAAGCTATTTCCTTTAGATCCTGCAATTGCATCTTTTTGTTTCTTGTTTACACTAGTTTGGCATAATGTACAAGAGTGAGCTTCTTATTCTATTTCCTGATTTAAAACATGGATTGTTTGATGCGAAAATTAAAAAACCTATGAAATCTTCTTTGCATGCTTGGTAGTAATATTAGTATGAACGCTTTGAACACCATTGTTGATAATGATATAGAAAGTTCTAAGCTTGGGGAAGTCTGGTTTTCATGATATTTTTAGTCCCCCAAGCATTGAGGAGAAAATTTTCTTTGATGATACTTTGCCTCCTATTTCGATGATGATAATGATAGTGGTCTTTTTGTGCCACCTACTATGGAAAGTAAATTTTGTTGTGATTATACTATGCCTCCTACACTTGATGAGAATAATAATGATAGCTACTTTGTTGAATTTGCTCCCACTACAACTAATAAAATTGATTATGCTTATGTGGAGAGTAATAATTTTATGCATGAGACTCATGATAAGAATGCTTTATGTGATAGTTATATTGTTGAGTTTGCTCATGTTGCTACTGAAAGTTATTATGAGAGAGGAAAATATGGTTGTAGAAATTTTCATGTTACTAAAACACCTCTCTATGTGCTGAAATTTTTGATGCTACACTTGTTTTATCTTCCTATGCTTGTTACTTTGCTCTTCTTGAACTTGTTTATTTACAAGATTCCTATGCATAGGAAGCATGTTAGACTTAAATGTGTTTTGAATTTGCCTCTTGATGCTCTCTTTTGCTTCAAATACTATTTCTTGCGAGTGCATCATTAAAACTGCTGAGCCCATCTTAATGGCTAAAAAGAAAGAACTTCTTGGGAGATAACCCATGTGTTATTTTGCTACAGTACTTTGTTTTATATTTGTGTCTTGGAAGTTGTTTACTACTGTAGCAACCTCTCCTTATCTTAGTTTTGTGTTTTGTTGTGCCAAGTAAAGTCTTTGATAGTAAAGTAAGTACTAGATTTGGATTACTGCGCAGAAACAGATTTCTTTGCTTGTCACGAATCTGGATCTAATTCTCTGTAGGTAACTCAGAAAATTATGCCAATTTACGTGAGTGATCCTCAGATATGTACGCAACTTTCATTCAATTTGAGCATTTTCATTTGAGCAAGTCTGGTGGCCTAATAAAATCCATCTTTACGGACTGTTCTGTTTTGACAGATTCTGCCTTTTATTTCGCATTTCCTCTTTTGCTATGTTGGATGAATTTCTTTGATCCATTAATGTCCAGTAGCATTATGCAATGTCCAGAAGTGTTAAGAATGATTGTGTCACCTCTGAACATGTTAATTTTTATTGTCCACTAACCCTCTAATGAGTTGTTTCGAGTTTGGTGTGGAGGAAGTTTTCAAGGGTCAAGAGAGGAGGATGATATACTACGATCAAGAAGAGTGAAAAGTCTAAGCTTGGGGATGCCCCGGTGGTTCATCCCTGCATATATCAAGAAGACTCAAGCGTCTAAGCTTGGGGATGCCCAAGGCATCCCCTTCTTCATCGATAAATTATCAGGTTCCTTCTCTTGAAACTATATTTTTATTCGGTCACATCTTATGTGCTTTACTTGGAGCGTCTTGTGTGCTTTTGTTTTTGTTTGTGTTTGAATAAATTGGATTACATCATGCTTGTGTGGGAGAGAGACACGCTCCGCTGGTTCGTATGAACACATGTGTTCTTAGCTCATAATATTCATGGCGAAGTTTCCTCTTCGTTAAATTGTTATATGGTTGGAATTGGAAAATGCTACATGTAGTAATTGCTATAATGTCTTGGGTAATGTGATACTTGGCAATTGTTGTGCTCATGTTTAAGCTCTTGCATCATATACTTTGCACCTATTAGTGAAGAATACATAGAGCATGCTAAAATTTGGTTTGCATAATTGGTCTCTCTAAGGTCTAGATAATTTCTAGTAAGGTGTTTGAACAACAAGGAAGACGATGTATAGTCTTATAATGCTTGTAATATGTCTTTTATGTAAGTTTTGCTGTACTAGTTCATACTTGTGTTTGTTTCAAACAACCTTGCTAGCCTAAACCTTGTATCGAGAGGGAATACTTCTCATGCATCCAAATCCTTGAGCCAAACAACACTATGCCATTTGTGTCCACCATACCTACCTACTACATGGTATTTCCTGCCATTCCAAAGTAAATTGCTTGAGTGCTACCTTTAAACAATTCAAAATTTATTACCTCTTATTTGTGTCAATGTTTTATAGCTCATGAGGAAGTATGTGGTGTTTATCTTTCAATCTTGTTGGGCAACTTTCACCAATGGACTAGTGGCTTCATCCGCTTATCCAATAATTTTGCAAAAAGAGCTGGCAATGGGATTCCCAGTCCCAAATTAATTAACAAAAATAGACACTCCTCCATGGTATGTGATTGTTGGACGGCAACCGAAGGATTCGGTTAGCCATGGCTTGTGTAAGCAAAGGTTGGGAGGAGTGTCATCATAATAAAACTAAAATAAGAAGGCACTCCTTCATGGTATGAGATTGTTGGCAGGCACCCGAGGATTCGGTTAGCCATGGTTTGTGAAAGAAAGGTTGGAAGGAGTGCCATCCAAAAATAAAATAAAATGGGAGCCGCTCTTTGAAGGTTTGTCTGGCAAGGGGGTTAGAGTACCCGCTACCATTCGTTGACAACAACATACACCTCTCAAAACTTTATTTTTATGCTCTCTTTATGTTTTCAAAATCAAAGCTCTAGCACAAATATAGCAATCGATGCTTTCCTCTTTGAAGGACCATTCTTTTACTTTTATGTTGAGTCAGTTCACCTATCTCTCTCCACCTCAAGAAGCAAACACTTGTGTGAACTGTGCATTGATTCTTACATATTTGCATATTGCATTTGTTATATTGCTTTGCATTGACAATTATCCATGAGATATACATGTTATAAGTTGAAAGCAACCGCTGAAACTTCATCTTCCTTTGTGTTGCTTCAATACCTTTACTTTGAATTATTACTTTATGAGTTAACTCTTATGCAAGACTTATTGATGCTTGTCTTGAAGTGCTATTCATGAAAAGTCTTTGCTTTATGATTCAGTTGTTTACCCATGTCATATACATTGTTTTGATCGCTGCATTCACTACATATGCTTTACAAATAGTATGATCAAGTTTATGATGGCATGTCACTCCGGAAATTATCTTTGTTATCGTTTTACCTGCTCGGGACGAGCGAGAACTAAGCTTGGGGATGCTGATACGTCTCCGACGTATCGATAATTTCTTGTGTTCCATGCCACATTATTGATGTTATCTACATGTTATATGCACACTTTATGTCATATTCGTGCATTTTCTGGAACTAACCTATTAACAAGATGCCGAAGTGCCAGTTCTCGTTTTCTGCTGTTTTTGGTTTCAGAAATCCTAGTAACGAAATATTCTCGGAATCGGACGAAATCAAAGCCAAAGATCTTAGAATCCCCGGAAGCATCCAGAACACACCAGAGAGGTCGAGAGGGGGCCACAGGCCCACCAAACCATAGGCCGGCGCGGCCAGAGGGGGCCGCGCCGCCTATAGTGCTGGCCCCCCGTCAGCCCTCTCGCGCCGCCTCTTCGCCTATATAAAGCCCCCGGATCGAAAACCCCGAGGCGAAGAACCACGATCACGGAAAACCTTCCGGAGCCGCCGCCATCGCGAAGCCAAGATCCGGGGACAGGAGTCTCTGTTCCGGCACCCTGCCGGAGCGGGGAAGTGCCCCGGAAGGCTTCTCCATCGACACCGCTGCCATCTCCACCGCCATCTTCATCACCGCTGCTGCTCCCATGAGGAGGGAGTAGTTCTCCATCGAGGCTCGGGGCTGTACCGGTAGCTATGTGGTTCATCTCTCTCCTATGTGCTTCAATACAATAATCTCATGAGCTGCCTTACATGATTGAGATTCATATGATGATGCTTGTAATCTAGATGTCATTATGCTAGTCAAGTGAGTTTTACTTATGTGATCTCCGGAGACTCCTTGTCCCACGTGTGTAAAGGTGACAGTGTGTGCACCGTGTGGGTCTCTTAGGCTAGATTTCACAGAATACTTATTCACTGTTGAATGGCATAGTGAGGTGCTTATTTATATCTCTTTAAGATTGCAATATGTTTTGTATCACAATTTATCTATGTGCTACTCTAGTGATTTGTTATTAAAGTAGTTTATTCCTCCTGCATGTGTGCAAAGGTGACAGTGCGTGCACCGTGTTAGTACTTGGTTTATGCTATGATCATGATCTCTTGTAGATTGCGAAGTTAACTATTGCTATGATAATATTGATGTGATCTATTCCTCCTACATATGCATGAAGGTGACGAGTGTGCATGCTATGCTAGTACTTGGTTTAGTCTGTTGATCTATCTTACACTAAAGGTTACTAAAATATGAGCATTATTGTGGAGCTTGTTAACTCCAGGCATTGAGGGTTCGTGTAATCCTACGCAATGTGTTCATCATCCAACAAAAGTGTAGAGTATGCATTTATCTGTTCGTTATGTGATCAATGTTGAGAGTGTCCACTAGTGAAAGTGTAATCCCTAGGCCTTGTTCCTAAATATCTGCTAGTCACTCGCTTGTTTACTGCTTTGCTCGCGTTACTACTGCTGCGTTACTACTGCTTGTTTACTCGTCCCGGGCAAAGCACTTTTCGGTTGCCGTTGCTACTACTTATTCATACCACCTGTATTTCACTATCTCTTCGCCGAACTAGTGCACCTATTAGGTGTGTTGGGGACACAAGAGACTTCTTGCTTTGTGGTTGCGAGGGTTGCATGAGAGGGATATCTTTGACCTCTTCCTCCCTGAGATCGATAAACCTTGGGTATCCACTTAAGGGAAACTTGCTGCTGTTCTACAAACCTCTGCTCTTGGAGGCCCAACACTGTCTACAAGAATAGAAGCTCCCGTAGACATCAGGGTACCTCTTGCCCGATGATATGGAAGTACTCTTGTAGGAGCAGTCCCATGCCAAAATGATAAGACAAATAGACAATGAACATCTCAGCAATTTTTTATTTACTATTGGTACAGCTTTTTATTGCAAATACTTCATAGAATGCTCACTATGGTTCGCTGTAAATTTCCACCATGAATGATGCATGGCTTAGATTAGCGGCCCAGGCATTTCTCTAACTCATATACAAGCTCGATGGACTTACAGGTTTCCATTTTACTTCGCACCACTAGGCATCCATAAACAAAAGAACATGACATCAACTAAATATAAGTGCAATGTCGAAAGTGTTCCCCATGAAAGCATGGTTATACTAACTCCCAACTTGCAATTTGCAAACATATAAACTTCATAAGATAAGCACAATGATCAAGTTTATTAAGTGCCAGAAAGTAAATGCATGTGCCATCAATTTTCTCATGCCAACATTTAATTTGGAAGATAAATAAAAACATGATGAATATACTTGGAATAGCAATAATGCTAGTAGGTAGATATGGTGGACACAATTGGCAAACTTTGGTTAATGGTGGTTGGATGCACGAGTAGAGCTCATACTTAGTACAGGTGAAAACTAGCAAAAGACTGGGAGGGACCAACTAAGAGAGCAACAATGGTCATAACCATGCATAGCGACAAAACATTATCAATCAAAGCATAAAGTGATATTACAAGTCAAAAATTAAATGATCATAGAGGCTTTAGTTGACTGGTTATAGTCATAACATGGTACAAGCATGTGCCAAGTGATGACCCACAAGTATAGGGGATCGCAACAGTCTTCGAGGGAAGTAAAACCCAAATTTATTGATTCGACACAAGGGGAGCCAAAGAATATTTATAAGCTTTAACAAGTGAGTTGTCAATTCACCTGCACCTGAAAATAGACTTGCTCGCAACAGCTTATCAGTAGTAACAGTTGTATAGCAGTGGTAGTAGTAAAGTAACAGCAGTAGCAAAATAAAATAGCAATAGCGATGATTGCAATAGACAGCAGGATTAAAATACTTTAGGCACAGGGATGGATGAACGGGCGTTGCATGAATGAGAGAGTCCATATAATAGCAAGACATAGGCATTGCAAGTAATAATGATATAAGCATCCTAGCATAATATAACCATATGCGTGTGTTACTATTTAGTCGTGTGTGCTCGCAATGAGAAACTTGCACGACATCTTTTGTCCTACCAGCCCGTTGCAGCGGGGCCTCTAGGGAACCTACTGGTAATTAAGGTACTCCTTTTAATAGAGTACCGGAGCAAATCATTAACACTCCATGAACACACGTGATCCTCACATCATAGCCATCCCCTCCGGTTATCCCAATTAAACGTCACTTTGGGGCCTCGGGTTCCGGACAATAATATGTGTATACAACTTGCAGATATGATAAAAAAATAATTACCCTCATGAATCAATAACTTGTTCAGATCTGAGATCATGGCACTCGGGCCCAAAGTGACAAGCATTAAGCATAGCAAGTTGCAACAATGTCAAAAATACTAACAATGGATACTAGGCACTATGCCCATAACAATCGTATAGCTATTACATGACCAATATCATCCAATCCCTACCATCCCCTATAGCCTACATCGGGGAATTACTCACACATGGATGGGGGAATCATGGATGGTTGATGGAGAGGCATCAATGATGGCGATGGAGATGATCTCCTCCAAATCCCGGTCCCGTCAGGGTGCCAGAACGGAGTTTCTAGTCCCCGGATTGGGGTTTCTGGTGGCGGCGTTGCAGCAGAACTCTTTCTGGAAAAATGTCGAACCCCCCTCGATTTTCAGGTCCAGGGGCTTCTTATAGTGCGAAGGAGAGGTCGAAGGGGTGGCCGAGGCGGCCAGACCACCCCTTGGTGCATCCAAGGCCTGGCCCGCGCCAAGGGTGGGTGTGGGACCCTCGTGGCCCCCTCCGTCTCGTCTTGTGGCTCCGCCGGGAGTCTTTAGGTGAAATATTGGTTTTTCTATATTTTCCAGGAATTTTCCCGAAAGTTGGATTTCTACACAAAAACAAGATACCAGAGCAATTCTGCTGAAAACAACGTTAGTCCGCGTTAGTTGTATTCAAAACACACAAGATAGAGGCAAACAACAGCAAATGTGTGCGGGAAAGTAGATACATTTGGACGTATCAATTCCCCCCAAGCTTGGCTTATTGCTTGTCCTCAAGCAATTCAGTGACAACTGAGTGCGATAAAAGAAACTTTCACGAACCCATTTGCTTCATATGATGTATATATTCTCACTATGTTATCAAATGCTTAGGCAATTCATAATAAGAAGCATGCAACTAAGCATACTCAATAGTTATTCAAGTCATGAAAGGATACCAACACAATAATAAGCAACATGAAACATAAGCATCTGCAGGATTGCAATGCTCATAATATGATATGATAAAGTGGTATCTCGCTTGTCCTATTTGTGGAGCAAAACATAAATGTCGGGGCACCTCTGAAGTTCAAGAGAAGACTAGAAATAAAGATATCGAAAGATTCAAGCATCACAGTTATACCACAATTAATCTTATTCAGGACAAGCACATTAAACTTAAGAATGACAGCTATGCTTTCAAGAAAATGCTCGGAGAGCGGATGGCGACTCAACATAAAAGTATAAGATTGGCCCTACGCATAGGGAAGTAAGATTGCTCATGTGCTAGAGCTTTTCAATTTTGAATGCAATAGGAGTGTGGAAAATATATATTTTGAGAAATGCAACTCATGTCAACGGTAGTGATAAATAATATGGCTCATGCATAATGCTTCCTACAAGTTGCTCGCCTCATGCATAATATACTAATAGTGCTCACACCTTGTCCTAATTAGCTTGGATTTACATGGATTTTCATCGCATACATATGTTTCAACCAAGTGTCACAAAGGGGTACCTCCTTGCCTCCTGTACAAAGGTCCTAGGAGATGAATCTCATTTGATTTCTCAATTTTAATAAATCTCAACTTTTTGGACATCCATACCGGAAAGACAAGGACAACATATATTTGGAATTTTGTCCAGCTGAAACTTCCACCATGTGAACATGGCTTCAGTTTGCGCCCCAATGTTCCTGTCTAACAATATGCATATATACTCCAATCTTTGCAACTCATGATAAATCTCTCTTACTTCGAACAAGATGAGCATGCATAGTAATTCACACGATATTCAACAAGGGTATATTGATGGTGTTCCCCATGAGAGCATGGTTATCACACAACAAGCAACTTATAAGAACTGAAATGCATAAGACATAATACTTACCACAATAGTTTTTAGACTACTTTACCATGAGCTATAAATTACACAAAACAAGTGATAATAATTTTGACGGCTTAAAGGTAGCACACAAGCAAATCACTTTGGAGTGGCAGCAAAATACCACATATAGGTATGTATGGTGGACACAATTGGAACTTTGGTTTTTAGTGGTTGGATGCATGAGTAGAGCTCATACTCAGTACAAGTGAAGGCTAGCAATAGACTGGGAACGACAATCAAGAAAGCATAACTGTCATAATCATGCTTGCGACGGATAAAATTAACGGAAGCATAAAAGTAATACGAGAACTTCGAGTCAAGATAAATCATCGAGGCTTAAATGACTTTTGTTTTAGTCTTATGCATGCTTGAGCATGTTCCAAGTCGATTCAAATGAAACATTCAGAGGAGGATACCACAATGTCATACCGTTATATGAATAGAGCAATGCAATCAAACAACTATATAACATGTTACATAATATTAGTAAATTGGAATTAATCATGAGAGAGCATAAACTACTGAGCATCATCAAGTAGCATACACCTTACACAAACAAACTAAGCATGTTCACATAAATGAGTATATGTACAAAAAAGAAAACAAATAGAGTTTATACCAGCCTCTCACCACAACTTGAATTGTCGTGACCGTCATTATTTCTCTTCACTTGTATGGATTGAATAATATGAAATGATAACCAACCTCCAATGAAGTCACAGAAGACCATTGAACCCCGCAGCAACTTTACAAAATGAAAGAAGAACAACAAATATTTTTGAGTTTTCGATTTTTAATCAACACACAAAACAAAATCTTTTTGGATTTTCGCATAGCCAACTGATGTCCCACAAGTATAGGGGATCGTGTGTAGCCTTTACGATAAGTAAGAGTGTCGAACCCAACGAGGAGCTAAAGGTAGGATAAACATTCTCTCAAGTTCTATCAACCACTGATACAACTCTAGGCACACTAAGCGTTTGCAATATCTAGGAAATAAAACTAGAGCGATAACGGGTATGAGAGGTGACTTTGCAGAACAATAAAATACACGGAATAAATGTTAGTGCTGCAGCAATAAAACAAACTAAACTAACAGTACTATGAGTGTGGAAAGACGGTGGTAATAGTGGTGGCTTTGTCCAAGATCAATTAGTGAAAATATTGGGTTCAATGTCTTCGATGCAGCTTTCTATGTAGGAGAGGCTAAATATACATGCTCTCCCTCCGGGATTACAAGTACTATATGATTGGCTTGCTAGCAAACATCCGTAAATACTAGCAAGCATTAAGGTTTCCCCAACCATAGCCTTAAGTAAATGGTCCTCTTACTCCCATACATGCAACTATCCGGTTCGCGTCCTTAGGTTTCTGTCACTCCGGCAGAACTTCCCCCTTCTAGTATACAAGTACTACCAACTCTATGGTGCTTGATCCATGCGCGCACAAATATAATGAGCACCAAGGACGGTAACATATCAACATACAACCCTAATGAACCAAAGAGAAACAACCAATCAATCAAAGAACAAATAAACTATGGCAACATGACATAGATCATAGGATTATAACTTATAGCATCAAACACCATGGTTACATCGAGCGATACAGAGGTTTGTGAGAGGATGGACCACTGAATACAATGAGGAGTTGGTGATGGAGATGGCGGTGAAGACGTTGGAGGGCTCAGCGAGGAGCGCCGGGAGGAGGAGGCGTGGGCGGCGCGGCGGCGGCGCGGGGACTCCTTCCCCGCCGCCGGCATCATGGGGGAGCGCCGCCCCTTAGTCTTCTTCTTCCTTGAGTTGGTGCTGGTGTAGATGAGTGTTTCCCCCTCCTTGGCCTGCCAAGGATGAGGATTTTCGTGACAATGCTTAGGGGCCTCCAAAAATAGGGTTTCCCATCAATATATAGTGTTGGAGATGCAATCTAGGCCATGGGATGGATGCCCCTTTGATCCAAGGGCTCTTGGGCACCTCTAGAACCTTCCTACGACTCCCCTCTGTCTTTCATGAGCCTCACAACTCGTGGCTGGGCTGAAATATCCAGGTATGGAAAGAGTTTGTGTGAAATACGTCACCAACTTTCGGAGTCCCGAGACTGCACGAACCTGCGCAATAATTCTGCTCTGCAGGATGCATCTGTTGTCCGTTCTGGACGAATAAGATGTACAAACTGTTCGGTTTCAAATTCTGTACAACTTTGTAGTTTACGACTTTTCCATTGGACGTCGTTTTGATGGAGTTTCGAAGCGATCTTTGAAAAGTGTTCAGCAGGGACAGATTCCGGGAAATTCCAGATTTCACCATAATGAGCTATTTCCTTCCATATTTGCCTATTTCCTGCACAACAAAGTTGAAACCAAGAACTTGTGCACTTTTGCAACTATTAATAGATTAGTCCCTTAAAACATATAGTAATTGATGTAAAACAAGCATGGAACATCAAAAATTATAGATACGTTTGCGACGTATCAACATTCCCAAGCTTAACTCCTGCTCGTCCTCGAGTAGGTAAGTGATAAAAAGAATAATTTTTGAGGTGACATGCACCTTCAAAGTTCAAAAGATGACTAGATACAAATAATTTAAGAACAATTAATAACACATTCATTATTCAATCAATAATAATTTTGAGACCATGCACATAGAACTAAGAATGACAACTATGCTCTCATAAGACGGTGCATATAACTTAGAAGATGAAGACTCAACATAAAAGTAAAAGAATGGCTCTTCGCACAGGGAAGCAGAGATTAAACATGTGCTAGAGCTTTTTATTTTGAAAACATAGAGATATAAAATTTTAAGAGAGGCAATTGTGTCAACGGTAGCAATAAGTAATATAGGTTATGTATAAGACTTCCTATAAGTTGCAAGCCTCATGCATCGAATACTAATAGTGCCCGCACCTTGTCCTAATTAGCTCGGATTTCCATGTATTATCATCGCATTACATATGTTTCAACCAAGTTTCACAAAGGGGTACCTCCATGCCACCTGTACAGAGGTCTAAGGAGAAAGTTCGCATTGGATTTCTTGCTTTTGATTATTCTCAACTTAGACATCCATACCGGGACAACATCGACAACAGACAAATGGACTCCTCTTTAAGCTTAAAGCTTTTGGCAACATAAATTTCTCATAAGAGATTTTTGAGGTTTTAATGTCCATGCTGAAACTTCCACCATGTAGACATGGCTTTGGTTAGCGGCCCAATGTTCTTCTCTAACAATATGCATACTCTAACCTTTTTATCATGGTTATCTCCATTACTTCAGACAAGACGGACATGCATAGTAACTCACATGATATTTATCAAAAATATGATGATGGTGTCCCCATGTCAGCATGGTTGCCACACAACAAGAAGCTTATAAGAACTAAGATACATAAGTGACATATTCCTCACCACAATATTTTTTTAGGCTACTTTCCCATGAGCTATGTATTGCAAAAACAAGGAATTATTTTGAAGGTTTTAAAGGTAGAACATGTAAATTTACTTGGAGTGGCGGTGAAATGCCACATATAGGTAGGTATGGTGGACACTTTTGGCATATTTTGTTTTTTGGTGGTTGGATGCACGAGTAGAGATCATACTCAGTACAGAATGGAGGCTAGCAAAAAGAAAGATAGCGACCAACTAAGAGAGCAATAATGGTCATAATCATGCATAGCGACAAAACTTATTAATTAAAGCATATGGTGATATTAAAAGTCTAAACTAAATGATCAATTCAACCCAATTGAAACATCGGAGGAGATCTTCCATTTGCATCACTATTAATATGAAACCTTTTTACTCGTATCCAACACCAATCAACTTATTTGAAACAACTCTCATTTATAATATTCATTAAAGATCAGAGAGCTAATCATATATAACTGAAGCATACTAACAAGCTCTGAACAAAATAGGAGTGAAAAACCGGAGCTAAACGCAAGTACTAGCAAAAATAAAACGCTCGTTGAACAATAAGAGTGAAAACTAGAGCGTTCATACAATTAAAACGGAGCGTGTCTCTCTCCCAAACAAACATGGTATGATGGTGTCCACTTTATTGAAAATAAAACACACAACAGAAAATAAAGACGCTCCAAAAATAACACATAGTATATGAAGCAATAAAAATATAGTGAACAGAAACAGGACCTGATATTTTTATTGATGAAGAAGGGGATGCCCAAGGCATCCCCAAGCTTTGACGCTTGTACTTATTGAATATATCTTGGGGTGATATGGGCATCCCCAAGCTTGAGCTTTTGTCCATTCTTCATCTTATCTCATCATTCTTCTTTCCTACACTTGAAAACTTCCTTCATACAAAACTCATCACAAATCTCATTAGTAGCGTTAGTGCAATAATAATATTAATCAAATCTACAAAGTTCAGTATGACATATGAAAAGCATTTTAATAAGCATTAGCTACTGTAGCACAACTTCAATAAGGTTCTTTGATCAAGAGAACTCAAAAAGGTGGGCAAAAAGATGCAAATGCAAAACAGATGCAAGAATCTGTCAAAACAGAACAGTTCGTAAAAATTGATTTTTGAAAAATAGTTACGCTGCGTAACTCGAAAAACTCTGAACTAATGAAAGTTAGATAAATACCTGGGGAAGATGCTCGTAAATTGGCAGCTCAAACTTACGTTCCGGTGATTTTTGGCGATTTTTCTCGTGACGAACCAGAAACAGTAAACAAGATTGCAAATCTCCCAAATACCACTTTCTTACCATTAGAGGCAATTCTTGGCACAAAAACAAAACAAACATGATAAGGAGAGGTCATTACAAGAGTAATGACTTCCAAGACTCAACAAAGCAGTAAATAACAGAAATATAAACATATTGGGTTGTCTCCCATAAAGCTCTTTCTTTATAGCCATTTAAGATGGGCATGATTATTTGATGGAGCTCTCAAACCCCCTTTTTTTTGTTGTTGTTTTCCAATTATAAGTGAAACTGAAAAAGAAACAAGAACCAAATAAAGAACCTAATAAAACTAAATAGGATAAAACCAAAGATAATAAGAGCAACTATATACAATGCTTACATGTGGATGGGTAATATTGAGTTTGAAGGAGACAACCTCATGTTGGTTGATGAATAGGGGGATGCCTTGGGCATCCCCAAGCTTAGATATTTGCATCTTCTTGAATGTTCTCTTGGGATCCATCTACACATCCCCAAACTTGAGCTCTTTCATCCTCTTGCTCATCTCATATCACCATATTGATTGGAACTTAAAAACTGCATCCACATAAAGCTTCACAAAACTCATTAGTAGGTTAGTACTCATTAAATAAAATCCACAAGTTTTTCAAGTATCCCTAATTTCTATAAAATCTATCAAATATTTAGCCACTGTAATACTGAGGTTTCTTATTATTTCAATCGTACGTCGAAAACGAAGAAAACTTTTGAATCCTAAGTACAATATTTAAACAAAGAGAATAGAAATCTGTCAAAACTGAACACTCTGTAAAGATGTCACTCAATAAGATAGTTACGTAGCTCAAATCGAAAAACTCATGATTAATGAAATACAGATCATAACCTCAGGTCTATGCACAAAAAATTTCAGATCAAATTGCCATACTGAGATTTTTCACGAATTTTTGCAGCACAGCACAGGAAATCTGTCTCAACAGAATCAGTCCGTAAAGATTGAATTATTAGATCTGTCTAAGTACCTGTTGACTGCCAAAACCCACCGGCGGGCAGCGGCCTTGTCAACACTGTAGAGCCGGGGGGAGCCTAGAGCTGCGGCTGGCTGAGACCCCTCCGAGCGACGGCCCGCAATGCTCTTCTGGTCACACGCGGCGTTGCGAAGTGCAGGGCGTGCCACCCGACCTATACCTGGTCGGAAGGTGATGAGATTGCCTCGCTTAGTTTCCTGCAGGGCATACATGTAAACGTTAAATACGAGCCTCGATCGGCTCTCGGGTTATCTCGTGAATCGGCTCAAAGAGCCGATCCACCCATGATCCGTACGGGGTGTACGAATACTTGGTGGTCCTGCTTGATCAAGATGAAGCTAATGAGATCTACGACGATTTAGGGTTTTCACCACATAATCGGATCATCCTACTCCAGGTTGGGCCGGATGGCCACGCACGGTGCTCGTAAGCCGATCCTAAACAAGGCCAAAAACCAACATGAAGTTGATCCTAGGAACATCCCGTTTAGGACTTGCGAACGCCACCCTACGTGCCACAGGATCCTCCCCCTTTGTAAGGCCAAACTATTGCGAGATATTAAACTAATCCTTGTAGAACAAGGAGCAATCGTAACGGATCAGATCTACTAAATAATGATCAAGCGGGTGCCGCCCCCACACCTGAGATAGGCGTGAGGACGGCTAGATATGCAAGGGTTGCACTACGTAAGCATGCTTAAACGAAGAACAATGCTAACCCTAACACATCTAATGATAACTACGTTGCTCGCCATCAAAAGCGCTTCGAGACGAGCAACGCATGAACAACGTGGGCTTGTGCTGCCTAGATCGCGAGATGCGATCTAGGCAGCATGTCGCTTACCCGATAGAAACCCTCGAGATGAAGGAGTTGGCGATGCGCCGAGATTGGTTTGTTTTTGGGGTTGAACGTGAGTTGTTGTTTATTCCATAAACCCTAGGTACATATTTATAGTCCAGGGGACTTTCTAATGAGGGCGTGCACTAAACCGTGCACGACTAAGATTCTATCTCTAAACTAAAATACGATCTAATATGTTACAGATACACGGGCAATTAAGCCCAACTTGGTATAAAAGGCCGATCCACATACTTCTTCTATATATATTTCTTCACATCCATCTTTGATCGCGGCCCACCTCTGACTTGGTCAAATTCCGGTGATAACACATGCCCCCCTGGTTTTGGAAATATTATTTCCAAAATCATCATGTTCTTCTCTCGTCGGGTCATGTCGTGGCATCACCGTTGCAGTGCCTCTTGTCTCTTCAGTAAGGAGTCATGATGCCGATAACGAAAGGCAGCGAAGATTAGTAACATGGCATCAGTGGTATGCAAACAATCGGCTCTCCTTGAGCAAATCGGCTCTTTATTAAAAAACCCTCTTTTAATACTGAAGGAGCGTTCCCAGCCAACTGTTCTGCCGATAGTCGAAATCAGACGACCTCCTTTTCAGTCTCTCTCATAAGCACACCGGGCAACGTTGAGCTAGCCATCCTCCAAACGGTAACTCGCGACCTCTATCTCGCAAAGACGAGTCGGATCCCCAAATCGTCGCTCGAGCGGCTCCAATCCAACACCCCTTCACAGCATCTCGACCGCGCGGCTTCCAACCCCTTCAACACCTCCCATGGCGGAATCAGCTAACACTGACACCACGGTCGCCGGACTGAAGGTAATCCTCAACCTCCTCTTGCCGTTTGGTTTTGACACGGGATTAATGCAAACACTTGAATTAATACCTTGTTCCGCCATTAATCTAGGTTTCAGACATTCTTCTGCCACACCCTTCTCTCGCAAATTCGATGTGCCTCGGCCCTCGTTCTTCCGAGAGCCCTGCCTTGTTGATCTCATGCGAAGCTAACAGAATCCCCTTTGTGAGCCAAAACCTAGATCTGACTTCCTGGGCCGACCGCTCGCGAGCTCCGGCCCAATCCCCCGAAGGTTGGGTGGCATGGTATAGTAGGGTATCAAAGTCTCACTATGCTACTTGGGAAACCATAGGAATAGCCGATGCCCTGTCATTATCGCTGTCTTCTCTTGAGAAGAATGAGAACATCTTGAAAACCATCGGCTACTTCTGGTCTGACGCACTGAACTGTTTCATGTTTGGTCATGGTCCTATGACTCCGACCTTGCTGGATGTGGCCATGATCACAGGGCTAGACATTGCATCTCCCAGCCCTTCGCATTCAAGCCGCCAAAGGTCCCCTTTACTCTCTCCTCCAAAAAAGAGTGTACCAGCTGGGGTGCCTATCTTAATCGTTACATGAAAACCAAAGGCCCAAGTGACGAGAGGGAGCACACAGCCTTCTTGAATTTCTCGGTTGGAGCACTTCATTTTCTCGTGGTCCATCACTTGCTCCTACCAAGAATTACCTCTCCCCGGCCTATGAACTCGCTAAAGGCACCCAACTTGGTCCGGGCAAGCTATTCCTTGGAGAGATTTATCGATCCCTTCAACCGATGTCCGTCAAACCGTTCACTCGCAAGACGATTAAAACCGGCGGCCCCCGGTGGTTCATCCAACTATGGGCCCAACTATACTTCCAAAGCCAAATCCCGGACTTCCCATCGCTGACCAACTGCACCTTTCCGGACGAAAATGGCAAGGAAATTCGGTGTACCAGCTACGGCCAAGCCCTGTATGGTCTCCCGGGTAGCAGATTGATCCCCAAGGAAGCAGCAGGGTGGTTGATGTCTACGTTCCCCCTCCTTTCCTGTAGACAGTGTTGGGCCTCCAAGTGCAGAGGTTTGTAGAACAGCAGCAAGTTTCCCTTAAGTGGATACCCAAGGTTTATCGAACTCAGGGAGGAAGAGGTCAAAGATATCCCTCTCATGCAACCCCGCAACCACAAAGCAAGAAGTCTCTTGTGTCCCCAACACACCAAATAGGTGCACTAGTTCGGCGAAGAGATAGTGAAATACGGGTGGTATAAATAAGTATGAGCAGTAGCAACGGTGCCGAAAAGTGCTTGGCGTGTAGTTGATGGTGGTGGTATTGCAAGCAGTAGTAACGCAAGAAACAAGTAAACAAGCAGTAGTAACTCAAGCAGTAGTAACGCAGCAGTAGTAAACAAGCAGTAGTAACTCAGCAGTATTTAGGAACAAGGCCTAGGGATTACACTTTCACTAGTGGACACTCTCAACATTGATCACATAACAGAATAGATAAATGCATACTCTACACTTTTGTTGGATGATGAACACATTGCGTAGGATTACACGAACCCTCAATGCCGGAGTTAACAAGCTCCACAATAATGCTCATGTTTAAGTAACCTTTAGTGTAAGATAGATCAACGCTACTAAACCAAGTACTAGCATAGCATGCACACTCGTCACCTTCATGCATATGTAGGAGGAATAGATCACATCAATATTATCATAGCAATAGTTAACTCCATAATCTACAAGAGATCATGATCATAGCATAAACCAAGTACTAACACGGTGCACGCATCGTCACCTTTGCACACATGCAGGAGGAATAAACTACTTTAATAACAAATCACTAGAGTAGCACATGGATAAATTGTGATACAACATGCTGCAATCTTAAAGAGATATAAATAAGCACCTCACTATGCCATTCAATGAGTAAGTATTCGTGAAATCTAGCCTAAGAGACCCACACGGTGCACACACTCGTCACCTTTACACACGTGGGACGAGGAGTCTCCGGAGATCACATAAGTAAAACCCACTTGACTAGCATAATGACATCTAGATTACAAGCATCATCATATGAATCTCAATCATGTAAGGCAGCTCATGAGATTATTGTATTGAACTACATAAGAGAGAGATGAACCACATAGCTACCGGTACAGCCCCGAGCCTCGATGGAGAACTACTCCCTCCTCATGGGAGCAGCAGCGGTGATGAAGATGGCGGTGGAGATGGCAGCGGTGTCGATGGAGAAGCCTTCCGGGGCACTTCCCCGCTCCGGCAGCCGTGCCTGAACAGAGATCCTGTCCCCCAGATCTTGGCTTCGCGATGGCGGCGGCTCTGGCAGGTTTCTGTGGGTTTCGTCAATTGGTATCGGGTTTTCTGATCCAGGGGCTTCTTATAGGCGGAGAGGCGGCGCCAGAGGGTCGAGGGGGTGCCCACACCATAGGGTGGCGCGGGCCCACCCCTGGCCGCGCCGGCCTAGGGTTTGGTGGGCCTGTGCCCCTCCCTGGTGGTTCTCGTGTGTTCTGGAGGCTTCCGGGTAAAATAGGATCTTTGGCGTTGATTTCGTCCGATTCCGAGAATATTTCGTTACTAGGATTTCTGAAACCAAAAACAGCAGAAAACAGGAACTGGCACTTCGGCATCTTGTTAATAGGTTAGTTCCAGAAAATGCACGAATATGACATAAAGTGTGCATATAACATGTAGAAATCATCAATAATGTGGCATGGAACACAAGAAATTATCGATACGTTGGAGACGTATCAGCATCCCCAAGCTTAGTTCTGCTCGTCCCGAGCAGGTAAAACGATAACAAAGATAATTTCTGGAGTGACATGCCATCATATTCTTGATCATACTATTTGTAAAGCATATGTAGTGAATGCAGCGATCAAAACAATGGTAATGACATGAGTAAACAACTCGAATCATATAGCAAAGACTTTTCATGAATAGCACTTCAAGACAAGCATCAATAAGTCTTGCATAAGAGTTAACTCATAAAGTAATAATTCAAAGTAAAGGCATTGAAGCAACACAAAAGAAGATTAAGTTTCAGCGGTTGCTTTCAACTTATAACATGTATATCTCATGGATAATTGTCAATGCAAAGCAATATAACAAATGCAATATGCAAATATGTAAGAATCAATGCACAGTTCACACAAGTGTTTGCTTCTTGAGGTGGAGAGAAATAGGTGAACTGACTCAACATTAAAAGTAAAAGAATGGTCCTTCAAAGAGGAAAGCATCGATTGCTATATTTGTGCTAGAGCTTTGATTTTGAAAACATAAAGAGAGCATAAAAGTAAAGTTTTGAGAGGTGTATGTTGTTGTCAACGAATGGTAGCGGGTACTCTAACCCCCTTGCCGGACAAACCTTCAAAGAGCGGCTCCCATTTTATTTTATTTTTGGATGGCACTCCTTCCAACCTTTCTTTCACAAACCATGGCTAACCGAATCCTCGGGTGCCCGCCAACAATCTCATACCATGAAGGAGTGCCTTTTTATTTTAGTTTTATTATGATGACACTCCTCCCAACCTTTGCTTACACAAGCCATGGCTAACCGAATCCTTCGGGTGCCGTCCAACAATCACATACCATGGAGGAGTGTCTATTTTTGTTAATTAATTTGGGACTCGGGAATCCCATTGCCGCTCTTTTGCAAAATTATTGGATAAGCGGATGAAGCCACTAGTCCATTGGTGAAAGTTGCCCAACAAGATTGAAAGGTAAACACCACATACTTCCTCATGAGCTATAAAACATTGACACAAATAAGAGATAATAAATTTTGAATTGTTTAAAGGTAGCACTCAAGCAATTTACTTTGGAATGGCGGAGAAATACCATGTAGTAGGTAGGTATGGTGGACACAAATGGCATAGTGTTGGCTCAAGTATTTGGATGCATGAGAAGTATTCCCTCTCGATACAAGGTTTAGGCTAGCAAGGTTGTTTGAGGCAAACACAAGGATGAACTAGTACAGCAAAACTCACATAAAAGACATATTACAAGTATTATAAGACTATACATCGTCTTCCTTGTTGTTCAAACACCTTACTAGAAATTATCTAGACCTTAGAGAGACCAATTATGCAAACCAAATTTTAGCATGCTCTATGTATTTCTTCACTAATGGGTGCAAAGTATATGATGCAAGAGCTTAAACATGAGCACAACAATTGCCAAGTATCACATTACCCAAGACATTATAGCAATTACTACATGTATCATTTTCCAATTCCAACCATATAACAATTTAACGAAGAGGAAACTTCGCCATGAATATTATGAGCTAAGAACACATGTGTTCATTTGAACCAGCGGAGCGTGTCTCTCTCCAACACAAGCATGATGTAATCCAATTTATTCAAACACAAACAAAAATAGAAACAAATAAACAGACGCTCCAAGAAAAAGCACATAAGATGTGGCCGAATAAAAATATAGTTTCAGGGGAGGAACCTGATAATTTGTCGATGAAGAAGGGGATGCCTTGGGCATCCCCAAGCTTAGACGCTTGAGTCTTCTTGATATATGCAGGGGTGAACCACCGGGTGCATCCCCAAGCTTAGAGCTTTCACTCTCCTTGATCATAGTATATCATCCTCCTCTCTTGACCCTTGAAAACTTCCTCCACACCAAACTCGAAACAACTCATTAGAGGGTTAGTGGACAATAAAAATTAACATGTTCAGAGGTGACACAATCATTCTTAACACTTCTGGACATTGCATAAAGCTACTGGACATTAATGGATCAAAGGAATTCATCCAACATAGCAAAAGAGGCAATGCGAAATAAAAGGCAGAATCTGTCAAAACAGAACAGTCCGTAAAGATGGATTTTATTAGGCCACCAGACATGCTCAAATGAAAATGCTCAAATTGAATGAAAGTTGCGTACATATCTGAGGATCATGCTCGTAAATTGGCATAATTTTCTGAGCTTCCTGCAGGGCAGTGGGCTCAGATTCGTGACAGCAAAGAAATCTGGAACTGCGCAGTAATCCAAATCTAGTACTTACTTTTCTATCAACGGCTTAACTTGGCACAACAAAACTCAAAACTAAGATAAGGAGAGGTTGCTACAGTAGTAAACAACTTCCAAGACACAAATATAAAACAAAGTACTGTAGCAAAATAACACATGGGTTATCTCCCAAGAAGTTCTTTTCTTTATAGCCATTAAGATGGGCTCAGCAGTTTTAATGATGCACTCGCAAGAGATTGTATGTGAAGCAAAAGAGAGCATCAAGAGGCAAATTCAAAACACATTTAAGTCTAACATGCTTCCTATGCATAGGAATCTTGTAAATAAACAAGTTCATGAAGAGCAAAGTAACAAGCATAGGAAGATAAAACAAGTGTAGCATCAAAAATTTCAGCACATAGAGAGGTGTTTTAGTAACATGAAAATTTCTACAACCATATTTTCCTCTCTCATAATAACTTTCAGTAGCATCATGAGCAAACTCAACAATATAACTATCAAATGAAACATTCTTATCATGAGTCTCATGCATAAAATTATTACTACTCCCAACATAAGCATAATCAATTTTATTAGTTGTAGTGGGAGCAAATTCAACAAAGTAGCTATCATTATTATTCTCATCATCAAATATAGGAGGCATATTGTAATCATAATCAAATTCACTCTCCATAGTAGGTGGCACCAAAAGACCACTATCATTATAATCATCATAAATAGGAGGTAAAGTATCATCAAAGAAAATTTTCTCCTCAATGCTTGGGGGACTAAAAATATCATGAAAACCAGCTTCCCCAAGCTTAGAACTTTCTATATTATTGTCAACAATGGTGTTCAAAGCGTTCATACTAATATTACTACCAGAATGCAAAGAAGATTTCATAGGTTTTTTAATTTTCGCATCAAACAATCCATGTTTTAAATCAGGAAATAGAATAAGAAGCTCACTCTTGTACATTATGCCAAACTAGTGTAAACAAGAAACAACAAGATGCAATTGCAGGATCTAAAGGAAATAGCTTCGAGCACACACACGACGGCGCCAGAAAAATACTTTACCTGAGACCGTAGTATGAGAGCCTTTTACCTTTCCTCCCCGGCAACGGCGCCAGAAAAGTGCTTGTTGCCGGGGTTGCCGGTGTGTGTGTGCCGTTTACCTTTCCTCCCCGGCAACGGCGCCAGAAAAGTGCTTGATGTCTACGTTCCCCCTCCTTTCCTGTAGACAGTGTTGGGCCTCCAAGTGCGGAGGTTTGTAGAACAGCAGCAAGTTTCCCTTAAGTGGATACCCAAGGTTTATCGAACTCGGGGAGGAAGAGGTCAAAGATATCCCTCTCATGCAACCCCGCAACCACAAAGCAAGAAGTCTCTTGTGTCCCCAACACACCAAATAGGTGCACTAGTTCGGCGAAGAGATAGTGAAATACGAGGTGGTATAAATAAGTATGAGCAGTAGCAACGGTGCCGAGAAAAGTGCTTGGCGTGTAGTTGATGGTGGTGGTATTGCAGCAGTAGTAACGCGATAGAAACGATAAACAAGCGAGTAGTAACTCAGCGGTAGTAACGCAGCAGTAGTAAACAAGCGGTAGTAACTCAGCAGTATTTAGGAACAAGGCCTAGGGATTACACTTTCACTAGTGGACACTCTCAACATTGATCACATAACAGAATAGATAAATGCATACTCTACACTTTTGTTGGATGATGAACACATTGCGTAGGATTACACGAACCCTCAATGCCGGAGTTAACAAGCTCCACAATAATGCTCATGTTTAAGTAACCTTTAGTGTAAGATAGATCAACGCTACTAAACCAAGTACTAGCATAGCATGCACACTTGTCACCTTCATGCATATGTAGGAGGAATAGATCACATCAATATTATCATAGCAATAGTTAACTCCATAATCTACAAGAGATCATGATCATAGCATAAACCAAGTACTAACACGGTGCACGCATCGTCACCTTTGCACACATGCAGGAGGAATAAACTACTTTAATAACAAATCACTAGAGTAGCACATGGATAAATTGTGATACAACATGCTGCAATCTTAAAGAGATATAAATAAGCACCTCACTATGCCATTCAATGAGTAAGTATTCCGTGAAATCTAGCCTAAGAGACCCACACGGTGCACACACTCGTCACCTTTACACACGTGGGACGAGGAGTCTCCGGAGATCACATAAGTAAAACCCACTTGACTAGCATAATGACATCTAGATTACAAGCATCATCATATGAATCTCAATCATGTAAGGCAGCTCATGAGATTATTGTATTGAACTACATAAGAGAGAGATGAACCACATAGCTACCGGTACAGCCCCGAGCCTCGATGGAGAACTACTCCCTCCTCATGGGAGCAGCAGCGGTGATGAAGATGGCGGTGGAGATGGCAGCGGTGTCGATGGAGAAGCCTTCGGGGCACTTCCCCGCTCCGGCAGCGTGCCGGAACGGAGATCCTGTCCCCGGATCTTGGCTTCGCGATGGCGGCGGCTCCGGCGGGTTTCCGTGGGTTTCGTCAATTGGTATCGGGTTTTCTGATCCAGGGGCTTCTTATAGGCGGAGAGGCGGCGCCAGAGGGTCGAGGGGGTGCCCACACCATAGGGTGGCGCGGGCCCACCCCTGGCCGCGCCGGCCTAGGGTTTGGTGGGCCTGTGCCCCTCCCCGGTGGTTCTCGTGTGTTACGGAGGCTTCGGGTAAAATAGGAACTTTGGCGTTGATTTCGTCCGATTCCGAGAATATTTCGTTACTAGGATTTACGAAACCAAAAACAGCGAGAAAACGAGAGCGGCACTTCGGCATCTTGTTAATAGGTTAGTTCCAGAAAATGCACGAATATGACATAAAGTGTGCATATAACATGTAGAAATCATCAATAATGTGGCATGGAACACAAGAAATTATCGATACGTTGGAGACGTATCAGTGGTTTAAGATTTTCTTCCAGGGTTTAGACAACCCCCTGTTCCACCCTTATACTGAATCGGTGAACTTTGAAAACCCCATTTCTTTCCGATTGGACGACCTTGCCGATGACGCCGGCACACAGCACTTGTACTCCCTCATGATCCGTCCTTGCTTCCTCCCTGTTGGCATGAGCACCTCGAACCGGATCATCAAGCCCGGTTACGAGTGTTATCAACCAGTAGTAGCGGCTCGGCAGCTTGGTCTCGGACAGGTGCCCCCACACTTCTTCCTACACCACCTGACAGCAAGTAGAGCTGAGCGCCCGACATCCTCACCGCCCAAAGGTGTTATACCTTCTTCGACGCTCTGGCCATACCAATCCCCCACGACCTCCGTTTCTCCTTTACCACCGATGGCTTTGAAACTTGGTGGTCCATGTGGAAGACCCATGTCTTCAGGAGGGCACTAGGACCGCAGCTGAAGGAGCTTGACGCCGAATATGATCCCCCTGCCGACCAGGTACCGTCACTTAAGTATTTCTTGTAACTGCTTTATGGTGATTGCCCGTGAACTGACTCTCTTCTCTTGGCAGCAACAAGATGGCCCCGCCCCTACACAAGCCGACGGCTCCCCTTTCGTCTTTCTTCCTCCGGCACCAGTGGTTCTCTTCTGCCAGAGTTCGCCTCCCCGAAGAAAGTTATAATGCGGGGTCAGCCGATTTCACCGAAATCGGCTTCCAAGAGCAAAGTGTCTTCGGGGCTCGTTGCCCCCCGAGCCTCGACTCAGGCGAGGACGGCGGTGAGGAAGGTAGCGGTCAGGAAAACCCTGAAGCGTAAAGCTCCGGCCCAGGAAAGCTTGCGTGTAAGTTGGTTTAGACCCTGCAAGCGCTTGTCCGTTTTTTTTCCCAACGAATTTGTTCATAACGCACTTGCATCCTTTCCTACAGGCCCCTGCTGATGGATCCTCCAGTGGAGCCGAAGAAACCAGCCAGGGAGAATCGAGCTCAGGTGATTCCGAGAGGTCCACTACCCGGAGTCAGACGGCTTCGCCGGCGCGGCTTCCAAGAAAAGGTCGATCACCGGAACTCCTACTCCTCGGGCCCCGACCAGATCGGGGTTACGTACGAAGCATCGCTGCGTTAAGAGGGTTCGCAAGAACCCACCAACCTCTCCATCAAGCCAGGAGGTCTCAAATGTAATTATCTTTGTGGTCATGCTCTCATGTTGTCCCGTTATCACTTGGATCGGCTAATCACTTCCTCTTGTAGGTCGCCGAAACTTCTAGCGGGGATGTTGAGGAGGTACGGAGGCCGTCCGCTACCCTGGATCTAGCTGCCCCGACGCCCGCGGCTGTACGAGCGGTTGATCCAACCGAGTCCCCAGAAAAGCCGATCGTTACTGCGCCGGCTGCTCCTTCCCCCTTGGGAGAGGTATGTCTTTCCCTTTTGGCTCTGTCAGTTCCTTGTCACCTGCTAAACTCACTGTGTTTGCCTTGCCAGGGTTGTGATCTCTCGAGCTTGCTTGCGTTCGACCCAGCATCCATCGATCCCACCCCTTCCAAGGCAAGTGGGGAGCCAGACATCAACACGGTCCGTGGCCAGCTCCAGCGCCTCAAGGACTTGCTCTCTACCTCTATTGAGGCTCTGATTGAGAATTCCGAAGAAGTCAAAGGCATCCTCGCGGATATCCATTCTCATCTCCCTATGACCCCGCCAAGTGAAGCTTTGGCCCGCCGTCACCCTGTCGGTCTTTAAGTCACGGATTCAATCAGCTCGCCAAAGGATTACTCTACGCCACTCCCAACTTCCGCTAAGAGCCGATATTGCCGAGAAGTGCCGACGGCTCAATGAGAAGAAGGCTGCTCTGGACGCCAAGACGGATACTTCTGCCACCCGTACCGAACTCGAAACCTTGCACAAGGAGTTGGAGGACCTCGAAGAGAGGGTAAGGGTGACCAAACAGCTCATCCAAGATAAGGAGGCCCTTGTCGCCCGCTCTGAAGAAGAAGCAAAAGGTCTCACAGCCGATCTGAAGACCGATCTGGCTGAAATCCGTTCCCTGAGCAATCAGCTGGTGACGGGCAAAGACGCAGATGACGAAGCTGAGATTGCTGAGGCGGAACGCATCCGTGTTGATGCTATTATCGCCCTCGGCGTGTTTCTCCAGTAGGGCTTTCATAGACAAATGATTCTGCTTCTCGGTAGGGCCTTGATATGTTGATCGCTACGTTTGCAACGTTTTGCTTCCCTCCTTCTTGTTTTTTATTGGCCGATTTTCCACCGGCTATCGTTTACCATCTGTCCGGCGTGGTGACCGTATGCCTCCCTCGAGCCGAATCTGTCTGGTAACTACAGATATCGGCTTTGCGTTACGCCCGGGCGCTGTACTCGCAAGTCAGCCCCGTTGGGACTCGTGTAGTCGACGTGGCTGCTGTCCGGTTAGATCGCCGCTGGACCCAAGCAACCATGTGGTGAACATAACCTCGGTCGGCTCGTTGGATCAAAGCCCTCTCATGAAGGTATCGTAGTTCCCCTCGTGTAAACCTCGGGCACCGGGCTCCGTCGGGAGGACGAGTAATGCGTTCGCATCGGCCGAAGTCTCGCCATCGGCCTTCCTTTGCTTGTTTGTTTTGCGCATCAGCCGAGCAACGTAGTTACCGGGCAGATCCTCGTAGGTGATCGGCGTGCCGTCCGCCATCTCGGATGTAGATGGCGATGTGGTTGATGTAGACGATTGTCCCACCGGGCGTGCCGAGATGTGTTGATCGCCAAAACCCACCGGCGGGCAGCGGCCTTGTCAACACCTGTAGAGCCGGGGGAGCCTAGAGCTGCGGGCTGGCTGAGACCCCTCCGAGCGACGGCCCGCAATGCTCTTCCGGTCACACGCGGCGTTGCGAAGTGCAGGGCGTGCCACCTGACCTATACCTGGTCAGGAAGGTGATGAGATTGCCTCGCTTAGTTTCCTGCAGGGCATACATGTAAACGTTAAATACGAGCCTCGATCGGCTCTCAGGTTATCCTGTGAATCGGCTCAAAGAGCCGATCCACCCATGATCCGTACGGGGTGTACGAATACTTGGTGGTCCTGCTTGATCAAGATGAAGCTAATGAGATCTACGACGATTTAGGGTTTTCACCACATAATCGGATCATCCTACTCCGAGGTTGGGCCGGATGGCCACGCACGGTGCTCGTAAGCCGATCCTAAACAAGGCCAAAAAACCAACATGAAGTTGATCCTAGGAACATCCCGTTTAGGACTTGCGAACGCCACCCTACGTGCCACGGGATCCTCCCCCTTTGTAAGGCCAAACTATTGCGGATATTAAACTAATCCTTGTAGAACAAGGAGCAATCGTAACGGATCAGATCTACTAAATAATGATCAAGCGGGGTGCCGCCCCCACACCTGAGATAGGCGTGAGGACGGCTAGATATGCAAGGGTTGCACTACGTAAGCATGCTTAAACGAAGAACAATGCTAACCCTAACACATCTAATGATAACTACGTTGCTCGCCATCAAAAGCGCTTCGGTACGAGCAACGCATGAACAACGTGGGGCTTGTGTTGCCTAGATCGCGAGATGCGATCTAGGCAGCATGTCGCTACTACGATAGAAACCCTCGAGATGAAGGAGTTGGCGATGCGCCGAGATTGGTTTGTTTTTGGGGTTGAACGTGAGTTGTTGTTTATTCCATAAACCCTAGGTACATATTTATAGTCCAGGGGACTTTCTAATAAGGGCGTGCACTAAACCGTGCACGACTAAGATTCTATCTCTAAACTAAAATACGATCTAATATGTTACAGATACACGGGCAATTAAGCCCAACTTGGTATAAAAGGCCGATCCACATACTTCTTCTATATATATTTCTTCACATCCATCTTTGATCGCGGCCCACCTCTGACTTGGTCAAATTCCGGTGATAACAGTACCTCAAATCAGAAAAGTCAGAACTAACGAAAGTTAGATAGCAAGCACTACTATGCACTCAAGAAATTTCAGGTCAAGATCACGTTCTGGTGATTTTTAAAATTTTCTACAGTGGAGCACAAGAAATCTGTTTTCTAGGCAGCATAGTGACAAACTTGCATAACAAACTAGGGGTTATCTATACATTCTATTTACATCGGGATATGTACACTATATACACTATTTACAAGTCTTTAATGAAAAGCTTCCATGGAAAGAATTGTTTTGGTTTCGCAGGCATGAACAGAAGTGTTCAAGGTCGACCCCCACTTCACCATTACTCATCTTTCCAATCACTTTTCTTTTCTGAAAACATTTTTTATTTTTTATATAAGAAGTACAACTAATTTTTTTTTGTAATTCGCATTCCCTATCCATACAAGAGATAGAGAACAACTAGGTACAGGAAGTAAACTACTTAGAGACAAAGCAAAAAAGTGCACATGAAAATATTCACCTACGCTATGGCTCCCCGGCAACGGCGCCAGAAAAGGTCTTGATGTCCCACAAGTATAGGGGATTGTGTGTAGCCTTTTCGATAAGTAAGAGTGTCAAACCCAACGAGGAGCTAAAGGTAGGATAAACATTCTCTCAAGTTCTATCAACCACTGATACAACTCTAGGCACACTAAGCGTTTGCAATATCTAGGAAATAAAACTAGAGCGATAATGGGTATGAGAGGTGACTTTGCGGAACAATAAAATACACGGAATAAATGTTAGTGCTGCAGCAATAAAACAAACTAAACTAACAGTACCATGAGTGTGGAAAGGCGGTGGTAATAGTGGTGGCTTTGTCCAAGATCAATTAGTGAAAATCTTGGGTTCAATGTCTTCGATGCAGCTTTCTATGTAGGAGAGGCTAAATATACATGCTCTCCCTCCGGGATTACAAGTACTATATGATTGGCTTGCCAGCAAACATCTGTAAATACTAGCAAGCATTAAGGTTTCCCCAACCATAGCCTGAAGTAAATGGTCCTCTTACTTCCATACATGCAACTATCCGGTTCGCGTCCTTAGGTTTCTGTCACTCCGGCAGAACTTCCCCCTTCTAGTATACAAGTACTACCAACCCTATAGTGCTTGATCCATGCGCGCACAAATATAATGGGCACCAAGGACGGTAACATATCAACATACAACTCTAATGAACGAAAGAGAAACAACCAATCAATCAAAGAACAAATAAACTATGGCAACATGACATAGATCATAGGATTATAACTTATAGCATCAAACACCATGGTTACATAGGGCGGTACAGAGGTTTGTGAGAGGATGAACCACTGAATACAATGAGGAGTTGGTGACGGAGATGGCGGTGAAGACGTTGGAGGGCTCAGCGAGGAGCGCCGGGAGGCGGAGGCGTGGGCGGCGGCGGCGGCGGCGCGGGGGACTCCTTCCCCGCCGCCGGCATCATGGGGGAGCGCCGCCCCTTAGTATTCTTCTTCCTTGAGTTGGTGCTGGTGTAGATGAGTGTTTCCCCCTCCTTGGCCTGCCAAGGAGGAGGATTTTCGTGACAATGCTTAGGGGCCTCCAAAAATAGGGTTTCCCATCAATATATAGTGTTGGAGATGCAATCTAGGCCATGGGATGGATGCCCCTTTGATCCAAGGGCTCTTGGGCACCTCTAGAACCTTCCTACGACTCCCTCTGTCTTTCATGAGCCTCAAAACTCGTGGCTGGGCCGAAATATCCAGGTATGGAAAGAGTTTGTGTCAAATACGTCACCAACTTTCGGAGTCCCGAGACTGCACGAACCTCCGCAGTAATTCTGCTCTGCCGGATGCATCTGTTGTCCGTTCTGGACGAATAAGATGTACAAATTGTTCGGTTTCAAATTTTCTACCACTTTGTAGTTTACGACTTTTCCATTGGACGTCGTTTTGATGGAGTTTCGAAGCGATCTTTGAAAAGTGTTCAGCAGGGACAGATTCCGGGAAATTCCAGATTTCACCATAATGAGCTATTTCCTTCCATATTTGCCTATTTCCTGCACAACAAAGTTGAAACCAAAAACTTGTGCACTTTTGCCACTATTAATAGGTTAGTCCCTTAAAATATATAGTAATTGGTGTAAAACAAGCATGGAACATCAAAAATTATAGATACGTTTGCGACGTATCACCAACCATAATGATAAAATCAAGCAAACTAAGAATAAAATGAAGAGAAACAACAGAAATGTTTTTGGTCTTTTGTGTTTTAGAAAGTAGAAACAAAATCAAGAACAACTAAAAGAAATAAAAATAAAATAAACACGCAAATGCAACAAGTGGTAGAAATCTGCCAACCCAAAATAGCAGGCAAAGATCGATTTTTATGAAAATGATCTGTAGCTCATCTCGAAAAGTGCTCATCTAACTAAAGTTATATAACAACCTGGGGCATATTTTCAAAAGAGTAAAATACATGGCTAGTACGTACTTAAACTTGTTAGTGGGGTTCAATTAGGTCACTGTACTTAGAAAATACGCATTGACGATCACTGAATACGCACCATGGTTCATGTACGGTCACTGCTGACTAGTATAGCGCAGTATTTGATGATGTGGCAATGTGTTGACCGGCCACAGCTATTTTATTTGTTCGCAACATGGTCCCTCGAGTAAAAACAGAAGCAGCAGGCCAGCAGCCCACCACTTACTTTTGCGAAGAAGCCCCTCAATTTCTCGTGGACGGTCTTCTTCCTCAATCGTCAATCGATGCGCAGTTGCGCACATACGGGAGGCCTGTGACGCTCCGATGCCCGGCCTGTCTTGCCGCCAACCAGGACGAGGCGAGTGGAGAATCCGCGGCTCCGCGCTAGGCGAACATCATCGGCCCTGCTTTTCCCCGTGCGTGGCTACCCTCACCCCTGCTCCTCCGGCCCGCCTCCCTCCACCTCGCGCTAGCTAGCTGGAGCAATTTAAGGTGTGGAGCGCGCAAGGCAGGTGGGCTAGAAGCAGCGTTGTGGCAACATTGGCAGCTGGACGCATACTCGACCTCCTCATCTAGGCCAAGGCGCCAAGCACCAGAGCGCCGACGACGGCCGCGGCGCATGCCCCGGTCTGGTCCTGGGGTTCGTGGCGTTGCCGACGCGGAACCGGTATTGCTCCATCTTGAGCCTCTCCATGGTCGAGCGCTCCCGACGCTCACGTTCAGGGACATAGGCGGCGGCGGCAGCAGCACAGCCTGAGCGCGTTCAACGAGTTGCGCTGGGTGCTGAACACGAGTCCATGGTCGCCACCAGGGGTGCTCACCACGGCACCGCCACCAGAAATGAGCCGCATCAGCACCGCCGACGCGCACATCCACCCGTCCGACATAGACTCGCCGTTGTTCGCTCTCCCAGGGCTCGTCGTCAGCGTCCCGCGCGGCGCGCATCGGGCCCTACGTGCGCCCGCTCGCTGTGGCAATAGGAGGCGTACGCGCAGGTCGCGCGGCAGAGAGGGTGGGCGCGCACGGCGCCGAGGTTGGGCTCAAGCGGCGGCGATGTTGGGGCGCGCGCGTATCAACACACAGCTGGTTCCGTGCGCGGTGTCTTTAGGAGCCCAGCGAGGCCCGAGAAGACGGAGGTGAGGCGCGCAAAGGAGGTCAGCCAGTCATCGATGATTCCATGCTTCCGGCAATCTCCTCTTCCCTCCCGGTCTTCTTTCCTGCTACGTAGCCTCGCCGCTCCGTGCGCCACCGTCCGCCGTGGCTAAGATGGTCGCCGTCGGCCACTCCTCCTGCTCCGGGATGCAACCAAGCCGTGCTCGCCGTCAGCCTGACCCGTGACATTCTTCTAGCTCTGCTTTTCTTGAGGAGGTTTGTGTTGAAAAGAAAAACAAATTATGAGGCTTTTGGCAAAATGAAACACAACTAGGGGCCTAGCATGTGGGGCTTGCATGTGCCACGTAAGCCAATACTGCTACTCCCTCCGTCCTTAAATAAGTGGACATCTAGTCCTAAACTTTGTCCACAAAAGAGTGTACTCCTATCTTCCCAATGCACTTTAATTGCATCCCTCTCATTGCACGGAAATCAAACCCAATAATATTAATCACATATTTTTCTTGTTTTCTACATGCACTTAGCTTATTGGAGGTCAAAGAATTAAAGAGAAGAGATGCATTTCCCAATGTATTTTTTACCCCACTTCATAATTTGTCTTGAAAAACTAGCGTGTACACTTATTTGTGGACGGAGGGAGTAGCTCCTAACGCCAGTGACCGTCTCTGCACCCATTCCTCGTCTTTGATGATCGTAACTGCGTATTTTGTAAGTACGTGACCAAATCGAAAACCGCTGCCAAGTTTGAGTACTAGCCATATATTTTACTCTTTTCAAAATATGGCAGCTCAAAATTCCTTTCTGGCTATTTATACGATTTTTTATGGTGACAACACAGAATCTGTTTTTAGACAGCAACTTCCCAAATTCTTACCTCCTTCCTATTAGAGGCTATCCTTGGTATAAAACGAAATGAATAAGCTAAAGAGAGGTTATGACAGTAGTAGCAACTCCCAAGATCCAAATAAAGAGAAATTGCTGAAACAAAACTAACAAGAACAACAAGAAAGCGAAACATGGATATACAAAGTTCCGACGGAATAGAATATGTAGATGAGTGAGATGTCGGTATACCTCCCCCCAACCTTATTAGGATTTTTGGCCTGACTGAAGATCAACCCCATGGTGAGTAGTGGCTCCAGGATGGTGGGTCATCTCTAGCATGATCATACCCATGCCCTCGTGAGGAACAAGAAGCTAAAGGCCCATAGTCATAGTCAGGTTGCTGATATGGGAACCCAACAATGTTGGAGGGCTGGACGAAGTTATCTTCGGCCTCCCCTCCATCGTCTTGTACATGTCGCTCCTGCCCCGCTATGTATGCATCAAGTTCTTGTTCCGTGAGTGACCATCCTTCCCTGGCATCAAAGTTAAGCAAAAGGGGTGCAGGCAAATTGACTAGGCGGTCGGTCTTAGTTACCCACCGAGATAATGATTTTCTCTTGAAAAAGGTAATTTCATAAGGTAAGTAGTCCATGTTAGCTTCATAAGAAACAAATTGATGTTACATCATTGACTTAAGATCAAGCATCTCCAATGGAAATTGAAAGCCCAAAGCATGTGGTTCGAGACCGTGAAAGGCTAACAAACGAGAGGCAGTGAGGCCTCCACAAACTCCCCTTTCTTCGGTTAATAATAAGGCGGGAGGCTATCAAAGCACCCAAATTATATTCTCTATCTTGTTTCAAGGCAGCAACTAGGAAGGCTAAATCATGAGAGGATAATTTGCTTGCAACCTTTCTAGCTAGAACGCACTTAGTAATAAAATAATAAAAATACTGAATAGAAGGAAGTTGAATGCATCGGATTTTACCATCCTCCTCTGAGAAGCTCCTCCCCTGACAAATTTCTTTATAGAGTTCTAGCAATGGCTTGGGTCTCTCCTTTATTTTCCCGCATGATCTCCATTGTGGCACTCTTATAGCTGCACAGAAATCATCGAGAGGCAAATCGACAGCTATATATATTTTTTGTAATGAAGCATGGGGTTAGGTAATTTCCAACTAAATCTGAAGTCCTGCACTACAAACATAGTTATCTTAACATGTTGGTATGGTTCACAATCAAGAAAACTTTCCAACCCTGCATTGGAAACCAAAGTCCGAAAATCCTGCAGAATTCCTGCAGCACTCATGAATTCCACACATGGATAAAGAGAAGGAAAAACTACTTCCCGGTGAACCTTCATGACTTCATTCAACTCTAGTTCATCTTGGTTGAGTTGATATGCATTGCCTTCCATCGAATTTTTAACAAACCTCATAAAAAATGGTTTTAAGACAAATAAATAAAGGAGAACATTATGGAGACTTATAAGAGGACTAAACATGCATCAAAACAACTTATCCCATCATAATACAAGCATGCAAGCTCACTTATTATGTCATCTACATCAGCAAAATATTCAAGATATACTTCACCAATCAAAATTCTACTTGGATAATCGGAGGAGTCACATACCGGAGAGCAAATGCTTCAAATTTCAGCAAAAAATATGGGCTGAGGAAGGAGATCGAAAATTCGCGATGAAGAACAGCAAGAGCACAGGTTTGAGCAATGGTGGGGTGTTTTTTCGGGAGAGAGAAGGGAATGGCAGAGGAGGGAGCAAGTGGAGAGCCAGGGGGGCCACACCTGGCCTTGGCGTGGCCAGAGTGTGCCCCGCGCCACCACATGGTGTGGCCGGCCTGTGGGTCCCCCTGGGCTGCCCCAGGTGCCTCTCTGCCCTTTTTCGAGAAACTTTATTTTTGGGCAATTATCAGAATTTGAATAATGATTCTATCGCAGGAAAACAATTATGGAATGATGAAAAACAATTTCAAAATCAAATCTACAGCAACTCTAAGACATTCTAATATAAATTCAATCAATGGTACGTAGGTGAAAACATAGTTTCATTCATTCAAAATTATTTTGTCAACAAGGTTGATCAAGTCTTGTTATCAAAACAATTTTATATGAAGCAAAACTTTGTATTTCACACAATGATTATGTTACCTCAATCTCGACGGGAATAGTTCCAATCATGACCTTGATCATGAAAATATCATTCTCCTTCTTTGGATTGGGCAAGGGCAAATGAAATTTCCCAATTTGGATGGTATCAACACTAATAATTGAGTTTAGACCATAATTCACATCAACCTTCTTGGGAAAATAAACCATATGCTCTTTGTCATCGACATTAAAAGTTTCTTTTTTCTTGGTTGCAATCAATAACAGCCCCTGCAGTGTTAAGAAAAGGTCTCCCAAGAATAATCGACATATTATCATCTTCCGGCATTTCCAACACAACAAAGTCAGTTAATATCATACAATGATGAGCAACTTGAATAGGAACATCCTCACATATACCAACATGAATAGTAGTAGACTTATCAGCTATTTGCAAGGATAGTTGGTATTAATTTTTCTAGATCAAGTCTTCTATAGAGAGAAAAAGGCATAACACTAACTCCTGCTCCCAAATCACATAAAGCAGTTCTGACATAAGTTTTTTTATGGAGCATGGAATAGTGGGTATACCTGGGTCACCAAGCTTCTTTGGAACCTTACCATTGAAAGAGTAATTAGCGAGTATAGTGGAAATTTCCTCATTCGGAACCTTCCTCTTATTAGAGACATTATCTTTCATACTTCGAATAAGGAGGCAATTTGCAAAAACAAAGGTTTCATCCAGTCACGGAACTTATTATAATGTTCTTCCTCCTTTGATTTATGTTTCTTATTAGGAAAAGGCATTGGCTTCTGCACCCAAGGTTCTCTTTCACTACCATGTTTAGTAGCAATGAAATCTTCCTTAGTGTATTCTGTATTCATAGTATTCTTTGCAGGTTCTTCTTTAATTTCTTCTTTATCAGAAGCATCATTTTTATCATTACCACTTTTAGTTTCAGCATCAGAAACATATATACTATTAGGATCCTTAGCAGGTTCAGAGGATTCTACGGCAGTTTTATGTTTCTTCTTCTTTTTCTTAGACTTAGTCCTAGCATCATTGGCTTGTTGAGAATCTTGTTCAATTCTCTTTGGATTTCCTTTGGGATACAAAGGATCGTGAGTACAAACACCACTTCTCGTTCTTATTTCATAAGCATGTTTTTCTCTAGAAGCATTAACTAGCAAATACTTTTGCACTTTAGTGAGCTGATCAATTTGAATTTGAACCATATGGAAATGTTTAACAAGAATTTTAACATCATTAGAGGTTATTTCCACAATATCATGCAAGTTATTGATAGCTCTAGAATTTTATATTAGGTGATGTTCCACTCTCTTATTAAAATTATCTTGCTTAACAATATAATTATCAAATTCATCTAAGCATTGATCAAGAGGTTTAGAGTAGGGAATATCTCTATTATCAAAGCGTTGGAGAGAGTGTACCTCAATAGTGGAAGAACGAGGGACTGGCTTACATAATTCTTCTATAGGTGGTAGATTCTTCACATCTTCAGATTTAATACCCTTCTCCTTCAGAGATTTCTTGGCTTCCCTCATCATTTCATCATTTAATTCAATCATTCCCCTTTTCTTCGGTGTTGGTGTCGTCTCTGGAATAGTCCAATCATCATAATTCTTGCTTATTTTAGCCAATAATTTTTCAGCTTCAACCGGAGTTCTTTTCCTGAAAACACAACCAACACAACTATCCAGGTATGTCCTAGATTCAACCGTTAGTCCATTATAAAATATATCAAGGATTTCATTTTTAGCTAATGGATGTTTAGGAAGTGCTCTAATTAAAGAACAAAATCTTGCAGAAGTAGCAGTAGCATGTGGTGGAGTAAGAAGCTTAGTCATAACAGATGGCGAATCAAGCGCAACAGAGGTGTTCATAATTGTACCTCTTCTTGTAGTGGATGGCAATATAGGGAACTTCGATTCAGGAGCTTTTCCCATAATGAATAAATTGCAGCGAACAATATCACCTTCAAGTGGGCTTGTAAATAAAGTTATGCTCCCCGGCAACGACGCTAGAAAATAGTCTTGATGACCCACAAGTATATGAGATCGCAACAGTCTTCGAGGGAAGTAAAACCCAAATTTATTGATTCGACATAAGGGGAGCCAAAGAATATTTATAAGCTTTAACAGATGAGTTGTCAATTCACCTGCACCTAAAAATAGACTTGCTCGCAACAGTTTATCAGTATTGACTGTTTTATGACAGTGGTAGTAGTGAAGTAACATCAGTAGTGAAATGAAAATAGCAGTAGCGATGATTGCATTAGACAACAACATTAAAATACTGTAGGCACAAGGATGGATGAACGGGCGCTGCATGAATGAGATAGTTCATATAATAACAATACATGTGCATTGCGAATAATAATGATATAAGAGTCCTAGTATAAAATAACCATAGGCGTTGTGTTCCTATTTAGTCGTGCGTGCTCGCAATGAGAAACTTGCACGACATCTTTTGTCCTACCAGCCCATTGCAGCGGGGCCTCAAGGGAAACTAGTGGTAATTAATGTACTCATTTTAATAGAGTACCGGAGAAAAGCATTAACACTCCGTGAACACACGTGATCCTCACATCATAGCCATCCCCTCCGGTTATCCCAATTTATGTCACTTTGGGGCCTCGGGTTCCGGACAACAATATGTGTACACAACTTGCAGGTATGATCAAAAACAATAATTATCATCATGATTTAATAACATGTTCAGATCTGAGATCATGGCACCTGGGCGCAAAGTGACAAGCATTAAACATAACAAGTTGCAACAATGTCAAAAATACTAACAACGGATACCATGCACTATGCCAATAACAATCTTATAGCTATTACATGACTAACCTCATCCAATCCCTACCATCCCCTACAGCTTACATCGGGGAATTACTCACACATTGATGGGGGAATCATGGATGGTTCATGGAGAGGCGTCGGTGATGGCGATGACGATGATCTCCTCCAATTCCCCGTCCCGGTAGGGTGCCAGACTGGAGTTTCTGATCCCCGGATTGGGGTTTCTGGTGGCGGTGGAGCAGCGGAACTCTTTCTGAAAAAACGTCGCCCCCCCGGTATTTTCAGGTCAGGAGCTTTATATAGTGCGAAGGAGAGGTCGAGGGGTTGGCCGAGGGGACAGACCACCCCTAGGCGCGTCCAAGCCTGGCCCGCGCCTAGGGCAGGTGTGGGCCCCTCATGCCCTCCTTCGTCTTGTCTTCTGGCTCCGTGAGTCTTCGGGTGAAATATGGATTTTGCGATATTTTTTGGGAATTTTCCTGAAAGTTGAATTTCTGTACAAAAATGAAACACCAGAGCAACTCTGCTGAAAGCAACGTCAGTCCGTGTTAGTTGCATTCAAAACATACAAGATAGTAGAGTATGGATCCACCCATCTCCAAGAACATAAACTCAGAATTTTCCCCTGCCTCTTTCATTCGGACAACAATATCCCCCGCCGCCCCGAACGTGTGATCTGCCGTGCTCAAGGCAGCAAACATCTTACGTAGATACATATCCACCAGCGACCAATAGCTTGTGCTACTACTATGGAGCCAAATGCGAAGTTTCAGATCCTTCACCTGAATGAGATTAGACCCCAGAACCATCATATGCCTTTGCCAATAGCACATCTCTATCAAGAAACTCCACCCCTTCTGGGAGCTCAATTGTGAAGAAACTCGAGTCAGAATCAGATCCACCACAAGGATGATCAGCAAGATGGTTGCCCTACATCTCGTATTGTCGACAAGGACAATGGCTTAATGACTCAAAGTGGTGGCCATATAGATCTTATTATCAATGAGCATAGGTTTTGGTTCCGACGGCGGATAAGGAAACTCTGTTGTGGATGAGTTGTGCTTGCTCCAAACACCACCTTGTAGCATATAAATGTGCATCGTATATCGATGATCGATAGACCGCATCGACTACCAGGACCCACCCCATACATATCTTAAGCGATGATCTTGTGAAAATTTGCCACCTAGCCAAACCAAACCTACGTTAGCAAGGCCCTACAAATATCAAGTAGAAAACAAGGCCCTACAAATATCAAGTAGAAAACAACGCAAACGCCCGACAGATAGTGCAAATCATGGTGTCTCGGACCCGCCACTATCCCAGCCATGTCGCTGCTACGTGCACACCAACAATGCACCACACTGATAAAGAATAAAAAAAACAATGCACTACAACAGCTCACCACGAATACACCAACTCTCAGATACCACGAAAAATACTACAAAGCACCGAGTCTTATCCATAAAAAAATCCATGTAGATCAAACGGCGTTCAATCAAAAGAAAACTAAAAACTACAAGAAAAATCGAAGTTGTTCACGTTTAGTATGGTACATATAATTTCACACCGATTTCCTACACACATGGTAGAAGTCATTATTATCTAGGTGTAAGATTTTTTATTTAAAAGAAACTTCAAAGTGCAAATTGATTTTTTTCTTTGAAAAACAGGCTACATGCCCGTCCACCAAAACGATGCACTCGTACTCCTCTGGCCTTTCGCCAGTGGTACTGGGAGGACCTATTCACCGCTTTAAGCGGGAGTGAGCGGAGCTCCACTTAAAGGAACTAAGCTGGCAAGGCCCATTTATTATGTCGCTCTTTTCCTGTTCTATCTAGTTCGTGACAGTTTAATTTTCACATTTGCTTCAATTTTCAAAATTCTTACAAATTTAAAATCGAACAAAAAATCAAAATTTACAAAAATTCTAAACTGAACAAATTCAAAATCAAACGATTTTAAAAATAAACAAATTTTAAAAAATCAAATATAGAAAGTTCTAAATTAATAAATGTTCATAATAAAAATTATTCAAATTTCACAAAAGATCAAACCTGAAAACATTTCTAACTCAAAAGAAGTTCAAAATAAAAAATATTCAAACTAAAAAATTATTAAAATTCTAAAAATATTCAAAATTTTAAAATGTTCAAACTACAAAATAGGTTGCGGAGGAGAGAGGCTCGCTCCCGCTTAAAGCGGGCAATAGGAGCTCCCGTAGGGATCACCAGTGGTACCTATGTAATTACGACTGACTAACAAGAAAAAAGATCACGTGTGCTGGACTTTTTTTTATGTAACCATATATTTTATTAGACAATCTGTTTACAGATTACACATATGATCACCACACAAGACAAATATTTGCATCAAGCAACTTTGCACAAGAAAACTCAGTAAAACTACAAGTTCACCCTTGGAGAAACCTGTGCCTCGCCGAAACATCGTCCATTTTCATCCACTGTCACCATGGTAGCGCTAGAAAAAGAGGCGAACAACCACCACGCCTAGATATGGGAGAGCACCATCGCATTCAATGATGCTTTTTGAGCCGATGAACCGGGTCGTCGCAGAGGACGAGCCCGAGACTTTGTGGCACGTCGGCCGGGGATCTTCCCCGTGGTCACCAGATCCCAACACCGTCATCATCTCCAGACTCAATCGAAGAAGATAAACGCTGCCGCCTGCCGTCATCCTCACACCCAACTGCAAGACGCCAAACATAACTGCAGCAGCCAACGCAACCGTCACCCGCGAGAGTGCCGAACGCCAACTGCCAGACACGAATCTTACCAGATCCGCAGACCGACGAGAAGACCAGGCCACCTGCCCTCCGATGTCACCGGTTAGAGCGACGCCGAGATGGAGAAAGAGCAGGGATGTAAATTATTCCGACACGACGCAATCTTCTACATAGAACGGCGACCCAAGAAAACACTTGCCAATAACTACTGGCTGGAGCCGATACTCCGGGGTCTCCACCCCCTTCCATCGCCGAAACGGCCGATGGAGAAGGCAGGGACCGGCGGCTGGCCGGTGCAGTTTGCCGGCAGAGATTGCCCCGTTGTCGGAGCGGTTCCTGGTTTGGTGGGAGCGGTTCCCTTTTGGTGCGCTCGCTACAATGGGCTCTTATCAGGTTGTATCTGTGCAGCCGTTGTGGTTCTATTTGTGGGCTGGACTTGGGTAGGCGGTGGGCTGGAGTTCACAGGCCTGTCCCGTCAAAGTGAAAATCCTACCGTGCTACTTCTCCTTTTTACCCTAACCCAATCTCACAGACCAAATCGCCATGGAACCCAAGCGGCCGCGGCCGCCGACTTCCCCAACGCCGGCGCAGCCCCCCTCGCACGACGTATCTAAGGTCCTCGACGACGACAACCTCCTCTGCGAGATCATCGTCCGCCTCGCCTTCCCTACCGATCTCGTCCGCGCCGCCCTCGTCAGCAAGCGGTGGCTCGGCCACGCCTCCGACCCGGCTTTCCTCCGCCGCTTCCGCAAACTCCACCCGCTCCGCCCCCTCGGCTTCTACGTCGCCACCGCGGGAGGCACGACCGCCCCGCGCTTCGTCCAGATGCCGTCTCAGCATCCGGAGCTCGCCGCCGTCTGCCGCCGCGGCAGATTCGAGCTGGACTCCTTCATCTGGGACTGCACGAACGGCAGCGTCATCATCATCTCCGAGCAGGGCGGCAACGGATTGACGAGTCGAGTGTACAGCCCGCTCTTCCCATCAAGAAGCATGCCCGTTGTCCCGGAGCTACCCCCGCTCGACCATGTCACTCCTGCCAATTACACATTTGAGAAGCTCCTCTTCAGAGAAGGTGACCGCAGCGGCCTGCCCTACCTGTGGCTGTTGATGCAGTCTATCGATCATGGATACACGGTGCACGTTTATATGCTGCAAGGCGGTGTCTGGAGCAAGCACACCTCAGCCACAACAGAGTTTCCCTATCTGCCGTCAGAACCAAAACCTCTGCTTATTGATAACAAGATCTATATGGCGGGCGCTTTGAGCCGTCAAAACATTGTCCTCGCCGACAATACAAGATGTGTGGCGGCCATCTTGCGCGGCATCCTTGTGGTGGATCTCAAGGACTCGAGTTTCTTCACAATTCAGCTCCCAGAAGGGGTGGAATTTCTTGATAGAGATGTCCAGTTAGCAAAGACAGATGATGATTCTGGGGTTTATCTCATTCAATTAAAGGATCTGAAACTTCGCATTTGGCTCCATAGTAGCAGCACTAGCAATTGGTCGCTGGTGGATACCGTTTGTCTGCGTGAGATGTTTGTTGCCTTGAGGACGGCGGACCACACTGTGGGGGACGAGCATACTCTTGTCCGAATGAAAGAGGCGGGGGACAATGCTGAGTTTATCGTTTTGGTGATGGGTACATCCATACTCTACTTGGATATTAAGCGCAGGGAGTTGCTTAAAGTCTCTGACTTGACAGCACATGAACAATTCTTTGTTCACATTTATCCTTTTATGATGGTCTGGCCTCCCACATTTCCTGCGCCCAAGGATGCTGCTGCAAGGTTTGTCTCTGTTTGACCTTTGGGTGTTATGCATAATGCTCTTCCCGAGTACTATTTTTTGCAATCTGCATTACTTTAACGCCTTGTCTAGTTGATTGCATAGCTAGGATTCCTAACAGGTGAATATGTCAAGACTTATCTACTGCAATCAAGAGATTGATACAAACTGAACATGTTATTTAATGAATGACTCACTTCTTAACTAGTTCTGCCATAGAGTAATTTAGATGGTCTTACTATTAGGAGTGTTCATATAAAACTCTATTTTTAATGTAATCTTTAAGAAAGAAGTGTTTACTTTTCAATTTTTCATATTATGAATTTGATGAACTGTGAACCTCAGCAATTCTGTATGACAAATGCAGAGTTAATTGAATGACTATCCCATCATACCCTATCTGCTAATGCATGATACTCGTGTGAATTTAAGTTGTCTATTGCCTAATTTACACTATCAGACTTGTGTTTATGCATGTTTTCCAGTTCAGATATATCATGATGATTATGTATTCAGTCCAGATTTATTGATCACTAGAAGCTATAGAACATAGTGGAGGCATATCCTGGTCGGTGTAGTGTTACTTCGCGATCACTGGACAAAGTAGTGTTATTAATTAGGAAATATAGATTCAAATGACTATAACTCTGTTAAAAGGAAATACACCACATGTATGCACTAAATGTGCTGGTGCAATCGTCATAAGAACGGGCCGGTACAGATTGGATCCAAATTAATTTCTGATATTAACAAATTTCATATATGATCCAATAAATAAATTCTGATATTAAAAAGTATTGTATGTGATCCAGAAATTGATTTTTGATACTTATTTCTCATACATGTTTTACACATACAGATTAACAAATGAATTATTAGAGCAAGCTATCTATAGACATTTATTGTCGAGATTCCCTTGAACAAAAAATATCTGCTGGACCAAGAATAGACCTCTTGGTTCAACAAAAATATCAAGAAAATGGTTTATATAAAATAGAAATCTCTGCAACACGAACACAAAAAATAGGATACAATAACCTACTGGATCCCTTTTATAACATCATAATTTTGCATCATGTCACACGGTTCCGTGTACGATCTCATCGAATCACCATTGAAGAATAGAGAAACAGATCGGATACTTGAGGGGAAAAAATTGTATGTGCGGTCTTAATAAATCAAAAATCTCGGACCAATTCCTTCAACCACAAGCTAAACTAGATCACTATACATGATCAGGACAATGAAGTATCAAAAGGCATGAGAGAGAATAGAGAATTTTTTTTGCTTCCATAACACTCGGACCAACCAAAGGACCACATAAAAGAAAAAGTTGGCATCAATTCCTTCTAGAAACCATAGAGTATGCATAGGAGGGGCACCTGGAGGCCGGATCTGGCGACAGCTTCGCCAGTGGACCACTTGCCGATGGTGGCGCTGGGATGGAGGTGCTCGCGGCGGTTGCTGTTGGAGGGGATGACGAATATGACGAGGCTTGTATACTTCCTGACGGCGGAGCATGGATCTGGGCCGCCACGGAATCGAGGACAGGAGGCAGGGGTGGAAATTAATGTCGATGTTTGGAGTAGGGGAGGGGGAGGAAGGACAGGGGTGACAAGCCCAACGGAAGGAGGTGTGTGTGTGTCGGGTGGGGGGAGGGGGAGATTAATGCCTATCTGATCCTTCTGTATGACGTCACACTAAGGGCATTAAAGAAACAAATTGATACGCTGCAGATACTACTTTTTCCCCTGTAATACAAGGCAAAAACTGTGTACAGGTACTAATAACGAACGGCTATAGATAGTAAGCCGAGGGTGGGATTTGGGGTGGGGAGCAGCTGCAGGTTCTCCACCGCAATTCTCGTATTTTGTACTTGTTTTTTCCTTGTGTGACCAGTGGTGAGAACATGCTCAGTGGCAGGAGTTCAAGGTGCTGAACCTGCCCATCCTGATTTTGAATCCTACGCAAAGCACGGACTCCTAAGGGGTGCTATTTGTGCTAAAAAGCACGGAGAGGTTTCATATTCTATCTAACAACGTATAGCCAATGGAGGGATATCATTCCCCAGTTGGTACCGGGTTTTTTTTCTTGTGTGATGTCTGGTTTGTTATGCCTAACTTCAGACTAGAAGAGATATTGAGGCATTCATCTATATATTTTTAATAAATGTATAATTAAGATATTGGAGCACCATTGCACCATCCAGTATTGAACTATTATTGTCTATTTCAGTTTGCTCTTCTGATATTTCTGACTCTTGAATCAACTTGAAACAGAAGTGCCAGGGACAAAGGTGCCATCAAGGAGGAGTGAGCTGCATTTTATCGAAGCTGATATAAATACATCTCTTAACTGGAGGTGCCAGAACCAACATTTTATTCTTTTGTTTTCGGTATAAACCCCTTAATTTCTACTCTCTCCATTCCATATTAGTCATCGTTAATTTAGTACAAAGTTTTGTACTAAATCAGTGCAACTAATATGGAATGGAAGGGAGGTGGGGTACTACATTAGGAATTTAGGATGCTATTATGCAACTGGAGGATGTGTTCCAGCCTCAAGAATCCTTGTGTTGGGTATGGATGATGTACGTAGTTGTGATTTAGAGTGCAGTTGCTGTGATGCATGTACAGTTCATGCTTGGAACCGCATGAAGTCTGTGTTATTTAATAAGGAAAAAATATTTCATGTTTCATATTGCTGTTCAAATCTCTGGGAAGACGAAAGAAAAATAGAGTGAAAGTGGGAAACGGAGTGGCAGCTGCCCGCATCGTCTGTGTCTCCTGTCAAAGTCAGGCTAAGTTGCTATGTGCAGTTCTACCCTGGCTACAGGCAAATTCTTCTTGCACCGTAACAACAGCACACCTTGTCTCTGATGAAGAATGTTGGACTGAATTTCCTCGATCGTCTCTGTGCCTTGTGTTTGTATTTTTTTTTTGGCTGGTCCCATGGCAGGGCAGACTCGTAGAGAGCGCTTTGAGTTTCGATTCACATGTGCCATTTTGTTTCAGGTGAAACTCATATTTGGTTATGTGATAGTATGCTTCTTTTTAAATAACAAATGGCTGGTCACCTGAAACAAATGGCACATGTGAATATCACAAACACGCTTGCTGGTTTATATTTGCTTTTCAGTGGTTTTATGGGAAGCTGACCATCAGATTTAATTGACCAGTTGGAATGGTGGATGCTGTAATAAGTGAACTCAAATGCGTCTAAAGTACAGTAGTTTCGATTCACACGTGATATGCTTCTTTTGGAAGAGCACATTGTCTAATGAGCTTCAAAAGCCAACCACCGCAATTTCCCTTAAGATTTAAATTTTTTTCCAGGCAATCCCCCACTAGGGATCGAATTTTCATTATCATGGGATAACGAAAATACATCGTCAGTTTTGTCAAGTTATATATACAGCAAAAACAACAGCAGAAAAAGAGAAACTACTCCAGTACCAACGAACTAAGTGACCATAAGCTACCCCTTCTGATCAAAAAAAAAAGCTCTATTACAGCACACAGAGAGTAGAAACTCTCCGGGAGATGACCAAACAGCGTCAAGATATGACGATTCCTCCTGAGGACATCGAGAACGGACTCCATCATGTTTGCATATTATCATCAGCAGCATCTGCATTGTCTTGTGCGTCAGTATCCATCGCAGCATCACCTTGTTCAAGCCTCAGCTGTTGATTGACCACCGTCGCATTCCCAGCTCCCCCTCCACCTCCAGCACCCAGGGCCAGGTTGATGAGAGCTGCAGCGCCTTGCTGAAGTTGGGTCGCCTCCGTTTCAGAGTGAGCACCTGCCCAATATTTCATAAAAGAGGTAGCAAGGAAGATTAAGTCAACAGGATTTTTCATGGTTTTCTTCTCAAAGCAGGAACTATTACGCGTTTTCCAAATTGCCCAGCAAATAGCAGCAATGCCAGCAATTTGTACATTACGACTTGCACTGGAAAACTGTGGCATCCACCAGAAGAATTGTGCAAAGGATCCAGGGCGAGTAGGAGCACCCACAGCCATCCCCACCAAACTCCACATGTATTGAGCTGCAGGGCAAGAGAAGAAAAGGTGTAGAATAGATTCATTTGTGGAACAGAATTCACAAAGAGGGTCACCCTTCCAATTTCTTTTCACCAAATTATCCTTAGTGGCAATGGCATTATGCCAAATCAGCCAGAGCCAGATTTTAATTTTCAGTGGGACTTTGCTTTTCCAAAGATGTTTGAATGATCTGTCAATCCCATTTCTGCAGATCTGCTTGTACACACTTCTTACAGTGAATTGCCTACTTTTTGTCCATTTCCACTTTGGCTTATCCTCATTGTCAGATTTAAATAAAACACAATCAGGGATGAAATGATACTTTCAAAAGTATCCTGGTTTATGATAAGAACCTGCTCTAGGATTATTTTCCTGCTACCGCAAGGGTGTGCTTCGTGTTGTGTTGTCGCTTCTTTTTTTTGACTGTCGTGTTGTCGTTTCTTTGTTGATCATCTATTGTGAAGAGTCATCGGAACGTCGTGTGTCGGGTAATGATGCTGTGATTTCCCTCATCGCTGGTCCTGTGACAAAGCATGTCTATTTCATCCTGTTTCGTTCAATTCTTTTCAAATTAGATTATGTAAGTCAAGGTGATTTTTTTTTTCTCATGCTGTTCCCAGATGTATCCACATTCCACAAGGGAGCAACACGAAACTAATTCATCTTCTACCTCTATATAGAATTATAGATAGGCAAACTCAAACTCGGCAGAACATGAACAGCAACATCCATATGCATCCAGTTCTTTCTAGGAACCGGAGATGATAGACAAAAAAACGTTTTTGATTGATTCTGAGCTCACCTATCCCTAATCATATTTTCTACGTACCGCTTCGGCCTTGTGCTACTCAGCTAAATTACAGGCAGAACAAACCCCACAAGAAAAAAAAAATACCAACACCACTTCTGAAGAGGAGGAGGACGACGAGAGTCAGTCACCAACAAAATACACAGGGAGGGCAGTGACAGACACTGCCCGCGCGTTTCTGAACTTTTTCTTTGCCTCGGAAGAAGAAGAAAACCCGCTCCACGAACCGGAGGTATGCAGCCTACGAGATCGAACGAATACGCCGCCCGTGGCGTGGTGGATCAATGTCTGTCTGCCCGGTGCTTCTTCAGCCCTGTGTCTCTATCGGCGACATCATCGCCGAGAACCGGCGCTTCTGGATGCGCGGGGGGAGGTGCTTGTTATACCTCTTGGGCCCGACAGTCCACGGCAGGAACACGCCTGTACCGCCGCGCCCCATCCTCTTGTTGATGTTGCTTGAGGGCGCCATCACCATTGGCCTCGCCGGCGCGACCATCATCATGGGCGCGGCGCGCACGGCCATTCCCCACGCCGGGGCGAGCATGGCCTGCGGCGCAGGGCCGTAGCCAATGATGGCCCCGTTGCCTCCGTGGGGCTGTTTCTGCATGCCAGCAGCTGCCGCGGTCGGCGGAGGCTGCCAGAGCGTCATGGCCTTGGTGGGCGACGGGAGCGGGCTGAGGTCCACCGGCGTCGATGGCCTCACCCTCACGAAGGTGATGCTCACGCGCCTGTTGGACGACGGGCACACGACGTGGCGTGCCATGTCCGCGCTGTTCCCTCGCATCACAAGAAGTGATCTGCAAAGATCATCAATAATAGTAAGCTATAGTAACAGCTGAATGCTTTCTTTGACTAGATGAAACAGTAAGAGAAAAAAATCAGGAAGATGTAGATTGCCACTGGCAGTAAGTTGAAAAAATTGAAAATTTGAATTTAAGCATTTTTCTTCAAATTCTCTTCAGTTTGAAGATTTTTTCAGTAATCAAAGCCTTAGTGTTTAAGCGTACGTACCCATGCTTCAACGAGAGTGTCAGGGGTCCCTTGTAGTTGCCATTGTTGTCGGTGACAAGTGACCTTCCAAATGCCATTGAGGTCTCAGACAGCAGGAGAGTGGAAATGGGGTTGTCCAGATGGGGAGGCTTGAAGTAGGGCTGCGAGTGTTCATCCTGTGAAACAATTTAACGAACTGTCAGAGACCAACAACTCGACAAGTTTCAGACAAATGAACTCTCGATGGCAACAACTAGTACTCCTAGCTTTTGACTGCAGCAATGACATAAGTACTAGCAGGTACATATGAAATGGGATTCTTTTTTTTTTTCCCTTTCATCCTGTGAAACAATTTCACGTTTTTTCACTTTTCCCCACCCGTGACTTCTACCATGAGCTTGCAACGTGCAAAGCTGCACAGTATTACACTTCATGAGGAGCAATGATTTGGGCGTATCTTCTTGTAAGGACCACAAATATTGAATATGGATAGTTGGCCCTAAAAGAATTCACTAGTTGTAATCTCCAAAATCAGTTTGCTATTTGTATACACAAGTGGCTAGTTTTAAAGGGGAAGAAAAGTGTGTACAGACTCAGTTGTGGCTCGAATTGGACAGCAAATCTCACGACAGTAACAGAAGCAAAAGCTCATTTGGTTTCATTTAGTTATGTGTATTCTATAATTAAACAACAACAGCAGAACAACACCTACCTCATCGAAGAAATTGATGATGACACTGTTTGGTTTCCTGCTTTCTGGTATTAAGCGCCAAAGAACAAGGTGGTCAATGACAGCCTGCAGGACAACTGGGATTGGTTCTATGTGACCTGCACACAAGGCGAAGCCAAGACAGGTGTAAGTTACGACATCAATCACTAGGGCCTTTCATTGTCTGGAGATGGGATATTCATGCAAATATCCCACACACCGAAAAGAATATTCTTGCAACTGTATGTATGCTCAAGAGAACGTAGTATGGGCTGCCATTTTGCCTGAACATACAATTGCTTTCCTCTGTGGTGTGTTGGAATAAAGGGACGCCGAGCTGAATGATCTCCCTCTTGTTCCCCTTGATCTGCTTGTTGAAGAATATGAATGTTTCACCTGAATTTTGAAACTAGAGAATTAGCATCAAAATGGTCAAGGCAACAGCACAAGGGCAAACATGCCAACAGGAAATGACATTTCAAGAGACAAGTTAGCCGAGCGCCCATAAGGAAGCTAGCCGGGAAATTCTGTCATTTAGTCAAGTTCAGGCAGCTTACTTGCCTGTTATAAAAAAAATATGGCCAAAACCCTATACAACCATACCAAGGTTGTGAGCTCTATATCAAACCTTAACACTGAATTATACTCAATAATTAAACAAGGCTGGCAGGTTGAGGTCTTACATGAGTCAGCATGCACAGGTTTGTGTGCAATGCCCTTGTATTTCCTAGATTAGGATGACAATACGTCAAAAGCGGCCAGGTATTGAAATCAGTACGTTGATGACTTTTTCTTCTAAAATTCAAGTTTGCATTTCCTAGATTAGGATGACCGGCAATGTTCTATGTAACAATAATAACTATTTTAGCCTACAACCTGCTAGCCTATATATGGAGACAATTGCTATGAACTACAACCTGTAGATACTGAGTCAGTTAGCACAGAAGTATATCAGACAAAACCATCACCCCCAACAGAAAAAAGCACTAGTGCCCGAACTAGGACCACAATTAGGTGCTATCAGCTGTAAGGAATATCTGGTATCTCGAAAGCATCAACTGGATAATATCGAAGGTTAGTTATGGTCTTGTGGACACAACAGGTGTAACCAGAAAGGAATGGACACCAGAAAAAGCAGGAAAATAAATGGCAGCTCACGAAACAAATGCGAAAATGCTGATTTTTAAATCATTTCAAGAACGAAGAAGCACCAAAGCAACAGAACACAACTTACCTGAAAGCTCTCCGTTTCTGCCAGCCTGACGAATTCCATTGATGAAGTCAGCAACCTTCACGAGCTCGGATGTGGTGAACACATCTTCATATATCTTCAAGCCCTTCACAACGTTAACCTGATAACACAAGGTTATAAACATCTGTCAGAAAACAGGACCTTCACAAAGAGGTGTTATGAAATGGTAGATCAGTGGAAGTGCTACTACTTCCTACAGCATCTCTAGTTCTTCCAATACAGAAAGTTTGCCGAGTGGTGTAAAGATGGAACTCGCCATGTGCCCCTTGACGGACTCCTTGGCCATGAAACCCTTCTGGATCTTGATCCTCTCGGGGCGGGCGATGCAGTCCTCGTGGTCGGAGCAGATAGGGTAGCTCTCTGGCAGGCTGCCTTGCGATCCTTGATCGGTGTTATCTGCTGAGCAATATAGAATCTCAGAGAGGGTTCGGAGCATTTGCATAACTATGCATTTCGACTAGTGCGAGTGCAAAAGGGACGCAAAATGTTTTGAAGTGTTCTATCGTTCTTGAGGGAGAAAAAAAGAAACTACTGCTTCAGCAAATGCAGTAAATAAAAACAAAGGGATTGTGTCGTCAGTAAAATTCGGTTCTCGTTGGCTCATCCTTTAGCTCGCAATAAGGAACACATTTTAAAAAAGCAGGTGTGGCATGAAGGTGTTCACAAAACGAGAAATGAGGCTAGCATGCATGGTAGGTCATCACCAACAGGTTTTGGACAGGAGATTCTTCTGTAAGAAAAAAGTATAAAATACGAAATGTATTTCGTCTGAGCTTTTCTGGAACGGCACAATCTGATCTTCACCTACCGCTAAGGTTCGTTAGTGGGCACAGTCACGCGGCAACGAAGGGTCCAGGCGTCCAGCTGATCACCCATTTTTTGAAGATTCAAACGTATACAAAATCAAAGCATGGTGCGGTTTCATTATTGGATCTTCCGAGATCCCCATCATAGCACAGGAGGAAACGTCCTCGACCCCAAGCTGTAGTCTACTCCGTGTCATTTTCTACCCAGTACGGCCCTACGGCGTGCAGGAAAGGAGAGGCTGTCTTTCGTGATAACGCAATAACGAAAGACGGGGTGTAGACAGGGAGATTCCCTGAAGCTGAATGTACATGGACATTAGCACAGTATAGCATAAGTGTGGGGGCAAGGCGAGCACCAAGCGGCAAGCTGCAAGCAGGGACCAATATGTGCTCAATTATTGCGAGAAGAAGAAAAAGGCATCAAGATCGTGATGTTAGACCATTCTATGCATCGCAAGACCTTTGCCTCCTTTCGCAATTGTCAATCATACTATCCTAGACACATGAAGAACACAAGATTTTCTTTTCCTCCTCTCCTTTCCAAAGGTAGCGGTCTCTCAGTCGTTAGTTTTGAAGAGATGGCCGAAAATCTTGTACGGAGTGGAATAAAGTCTAGCTTCGAGAGATTGGTGTGATGGCTAGCAGCAAGCCGACAAGGTATAGCTGCAGCGATGATCGCGTCAGCGAAGCATGTAAACACGGCCACGTGCATATGCGGACATTGGCTACGCTGTTAACCTGAATTTTCACTTCAGAAACGCATAAGATCCATATTATAACCACGTGCTTAACACGCCCCACTTGCTCTGCACAAACACCTACCCCTGCGTGTGCCCCGCAGGCGGCTGGCTGAAGACTGACGGGAAGCAGCCCCGGCCCCATGATGCACACTGATTTCCACAAGGATGGCGCTATATGGAGGAGACAGACAAGTCGGGGTGTTTCGAGAAGGAGGGCGGCCAGATGGTCCAGGTGGACTGTTCTTGGTCCCACCAGCCAGGCAGAAGGCCAACCACGTGTACAGCTCACCGGGGACGAGCACGCTCCGATCGGAACGGCACTGCCAGATCCAAGGCTCGGCTGCCGGAGATTGTGGCTTCTGGAACCAGATCGATCAGGGTCCAGCCGAGTGGCCGTCCGACACGTGCAGCACGGGCCGTGGGGGAGAGAATTTAATTTTGCACGGCGGTGGTCATGTGGGTCCATTTACTTCCAGCAACGTCCGTTTGATGGCGATCAGACGGGTCGTCGCGGCGAGGTGGCAGTCGACCGCCGGGCTCCACCTCGCTACGCAGGCAGCCTGACTGGACTGACGCGCCCTCCTCATGAGACCCACGCCAGCACGAGGAGGCTTGTTCCCGTGCCACACTCCCGGCCGCAGGGCATGTCTCCCCAAAGTCCTGTACTACAGGGAGGCGCTGTACAAAAGACTCGTGGCTTTGAAGGAAGACTTAACCATTGAAAGTTACATAGGTGTTCACTTCTCAAATTACTATGACCGACATGTGTAATAACATTATAAAAGTTGTTTCCAAGAGAAAAATGGAAAGCATGACCTCCGGGGCAGGGCCAATTTTGCAGAAAATCACTTGTGTCGCTCTCCGGGAGAATCAGCAGGGAGCTAGCTAGACGACGATGAGGAAACCTTCCATGTTGAACCATGACGATTTAGATATAACAGTACTACTTTTTTACAAGAACTATTGTTTGTCAACTTCCCTGGATAATAATGTCAACTCTAACGCGTCACATATGCTGGGGCGCAGAACACCACGCGTCGCCAGCCAAGCTCTCCAAGAAAGAGATGACAAACCAAGATTACACGTATTTTGTCCATTCCACGGTGGAGTACTTTATATTGGTCTCCCGATATAAAGCAGTCTTAATTCATTTGTTGGTTTGCTATTTCACTCATGAGTGCATTCTTGACTTTCCTTCGATATAGTCTGATGTAGCCAAGCCAAGCATGATAACTCGTCACTCTAGCCCGAAGATGAAGATGGCAAACCATCCCCACATCACTACGTGGAACGCCAAAGCAGCACTAATAAACGCACAGCCCAAAAGTCAAATTAGCACGGCTCCAAAGCAGAGAGCGTTCCTTGAGGGTTGGTGCCATCGCCGCTAACGCTAGGCAGGTTTTGTCGACACCGTACCTCGCCAAATCCCGTGAGAGCGTGAGACCCCCGGCGCACATGCTCACCAGATTCACCTGAAATATTCTACTCGGGAAATACAGACTGCACAGCGTATCATCGCTGGTGCACCGGATGGAGGAACCCCACGGCGGCAGGCTGTACCAGGCTACAAAGCGGAACGACGATGCCCTCGATGCTGCGCCGCCGCGATCGGCGAGAAGGACGAGGCCACGGGCGCGCCAAACTCCCCGTCACGGCGCGGCGGCTTCTGCGCCACCCGCCCGATAATAATTAATTAACGTTGATTGGTTAATTAATAATCGGTAAAGTGGCCGCGGTAAAGTGAGCATGAGGTAATTACCGGTTGGCCGGTAGCGGCCGTACTGGGCAGTCCTTTCCACGGGACACCAAAAGGGTGGCCGAGGGCGCGTGCACTGCAGCCGAACCTAACAGAAAAATAAAGCTGCCTCAGAGAGGGAAAGCCCGTAGGGTTTTACGGATCCCGTTTCGCCGGGCCGCCGCCGCCGCCGGCACCGGCGGCCACGATTCACCGGCCGAGCCTGCCTCCGCCGTCCGATATGCTAAGCCTTCGGCGGGACTGCACGGAAATAATTGGCGCTCTCTGCAGGTTTTTCACCCTAACCACCAGACCGGAGTGGAGCCCCGCGCGGCGGTTCCACGACCCGGCACGTTAACATGCATTAACCTGGCCGCGCGTTCGCTTTAGCAACAGTGGCGCCAGGGTACCGTACCATAATAAACAAAGCGTGGTTTCGAAGCCTAATTCGGCCCCTTTTTGGGTTATTATGCTAGACCCCCTTCCAGATAAAACAGGGGATATTTATTTTAAAAAGTGGGAAGCCTAATTCGGTCCCTTTTTGGGTTATTACTTATTAGGCTAGGCCCCGATAAAACAGGGGATATTTTTGAAAGTGGGAAAGCTTGCGGAGAAATCCATGGAAGGCAGGTGGCGACCGGATCCAACGTTTGCCGAAAACGGAGATCGGTTCGACACTTCCACGACAGATGAACCAACGGAAGAAACACGGCCGGTTGGGGGAAATTCGAATTCGAATGCGGACGGACGACGAAAAAGGGAATTTTCTGGAGGGCGAGGAAATTATAGTATTTGGTTAAATAATATGTGTGCGCGAGCGAGGATTAATAAATGGGGATGGTGGTTGTACTTACGGCCGTCGGGGACGGCGTCGTCTTCCGTGGAGGCCGCCTTCCGCTCCGACGAATCTCCCGAGGAATCCTCGCCGTCCAGCTCCTGCTCCGCGTCCACCACGGGGACGGCCTCGGCGTCCTCCTCAGGCTGCACCTCCTCCTCCGCCGTCGCCTCGACCTCAGGCTGCACCGGCTCGTGCACGTGCTCCGGCACGGGCGCGGGCGCCTGCTCAACGACGGCGACGGGCTCGTCCATCATGGGCTCCTGGATCACGGTGGACGCGGCCTCCTCGTCGGAGCAGCACGCTGCTGCCGCGGCGACGGCGGCGCGGGCGTCGGCCACGCGGCGGAGCTCGGCGGCGACGTCGTTGACGGAGTAGAACTTCTGCATGTGGAGGACGGGGAACCAGTTGAGGCGGCGGCGGTGGAGGGCCGCGAACACGGCGTCGTACTCCGCCGCGGCGGCGGCGCCGCCGATCTGCGCCAGGTGGCCGCAGAGCGCGTCGATGACGGCGTTGGCGGCGGCGAACTCGCCGCGGTACCAGCCGATCACGGCGTCGCGCGCGGCCACCTGATCCGGCGCCGCCACGGGGGACCCCGGGGACTCGGCCGGCGAAGTGGTCATCGCTCCGGCGATCGCCAGAGTACCTGAGTAACCACACCGAGTGACCACTGGTTATCTCTCCTTGCACGCACGACCGCGTAAAGCGTCGTCCCCTCTATGATATCTGGGAGGAAGGAAGCTTTTGTAATGGCGACGAGGCCCCTGTTCTAAATCGGAGAGGACGGTGTGAGGAGCGCTTCTCTCTCGGGGCCTATAAATACCCCCGGAGAAGAAGCGGCCCAGGGTACCCGTAGCCAACAGCGCCTCAGGCGACGGCTGACGTGGCACCATGGACTGCCTTCGCCTAGCGGGTACGGGCGCAGATCCGACAGGCTTGGTGGCAGTAGTTCGTTAGTTATTAAGGTCAGCCTCGCTTTATTCCGGCCTACGGGGGCGCGTGTAGACCGCGCGCTGCGCCACAGAGATCAGAGGATGGATGGGCTGCGCGATTCGGCGCACCGGGGACGTCACTCACGGCGGCCTCGGGACGAGCGGCGACGGCGTGCGCCTGGTCTTTGGCGCCCGGCCATGGACCGGCTGGCCGTGGGTCGGACCACGCGCCATCCCGGCCGTCCATTTCCGGTGCAAGACATGATTGGGATACGGGAGATTTTCGTGCATGGGGTGGACACGGGCTGTACTAGTGTGTGCAGCGTAAGTAATTAGGATTCCTTTTTGGAAGGTAGTCAATTTTTTTTTTGAGCTGTCTGTTTAAACTCCTGCAGAAACCGAGCGTCCTCAATTTCTTCTTTCCTTTTGAAGGTAGCAAAGAGTTTTATGGAGCCAGCAATGGGCATCATGGGATGCCATCTTACCACCGAAAGAGCCATGTAAATTCTTTGAGTGTTATTACAAGAGATAAGGCAACGAAGGTCACGCTATCTTGATGACGATCGAGGATGATGGCATGGTGCCTAGGGGATCACCATGATATTATTTGCACAGCATGCCATGGCGTCTAAGTTTTTTTTACGAATGCGTCTAAGGGTTCACTATATGATCTCAATTGCATACATGTGATTTTTTATTTAGGGCCTGTTTGGTTCCCAGCCACACTTTGCCAAGCCAAAGTTTGGTAATTTGGCATATGTTTGGTTCTTGCCACACTTTAGAGCTGTCACACTTCACTATCCATATGGCCCACTTGTCATAGAGTGAATTTGTTGCCAACTTTTGCCACACTTTGTGGCTTCCAAAATCCTAGCCACACTTTTGTGGCTGCCACACTTGCCAAAGTTAGGCTTGGCAAAGTGTGGTCGGGAACCAAACAGGCCCTTAATTTAACCGCCACATTGATATGTGCATTACTTGCTGGAGAGGACTAGAAAGGACAATCAATAATGTATCACTACATGAAGCCGGTTCGTACGGAGGTACGGGAAAGTTACGACAAGAAGAACCTACCCGACGATAAAACTCAAGCCCCACCGCCAACCTTCTTGTCTCTAGCGGCCATTCTCGTGCTAGTACGAGGAAGAAGCCAAGATCTATACCGAGAGTGCGTTTTTTTCTTCGATGTTGGGTTTCTGCTCCTAGCTAATGCGATAGTTTTCTCTAAAGGGTAGCTGAGAATTTTAGGTAGTCCACATCAGACATTGTAGGGAACCATCTTCTAGTACAAGTGCCGTGTAATTTTTTTTTCACAAGTAAGAACTTAGAATTGCACTCTCTTAGGGATGGGATGATGCCATAGAGCACAAAGGATGACTGTGATCTCCCTAGTGTATATTATTTAACTGCTAGAAGTGTCGTGTAATTTTTTTTCGCAAGTAAGAACTTAAAACTGCACTCTCTTAGGGATGGGATGATGCCATAGAGCACAAAGGATGACTATGATCTCAATTATAAAACATGTAATGTCTCCATATGTGAACTCTTACATAATTTAACCACCACACTAGTGTATATGCATTAACTGCTAGAAGAGACAAACAAATATCATAGTCAACATTATATTTATGCATGAAGTCGGTCCGTACGGAAAGTACCATCACGTTACGACAAGATAAAGATCGACGACAACGAATCAATGCATGAAGTCGGTCCGTATAGAAAGTACATAAAAAGTTAAGACAAGAGAAAACTAGACAACAAAAATATCTAGCTCATGCAGTAGATTCCCCTTGTCTTATAGTAGAAGAGCCATGTAAATTCTTTACCAGTCAGAAGAAATAAAGCAGCAAAGACTTCACTCTCTTGAGGATGAGGTGATGTCATCACCCAAGAGATCAATGTGATTTCAATTTTGTAGCATGCCTTCTCTTTATAATATGATTTATTATTTAATGTTATCGCCACACTAATATGTGCATTAACTGCTAGAGAGAACTAAAAAGAAAAATCAGTAACGTATAGCGGCCGTTCTCGTGCTAGTACAAGGTAGAAACCATAGATCCACATCCAGAATGTACTTGTTTCTTTGATGTTAGGTTTGTGCTCCTAGTACGGTTATTTTGTTTTTAGGACAACCAAGTTTTCGGTAGTTCACAATGGATATCCTAGGGAACCATCTCCTAATAGAAGTGCCATGTCATTTTTTTGAAATGTTAGAACTCAAAATTGCACTCTCTTGGGGATGAGATCATGTCATAGTGCCCAAAGGATCAGTATGTGCTCAATTATAAAACATGTAATGTATGCATATATGAATTCTTATTTAATTTAATCAACATGCCAGTGTATATGCATTAACTGCTGGGACATACGGACAAGTATAATGAAGAATATATTTACGCATGAAGTCAGTTTGTATGGAAAGTACGTACAAGTCACGGCAAAGGAAATCTATACGATGGAAAATCATAACCAATGACATATAAATATGCATGATATCGGTCCGTATAGAAAGTACATAAAAAGTTAAGACAAGAGGAACGTAGATGACAAAAATACCTAGCTCATGTAGTAGATTCCCCTTGTCTCTCTCCGGGGTGATATGATGTCATCTAGCCCAAGAAGTCACTATGATCTGAACTCTGTATATGTGATCTCATATTTAATTTAGTCACCACACAAGAAAACCTAGCTAACATAAAAGCTAAACTCCTACCAAAAATTCTTCTTCATCTCCGGCAGCCATTTTGGTGCATGGGGACAAGACAAGGAACAAATCTACTTCTAGAGTGCAATTATCTTCTTCCATGTTAGGCATGTTTTTTCGGAGTGAGGTTTTTCTCTCTTAAAGATAGTAAATATTTTTCTTAGGTAGTAATTTTGTGAAAAGTTAGAAGTAACAATTAACTCTCTTGGAGATGAAATGATGTCATAGAGCACAAGGGATGACTATGATCTCAATTATAGAACATGTATTGCCTGCACATGTGGATTCTTATTTAATTTAATCACCACAGTAGTATATATTCATTAATTGTGAGGAGAGACAAACAAATATCATAATCAACAACATATTGTGCATGAAGTCGTTTTGTACGGAAAGTATGTGGAAGTGATGACAAGAGAAAGTTGGATGATAGATTTATTTGGTCTCCGGAAGTCAATGCCCCTCGTCTCCAATGATCATTCTCATCCCATGACATAGTGGAAATCACGAATCTACGTCTAGATTGCAATTATTTTCTTCTATATTACAGTTGCGTGTATAGAGCGGTGATACATGTAAAATGTTGCCATGAAATCTGTAATTTATTATGTCATATTCCTTCATGTTTGCATTATAACAGAGGTTCCACCATGGTTTTACATTGACTTATAGGATTTTCCACGAAATCCCAATATTTTTTATTTAACTTTGCAGAACAGAAAACCATTCTTTTGTGTATTTTGGACTTGTAGGAACCTTCCAAATCTCAAACAGAGTGGTACTTTTTGCCAAGTCAATATTGTGAAAGGACGAAGAATTCGTGCAGAAGGAGGTCACCGGGAGGGCAACGAGGCATCGAGTAGGCCCCATGGCGTGTCCAAAACGTCCCGTCGCGCCAGGGGGGTCCCAGTGCCTCGTTGATCAGGGTTTTCCTTGGTTTTCACACTCGCTAATGCAGCTTGAACTTAAATCATCTCTACATATACCCATTATCGCGGTCTCACAAGGATGCGGCCGTAAAAAGAGAAGCCACAAAAAATAGATAGAATCTGCAAAGATTGAAGGGAAAACGCCAATAGACTCGCCCCCAGCCTCCCCGATACTCCTCCGCCTCCATCAAGATCATGCTCATGGTATCCACAATTAAGAGGGAATAGTCCACCCCTAGACTATTGGTATGCACTTCATTGATTTAGAACCACATGAGCTGCCATGCATATTGTGGCCATATGTGTATTTCCCTTTTGGTGGATCTTTTGTATATGAGATGTGAATTTTCAGTATGTGCTTGATGTATTGATAGATGCATATGTTACCACATTCATGTATTCTTGTTGTGACCAAACTATGTATCTAAGAACCCGAGATGGGGATGTGTGTGTGCTGTTGGCGTGTTGACACACGTCTGTTGGGAACCCCAAGAGGAAGGTGTGATGCGTACAGCAGCAAGTTTTCCCTCAGTAAGAAACCAAGATTATCGAACCAGTAGGAGTCAAGGGCCACGTGAAGGTTGTTGGTGACGGAGTGTAGTGCGGCGCAACACCAGGGATTCCGGCACCAACGTGGAACCTGCACAACACAATCACAATACTTTGCCCCAACGTAACAGTGAGGTTGTCAATCTCACCGGCTTGCTGTAAACAAAGGATTAAACGTATGGTGTGGAAAATGATGTTTGTTTGCGAAGAACAAGAGGAAAACGAGTTTGCAGTAGATTGTATTTCAGATGTAAAAGAATGGACCAGGATCCACGCTTCACTAGTGGTGTATCTCCAATAAGATAAATAGCATGTTGGGTGAACAAATTACAGCTTGGGCAATTGACAAATAGAGATGGCATAACAATGCACATACATATCACGATGACTACTATGAGATTTAATCGGGGCATTACGACAAAGTACATAGACCGCTATCCGAAGCATGCATCTATGCCTAAAAAGTCCACCTTCATGTTATCATCCGAACCCCTTCCAAGTATTAAGTTGCAAACAACGAGACAATTGCATTAAGTATGGTGCCTAATGTAATCAACACAAATATCCTTAGACAACGCATTGATGTTTTATCCCTAGTGGCAACAAGCATATCCACAACCTTAGAACTTTCTCGTCATCGTCCCAGCATTCAATGGAGGCATGAACCCACTATAGAGCATAAATACTCCCTCTTGGAGTTACAAGTATCAACTTGGCCGAGCCTCTACTAGCAACGGAGAGCATGCAAGAACATAAACAACATATATGATAGATTGATATCAACTTGACATAGTATTCCATATTCATCGGATCCCAACAAACACAACATGTAGCATTACAAATAGATGATCTTGATCATGATAGGCAGCTCACAAGATCTAACATGATAGCACAATGAGGAGAAGACAACCATCTAGCTACTGCTGTGGACCCATAGTCCAAGGATGAACTACTCACACATCAGTCTGGAGGCGATCATGGTGATGTAGAGTCCTCCGGGAGATGATTCCCCTCTCCGGCAGGGTGCCGGAGGCGATCTCCTGAATCCCCCGGGATGGGATTGGCGGCGTCGTCGTCTCTGGAAGGTTTTCCGTATCGTGGCTCTCGGTACAGGGGTTTTCGCGACGAAGGCTTTAAGTAGGCGGAAGGGCAGAATCGGAGGAGGCACGGGGGCCCCACACCACAGGGCGGCGCGGGGCCCACCCTGGCCGCGCCGCCTTATGGTGTCGGCGCCCCGTGGCCCCACTTCGTATCTCCCTCGGTCTTCTGGAAGCTTCGTGGAAAAATAAGACCCTTGGCATTGATTTCGTCCAATTCCGAGAATATTTCCTTTGTAGGATTTCTGAAACCAAAAACAGCAGAAAAACAACGAACCGGCTCTTCTGGCATCTCGTCAATAGGTTAGTGCCGGAAAATGCATAATAATGACATAAAGTGTGTATAAAACATGTGAGTATCATCATAAAAGTAGCATGGAACATAAGAAATTATAGATACGTTTGAGACGTATCAAGCATCCCCAAGCTTAGTTCCTACTCGCCCTCGAGTAGGTAAACGATAACAAGGATAATTTCTGAAGTGACATGCTATCATAATCTTGATCAATACTATTGTAAAGCATATGAGATGAATGCAGCGATTTGAAGCAATGGTAAAGATAATGAATAAACAACTGAACCATATAGCAAAGACTTTTCATGAATAGTACTTTCAAGACAAGCATCAATAAGACTTGCATAAGAGTTAACTCATAAAGCAATAAATTCTTTCTAGAAAGCTTTGAAGCCACACAAAGGAAGATATAAGTTTCAGCAGTTGCTTTCAACTTCAACATGTTTATCTCATGGATAATTGTCAACACAAAGTAATATAACAAGTGCAATAGGTAAACATGTAAGAATCAATGCACACAGTTCACACAAGTGTTTGCTTCTAAGATAGAAAGAATAGGTAAACTGACTCAACATAAAGTAAAAGAGTGGGCCCTTCGCAGAGGGAAGCATGGATTACTATATTTGTGCTAGAGCTTTTCATTTTGAAAACATAGAAACAATTTTGTTAACGGTAGTAATAAATCATATGTGTTATGTATAAGACATCTTATAAGTTGCAAGCCTCATGCATAGATTACCAATAGTGCTCGCACCTTGTCCTAATTATCTTGGATTTACATGGATTATCATTGCATAACATATGTTTCAACCAAGTGTCACAAAGGGGTACCTCTATGCCGCCTGTACAAAGGTCTAAGGAGAAAGTTCGCATTGGATTTCTCGCTTTTGATTATTCTCAACTTAGACATCCATACCGGGACAACATAGACAACGAGATAATGGACTCCTCTTTAATGCATAAGCATTCAACAACAGATAATATTCTCATAAGAGATTGATGATTGATTGTCCAAACTGAAACTTCCACCATGGATCATGGCTTTAGTTAGCGGCCCAATGTTCTTCTCTAACAATATGCATACTCAAACCACTTGATCATGATAAATCACCTTTACTTCAGACAAGACGAACATGCATAGCAACTCACATGATATTCAACAAAGGTGTAATAGTTGATGGAGTCCCCAGAAACATGGTTACCGCTCAACAAGCAACTTATAAGAAATAAGACACATAGCTACATATTCTTTACCACAATAGTTTTTATGGCTATTTTCCCATGAGCTATATATTGCAAAGACAAAGAATAGAATTTTAAAGGTAGCACTCAAGTAATTTACTTTGGAATGGCAGAGAAATACCATGTAGTAGGTAGGTATGGTGGACACAAATGGCATAGTTTTTGGCTCAAGGATTTGGATGCACAAGAAGTAATCCCTCTCAATACAAGGCTAGGCTAGCAAGGTTGTTTGAAGCAAACTCAAGTATAAACCGGTACAGCAAAATTTACATAAGAACATATTGCAAACATTATAAGACTCTACGCTGTCTCCTTGTTGTTCAAACACCTTAACCAGAAAATATCTAGACTCTAGAGAGACCAATCATGCAAACCAAATTTTAACAAGCTCTATGTAGTTCTTCATTAATAGGTGCAAAGTACATGATGCAAGAGCTTAAACATGATCTATATGAGCACAACAATTGCCAAGTATCAAATTATTCAAGACATTATACCAATTACCACATGAAGCATTTTCTGTTTCCAACCATATAACAATGAACGAAGCAGTTTCAACCTTCGCCATGAACATTAAGAATAAAGCTAAGAACACATGTGTTCATACGAAACAGCGGAGCGTGTCTCTCTCCCAAACAAAGAATGCTAGGATCCGATTTTATTCAAACAAAAACAAAAACAAAAAAAAAAACATACAGACGCTCCAAGTAAAGCACATAAGATGTGACGGAATAAAAATATAGTTTCACTAGAGGTGACCTGATAAGTTGTCGATGAAGAAGGGATGCCTTGGGCATCCCCAAGCTTAGATGCTTGAGTCTTCTTAAAATATGCAGGGATGAACCACGGTGGCATCCCCAAGCTTAGACTTTTCACTCTTCTTGATCATATTGTATCATCCTCCTCTCTTGACCCTTGAAAACTTCCTCCACACCAAACTCAAAACAAACTCATTAGAGGGTTAGTGCATAATCAAAAATTCACATATTCAGAGGTGACATAATCATTCTTAACACTTCTGGACATTGCACAAAGCTACTGAAAGTTAATGGAACAAAGAAATCTATCAAACATGGCAAAACAGGCAATGCGAAATAAAAGGCAGAATCTGTCAAAACAGAACAGTCCGTAAAGACGAATTTTTCTGGGGCACTTAACTTGCTCAGATGAAAATGCTCAAATTGAATGAAAGTTGCGTACATATCTGAGGATCACGCACGTAAATTGGCAGATTTTTCTGGGTTACCTACAGACGGGGCTGCTCAATTTCGTGACAGTAAGAAATCTGTTTCTGCGCAGTAATCCAAATCTAGTGTTGACTTTACTATCAAAGACTTTACTTGGCACAACAATGCAATAAAATAAAGATAAGAAGAGGTTGCTACAGTAGTAACAACTTCCAAGACTCAAAATATAAAACAAAGTGCAGAAGTAAAATAATTGGTTGTCTCCCATAAGCGCTTTTCTTTAACGCCTTTCAGCTAGGCGCAGAAAGTGTGAATCAAGTATTATCGAGAGATGAAGCATCAACAGAGGGGTTTGGAGTTTTCTCAACTATGCATTGTATCTTATCTATGTAAGTTTCAGAGGCCCCTTTTTCATTACTCTTAGGCTTGCTATTTTCATCAAACAAATTTTCAGGAACAATCCAATCATAATTTTTTTTCTAGAGCTTCATGCATTCCTAGGAGCTTACTAGGTATCGGTACTTTAATCTCCCCTCATCATTGACATTATTAGTGTACTTTATTCTATCCATGTCCATCTTTTCAAGTGTTTTTGAAAAATCGGTGAACAAACCAAGCCTCTTATGCTTAATAAAAAAATTTCTAGCTTCTTTAGCTATATCTTCAAATTCTCTAAGAAGGACTTTTAAAACAAAATTTCTCTTTTCTCCCCTTTCCATATCAGAGAGTGTAAGAAACATATGTTGAATTATAGGATTGAGATTAACAAATCTAGTTTCCAACATGTGTATTAAATAGGCAGTAGCACTCTCATAAGTAGGAGCAACTTTTACTAAGGATGTATCTTCAAAATCTTCATCCATACTAACATGGGTGAAAAATGCTTCTATATTATCTCTTCCAATGATAGACCCTCGTTCTACCGGTATGTCTTTCAGAGTGAACTTAGGAGGAAACATGATGAAATAAACAAAAGGTAAATGCAAATAACTAATTTTTGTGTGTCTTTAATATGGAGAACAAGATAGTAAATAAAGTAAAACTAGCAACTAATTTTTTTTGTATTTTTGATATAAGAAGCAAACAAAGCAGTAAATAAAATAAAGTAAAGCAAGACAAAAACAAAGTAAAGAGATTGGATGTGGGAGACTCCCCTTGCAGTGTGTCTTGATCTCCCCGGCAACGGCGCCAGAAAAATCCTTGCTGTTGGCGTGTTGACACACGTCTCGTTGGGAACCCCAAGAGGAAGGTGTGATGCGTACAGCAGCAAGTTTTCCCTCGCAAGAAACCAAGGTTATCGAACCAGTAGGAGTCAAGGACCACGTGAAGGTTGTTGGTGACGGAGTGTAGTGCGGCGCAACACCAGGGATTCCGGCGCCATCGTGGAACCTGCACAACACAATCACAATACTTTGCCCCAACGTAACAGTGAGGTTGTCAATCTCACCGGCTTGTTGTAAACAAAGGATTAAACGTATGGTGTGGAAAATGATGTTTGTTTGCGAAGAACAGTAGAGAACAGAGTTTGCAGTAGATTGTATTTCGGATGTAAAAGAATGGACCGGGGTCCACAGTTCACTAGTGTTGTCTCTCCAATAAGATAAATAGCATGTTGGGTGAACAAATTACGGTTGGGAAATTGACAAATAGAGAGGGCATAACAATGCACATACATATCACGATGACTACTATGAGATTTAATCAGGGCATTACGACAAAGTACATAGACCGCTATCCAGCATGCATCTATGCCTAAAAAGTCCACCTTCAGGTTATCATCCGAACCCCTTCCAGTATTAAGTTGCAAACAACATACAATTGCATTAAGTATGGTGTGTAATGTAATCAACACAAATATCCTTAGACAACGCATTGATGTTTTATCCCTAGTGGCAACAACATATCCACAACCTTAGAACTTTCTGTCACTGTCCCAGATTCAATGGAGGCATGAACCCACTATAGAGCATAAATACTCCATCTTGGAGTTACAAGTATCAACTTGGCCAGAGCCTCTACTAGCAACGGAGAGCATGCAAGAACATAAACAACATATATGATAGATTGATATCAACTTGACATAGTATTCCATATTCATCGGATCCCAACAAACACAACATGTAGCATTACAAATAGATGATCTTGATCATGATAGGCAGCTCACAAGATCTAACATGATAGCACAATGAGGAGAAGACAACCATCTAACTACTGCTATGGACCCATAGTCCAAGGATGAACTACTCACACATCAGTCCGGAGGCGATCATGGTGATGTAGAGTCCTCCGGGAGATAATTCCCCTCTCCGGCAGGGTGCCGGAGGCGATCTCCTGAATCCCCGATATGGGATTGGTGGCGGCGGGGTCTCTGAAAGGTTTTCCGTATCGTGGCTCTCGGTACAGTGGTTTTCACGACGAAGGCTTTAAGTAGGCGGAAGGGCAGAGTCGGAGGAGGCATGGGTGCCCCACACCACAGGGCGGCGCGGGCCGACCCTGGTCGCGCCGCCTTATGGTGTCGGTGCCCCGTGGCCCCACTTCGTATCTCCCTCGGTCTTCTGGAAGCTTCGTGGAAAAATAAGACCCTGGGCGTTGATTTCGTCCAATTCCGAGAATATTTCCTTTGTAGGATTTCTGAAACCAAAAACAGCAGAAAATAACAACTGGCTCTTCGGCATCTCGTCAATAGGTTAGTGTCGGAAAATGCATAATAATAACATAAAGTGTGTATAAAACATGTGAGTATCATCATAAAAGTAGCATGGAACATAAGAAATTATAGATACGTTTGAGACGTATCAGTGTGTTATGTTGAGTAGTCTGGTAGTAGTAGTAATTGGATGGTGACAGATACTAGATTGCTACTATATTTTTTACGTTTCTATTGTTGACCTCACTAGGGATATATGAATACTTGTGCTATGTTTGTTTTCGTGACAACTAGATGATCTTGTTAAATCAATGTTGCATATTTTGTTATTCAGTGTCATGTCAAATCGGTTACCTAAGGCAATACTTAGTTTAATCTTAAACTTGGTTTATGAAGTTATGTATTACCAATGAAGTATTAGTGAGATGTGTTGCATCATCTTAACATTAGGACATGATACCCATATGTATATGGTATCAATCACTACATTAAGTTTCATTGGCATTAAGTTGTTATGTGAAGCTATATTGTCACCATGTTTATGTCAGAGTGGTCAAGTGAAACCATAAATCTTGGTCCAATTTTAAGCATAACAAATCCCCTTTACTTTTCTTAGTATGCTCTTTTTTATTTTTAGTACAAATTAATTACTAAAATACAAAAAAAAACTTTGCATAGTTAGTTTTGTTAGTTTGCATGTCTAGTTTACATATTTATCACCGCTATCACCGCATCTTTACTTTTACCATCGCATTTGCATTAGCTTTCTTTTAATTTATCTTAATATTTGTTTCAAGACTTACATACCGTGTGTGCCTCATAAAAACAACGGCGGAGTTGTAGTTACAAAACAGGTGCTTTGCTATTGTAAGTTACTGGAAGAGCACAAGAGCGAGAACTATTTTCTCCAAGAGTTTGATATAAAACCTCGATTCATCCTTGTGGGGAAAGTTTCTCTTACTGGATCATTTTGCGCTTGGAGACCCAACGAGTTGATATACACATGTAGAATTGTTGCCAACAAGATACATTTTCTTGAGCCATTGTCAGGGAAGATAATAAACAAATTAATTGCACTAGTAAGAAATAAGTTATAGATCACACAACAGGTGACTTGGATTTTCAAGGGACACACCACTATTATATGGACCCAGTGACACCAACCCACCCCAAAATACTAGTGGTTCGACCCAATGGGCCATGCCACCAGTAACACTAGTACTAGTGGTGTGGCCATTGGGATATGCCATCGGTATTTTTGGGTGGGCCTGCAACCCCTCGACTCATGGCGTGTCTGGTGTAGCTTAATGGGCCACACCACTACCCCAAGTGGCCAACAGAAGTGGCTACTACCCACACATCTCCCTCCATGCGTCGCACCCCACAAAAGTCCTGTTCTCCTACACTCCTCTAATTATGTCGCCACACTACACTCCTCTACCCTGCACGTCACGCCCTTCCTCCATGCCACGCCACTACTTCCTGTCCATGTCCGCATTACCTTCAAGTAGCCCTATCTGCATCGCCGTTGATCCCCCTTACTCGTCTGCCTCAGGACATGTATCCTCTTTGAGTTTAATTTAATAACCACATTAATGTGTGCATTATTTGTTATAGCGAAAAAAAATATGATAAGCAACGCCATATTGCATGAAGCTGGTTGGTATGGAAATTACATAGAAGTTACAACAAGAGAAACCAAACCGAACTCCCGCCGCCGGTCCTCCTAGTCTCCCACGATCAATGTGGCACCAAGACACGGGAAAACCACAATCCACGTCCAGAGTGAAGTTATTTTCTTCTACGGTAGGGTCATGTTTTCCTTGCGATGATGTTCCAATGGAGAAGATGAATGTCACGTGTTATGAAGTCCGCATGGCTCCAAACCCCATTCTAGTGTGACTATAGCATCCGACGCGGTCGACACTGGGGAGCCTAAGGTGTCTTTGCTCCGCCAATAGTTGATTTTATTTTTTATTCGAGCTTCCTTCTATCTTGGCAGCGATGTTCATGTTAAATTTGGTTTTGTAACTTATTCTCCAAGATTTTTTTTGCTCATGAACTTCTTCCGTGCCAGTACGACCATCAATCGGTGGTTCTACATTCTATCATTGTGTGTGTGTGTGGGGGGGGGGGGGGGGGAGTGTCCCGCTACATCCCGGAAGCTGTGGGATGCCATCTTTTAGTAGAAGCGCCATGTAATTTTTTGATGAGTTAGAGAGAGAAAGGAGAGAAGAATGTTCTCTCCTGAGGATGAGATGATGTCATGGGGTCCAATAGATCACTATGATCTCAATTTTATTAAAAAAACATGTCTTCTCTTCATATGTGAATTATTATTTAATTTATTCACCAGATTAATGTGTGAAAAAATTATTAGAGAGGACAAACAAAAATCATAATCATCGACATACTAATGCACGAAGTCTGTTCCTACAGAAAGTACATAAAAGTAAAGATGAGAGATACGTAGACGACAAAAAAAATCGGCTCCTATAATCACATCCTTTTTGTCTCTACCGATAAATTATGGTGCCAAGAGATGGATAGAAATCACGAATCTACGCTTAGATTGTATTTATTTTCTTTCGTTATGTTTATGCTCATGTGTGACGATGTTTTGACCGTGGAGACAACATCACGTGTAATAAAAATTCTCATTGCTCCATTCCCATATTGGTATGGCTATATATAATGATTTATTGTGCTTCGGCCTATCTTGTCTCTGGTGGCGGTGATGGTCATGTTAAGTTTGGTTTAAGTTATGCTCTTTTGTGCTCGTGAACTTCTTACCAGGAAGTAAGACAATGAATCGACGAGTTATGCAACATGTCATGCGGCTATATAAAGTGGTCGCATAACTAGGGTGGGTGACTATAGTTGCTCCTTAAAATCTTTGCACTCTGTCTAGCTAGTGCATTCTTTGTCTACCGTGAAGTTTTGACCGGAGGTTTGGAAGAATCAAAACATAAAAGATCAATGTAGCTTGGGACGAGAACATAAGAGTCTTTCATGTAACTTTTACTTTTATCATAGACCTTTGTTGTTCTTTTAGTTTTATTTTGTCTGCTATATTTTGTTTAGTCTTCAAAAGGCCACTCGGTTGCTCGAGAAAAATACACACAGGAAATATAATACATAAAGCCAACATGCATGTACAATAACATTGAGCTTAGATGAGAGAAGAGAAAATAATCTTCTCTACTCTTGAAGATGCCGTTAGAATTATTCAATCAACCAGTCGACATGCCCAATCAGGCTCCAATTAGCAGGGAAGATGGTCGAAGAATTGTCAACCGTGATCGACCCAGTGAGTTGATTCTGACCTGTGTTGCTCGACAGTGACTTTATGGCTCGATTGCCTCATTTCCTCTGTCGATTAATTGGACTAGCCGAAAGTGAAGCATAATGACCATTGGCTTCTGAATCTTGCGTGATCAAGTTACCTTGCCTCTATGGCAATGCATGTACCAGTAGTCCAAGCATCTTTCTAGAGTGCCCATCTGATTGGAACTTTGAAAGAATAAAACTCAACAGCATGACTACTACTCTCATGAGTACTGCACCTCTCATAGTCTCATTAAACTTCTTGTTCGGATCGGCAGATTTTTCTCATCTTACTAGTCTGGGAATGCCAATAAATTCAGATCATCATCCTCTAGGGCACCGCGATCTAAAATATCTAAGCTGGTGCATGCCCCCAAAAACCAAGGTTTCATGTTAACACATGCATCTTGTTTGCTCTCAATGTTCATTCCTTTTTCTTAATTCACCCGTCTCGGGATCGGACTTGATAGTAAAAATTGAAACTGTAAGAAACGATTCTTCTTGGATCCCCTTGGTGACTGTGAAGCGCTCCTGCTTGCAGAGGCCATGTCCTGTTTAACCTACAAGAGCGATGCATCTAGGAATTTTTTTTTCATTTGCTGAGATGGTAGAGAGATGCAGTTAGTGTTGGAAACTGGAATCAAGTTATGGTGGCTCCATTAGTTTAAGGGGCTATTTTATATTGGTCCTGAATCTGATTTGGTTCTGAATAAATAAGAGCATTGTACATCTGGAGGTAGGTGGCACTGGATGCGCTGCGTCTGTTCTGGCTTCCCTTTTAGGATTTGAAACACACTCAGAGCATCCCCACTCGTCTCCCCGACGAGGCCCCCATGACCGCGTTTTGTCATCCGGACGGTGAAATTCGGTCCAGTCGCGCCTCCGGTTCCTCGTTTTCGTCCGGATTTGGCCCTTCATCCATTCGGCGAGCCCACGCCATCCCCGGCCCCCCGGGGAGTGCTCGGGGAGTCTGGACGAAACAAAAGCGCGGGAAACGCCGAGGAAACTTCCCGCGCGTTTGGTGGCCCCAACTTGTCGGTGAGAGACACCGATCGTCGTCCTCATCGCATCGTCTTCCGCGCGCTGTAAAAGCCTGCCGCCGGTCAGTATTCGCCGGCCGCGTAGCTTCCACGCGGCGAGTTAATGCCGTCGCCTCGGTATCACGCACGCCTACCTCTATTTATCGCCGAACTACCGCGCCTGCCCCGCATTCACCTCGCTCGCCTTCCCCCAAATTTTCCCCGATCTCGAACGAACCAGCAATGGCGAACGACGGTGCGGCCAACAACGGCTTCGGCCGCCGCTCTCTCCACCAATGGGAGGGACGGCTCCTCCACATGGCGGGCTACCCGGTGCCGCCGGACTTCCGCGCGCCGGGAGGATGGAGACTGAGCGCGGGCGGCGTGCCGATCCCGCCGCCGCCGATGGGTCGGGCCGCCCTCGAGGCGGAGATCGACGCGGTGCTCGTCACTCTCAGTGACGAGCAGCGCGCGGAGCCACGCTTCTTCCCCGACAACTACGATTCGCGGAGCGAGTTCTTCCGGCGCAGGTACGAGCGCGAACTCACCGCGTATGACGGCCCTCCTCCTCCGGCAAGGAACAACGCCGCCGGCCGCCGCCGGTGGTGAAGCGCGCTGACCGCACCCTCTCGAATGTGCTCGCGCACATCGAGGGCGGGAATTCCCCCGTCCTGCAAATGCCGCCGCCGGAGGCGGCTACTGTGTCGCGCCAGCGCGGTACCTCCTGGCTGCCGAGGAGGATGGCGACGTCCTCCTCCTCGTCTGCCCCAGGACGACGCCGGCTCGAGCGACGACGATGACGGCGGCGACTACACGGCCTTCTACCGCCATTTCGGCATGTAGGAGGCCGCTTTTTAGTTTAAGTTTTAGTTTGCCAATCGCCGAATTCAAATATATGTACGAATTCGGCCTATTTATGTACGAACTCGACTCTATATGTTAAATATCATTAAATTTCGCTTATGTTTGAACGAGCTTCGTCCAAATTTGTCTGAATTCGCCGAATTATGTCAAAATACTTACATCCATCCTGGGCTCGCGGCTGGGAAAATGAGCCTCCCCAGGCTAATTTTTCCTCCAATCCGGACGAAAATATCGCCGGATTTGGGCGTGGGCAGCCCCAACGGCTGGAGATGCTCTCACACCGGATACACCAACCCAACTACGCATATGGCATGTGATTAACGATTTATATACCATGTAAACAGATTATGTTTGTCCTGCAACTTTAGTAGGCAGGATATAAGATCCATGCCGCCTGTTTCATATTGCTTTCCGTAATTTAGTCCTCAAGTAGTGTCCTACCACACAAGTCTCGAATATCGTCTATTTAGAATGGACTGTATTGTTACTTATTTTTACTAAAATTAATATCATTGATTTACATCAACATTTGGAAGAATCACAATGTAATAGCGTTCTTCCACGTTGGGAGACATCACCATACATTCACTGAACATCGCTTGTGAATGATTTACTATTTTGGATAGAAATACACCAAGGACTTATTCTATGGAAGCCGTTTTTTCGCAATAAGAACGATGTTCTCAACTTCTATTCAAAATGTACTTTGGTTTCCACTCAAAAAGGTTGGGTTTTAAACAACACATATACGTTAACAGTGCCGATGTATAATTTCGAATTTTATGCAACTTGAATTGTTAATGGTATATGAGTATCTATATTGTACTATTTTTTGAAGGTAGCAGTTGGTCATATATTTTAACCAAACTTTGCAATGATTACTTGATAGAGCATGATGTTTGGCATGAGAAATAAAACCGATCCGCAAGGTCGCCCATGTACGACCTGGAACTAACAACATTTCCCACAGACAGTCTCTTCTCCTCTCACCTCACAGTCACCGTGGGTCGGTGGGTGGACTCCCTTCCTCAGCATGGCACGACGGACAACCCGTAGCCGATCAGACGTGTCGTGATGCTTTAGGATTGTGGGGCGACAATAAATGTCACCCGAATGAAAGTCGAGGATGATCGATTATTGTGCTGCCAATGTCGCGCGTGGTAATACATGTGATAGTCGCCGCATTGAATATTATGCACCTCTTCACCTCACCGTTGTGTAGCAGTGTGTTGTTCATGCGGATTATTTCTTGCAGCTTTGTTGTAGGGATTTTTAAGGGACTCGCCTTGGCAACTATTTTTCTAAACAATCTAGCATTACGGGTGTTTTTGTCGAGTTCTTCGATAGGACGGGCACAATCTAAGAAGAAAACATTTAAAAAAGGAGGGTAACTCTCACCTTCTGCAGTTCTGCACCGTAAAAGAACCTTCTGCTATGATTCCTTTCAAGGAAATTACAACATTTTTAGTGTGAAAAGACACCTTTGAAACTCAAAATATAGCATTCACAAAAAAAACTCAAAATATAGGTTTGAACGAAAACGGCCGGAAAACAGAGTTCTCGTGTTGGTGTATCATCATTAGCTCATCAAGCACGGGCACACATTTATTAATCCTTCTTTTCATTTCTTTTGCCAATCACATTTATTAATCGTTGTGTCGGAAGAGTTGACCTTTTTTTTGGTATACATGGCTCTCCCCTATTGGAACGGGCACTGTCTTAATCAGTCGCAGTATGAATATTAATTTCGTGGCCTCGATCGTTAGTTGTTCCAGTTTACTGGAGATCCAGACCTCCGGCATGACAACCCACTACGTGGTAAGGTAGCTATCCCAGAGATTAAAACGAACAAATATTGCTGGGAACAGCCTTGTACATATGGATCTGATTTGTGAATTGTCATAGTCATTACCGATACATGGACCATACAAGTGACAAGTGAGAATTCTCACACACCCTCCAGAGCTGCGGAGACGGGGAAGGACGACGACGAGGGACGGAGAGGGAGCTGCACTCGCAAGTTGTGCTTGCGACCGGCCTCGCCTCTATGGCACCGGGTCGCCCTCGAGATCTGCATGGCATCCATCGATGGAGCTGCCCGACGGTGGGATACAAGCAGGATCGCGGGGAGGACGGAGGATGGAGGAAGGATTTTGAATCTAGGCTGATTTTGGAAAAGATTTCAATCTGTGAGGGGTTTGTTTGTAATTTAAAATTTAAACTCCACTACCCTAGTTTAGTACAAGAGCTAGCAGCGAAAGTGTGAAACTCAAATGTGTGGTCACATATATCCCTTGTTAAAAAATGTGATGATATAAATAAAAGAAATCGCCGAGCTATTTTTTTTTTTTTGAGAACACAGTACAACGCAGACGCTCACAAACACGCACGTACAAACACCCCTATGAACGCACGCACGCACACCCTACCCCTATGCGCACCTCCGAGGGACTAAGCCGGCATATCTTGAGGTTGACGAAGTCACCACTGGCGCCTCGTTGTTGAGCTTGATCAGTGGAGTAAGTACTATAGTAGTTGGAAGAATGAACGACGGCGACGTACCAAGAACAGCCCGAGTCGATTGGCCGTGTGTCAATTCCGCCGTTTTGCTGGGCGTGACAACAAGCCCCCTCCATGATACGATCCCGTCAGCGAACCTTCTGCCCAACTAAAATATTTTAATCCTAGCCTAGCAAGCGACTACGACTACATAATTCGCTAAAATAATGAGTCTAAATGCCAAGTTTGCTTTCTGTTTCGAACTCAGCTCCAATGACAGCCAGTGGTGATATCTTACTTTAGCTTGTCGTCATGGGCAATAATGCCCGTTATTTAGCATACAGATGGTAGGATTTTCAAGGGGATTTGTAAATAATGGGCCACGCCTTGAGCCGACAGCTATTCAGCGTCATTTTTTTTTCTTTGTTTAGTTTACCATCCACTCATTCACTCATTCAGGGTCTTCAGTTTCTTTTATTTATATAAGTAACTTGGTCGAAGTCGATAACATATAACTATGTTTCAAAATAAAGGTGGGTCATGCGCGGCTGAAGTTCGGACAAAAGCATTGTTGTATGGGAGTGACAAAATTAACTTAATTCCCAATTAGGTGAAGTCATAGAATTTTAGTTGTAACCCATGTTACATCTCGTACTTAACACGAATCACCATTCATTACAACGGCTCAATGCATTTTCTTAGTTGCAATTTATGACTAACACAAATCACAAAGCAATCCAACGGTCGAGAGTATTTCTCTCAGTTGTAACCCATAGTTAAATAATAAAATACCAACTACAGTCTCACGTGCAAGTGAGAAAATCTCAATTGCAACTCATGCCTAATCTGAAAAACAACACAACCCAACTCGTGCACGTAGCCTTGACATTGCGGCTCAAATTAAAATTATGAAAGAACCTTCATTGGTATTCACCGGTCTAAAATTTGGTATCTATCTTTTGATGCCTTCAGATAAATACAAGATTGTGTCATAGAAGAAAAAAAAAGTTTCAAGATCTCGAAGATTTAGTCGTTTTTTTAGACTTTATTTTGTAATCATTGTATCTCTACCATGTACTTGTTGCTATGGAAAACAACACAACCCAACTTTATGAGAGTTGACTGAGAACAGTCAAATAAAAATTACCAAAACTGTTGTTATATAGGTGGACCTTCCAAATTGTGTCCTCATCTGTGAAATGCCACGAGTATCGTTTTTAATTATTTGAGCTAGCAAAAGTGGCTCGTGTAATTCTTTTTATATCTGAGGAGAGAACGATTCCTCTGAGAGTTGACCGTTTGGAGAGTAGCCGGAGAAAGATACGACCGGCCACAGTTAAGAGGTCATAGTTGCCCTTTAGAGCAGCATCGGTCTATCTTTCACGGCCTCGAAAGGCTAAATAGGATCACGGCCAGTACGATGCACGTCCTTCAAACTAGACATTCTTATTCTTATTTTTTCAGGGGAAAACTTGGAATTCCTTGGGGGCAACAAAGGGTGCAATGGATCGACGCATGGATGGCCGGTGCAGAATCAGTAAACCGTTTAGCCGGTTTGTCCAACATCGGAAGGGGTGGTGAATTCGATCTATGGGTGGAGTTTCTAATAAAACTATATTTTGTTGTTTTTCTTTTCTGTTGTTGTTCACTGTTGTATTTTTTTTTTTTTTGAGAAAACCACACATATCCATTAGCATAGTAACTGGAGATTACAGCATACGTGGCCCAACTCTTGAACAATCCAGACAACAGCAGAACCAGGAAAGTGCAAAAGGACCCCTAGAAATAAAGAAAATACAAAGAGAGCCCTCGAGATCCTTGAGCGCAACCAAACATCGCCCGATCGCAATCTCCAGCGCCGCCGACGACGCCGTCGCCGGAGAAGAAAAAGATGGGCAAACCACGACTCTAGCTCTGAGGAGATACCATCGGAGATCTGCTCCTTTGTGGACCTCAAAAGTAGGCAGCTACCAGCCGCACCTTCTCCTATGGGGCTCGTCGGCCGGGGGACAACCCCGTCACTCCTCAGCGCAGGCCACCGCTGCTTCCCGTCGACAGCTTCGAGGGAGAACACCGAGGCCACAGCCAACATACCTTGCTTCCCGCTCCTGAGCAGCAGCCATCTGGACGAAGCCGGCGCACGCCGCCGACCATCTCCTGAAGATTTCTCAACCGATTCCCGAGCGAATCCGGAGACAATCCGCCGCGGAAGCAGCAGATCGGAGAGAACAAAAACCCACCGCAACGAAGCCGTAGCTGCCACGACGTCGCCGCCAGGGATCTTCACCCGCCCGCCAGGATCAAAGAACCTGACCGCAGATACTTTATTCGCCGCCACCAGCTCACCGGCGGCACGCACACCTATCCCACGCCTATCTACATGCCGAGAACGAAGATCCTGGGTTCCCCTACCCTCCCGCTGCCGAGGCAGCTGACGGAAGGTAGAGGAACCCGAGATCTCGCCGGCGGTGGAGGTGGGGAAGAAAGTCGGCTCCGGTTTCTCCTCTCTCTACTGTAGAAGGGAAAGGGAGAATGGCGTTGTTCACTGTTGTACGTCTAGTCGGTTGACGATTTTGTTAATTTAAAGTCCGGCTTTTGAGCCTTATGTTCTTAAATAAAATTCTAAGAAAATATAGTTTTAGTAGATTATGTTAGCATTTTGGTAGCCTTTTTTTTCACTAGCACCGATCGGGCTTATTAAGGACCTCGGTGGCATATGAAAGGCCTTTCTGTATGCTTTGCGACTTAACGCTGACGCCACAAAACACGAATCGTGTGCTTGGTCTCCAGGCAGGCTCATACGAAGGCATAAAGCACACGGAAGTCATTTCCGGACCGTCATGAAAAGTTTAAGTTCACAAACGGTCCGTTTAGAACTAAGGATCAACGTATAGGGCCTTCGTCGCACACGAATGTGAACATTTTGCGATGAGCTTTTAATCTTCCGTCTTTTCTCCTCTGCGGCACTCAAACGGTACAATATGTAAAAGTCGTGTGTCTAACTTTTGGTCGATGCCTGGCTTCTACGCGTTCCTCCGGCGTGTCACACGTCACCGGCGAGTCAGCTTCATCGCCCGGGCAATAGCAACCCCCGCCGCCGCAATGTTTGGCACACCCCACCATTACGGTACACACGCAGTGCGGTGACCCAGCATACCACTGCATGTTGTAGTATACAAGTCGTTGATATGATCT